>NW_028258194.1:0-313051 GCF_053883595.1 Heterocephalus glaber | reverse complement strand
ATTAACAGTTATATTCATGACCCAGTTGGTAAAAAGACAGATGCTAATATTATACTTTTAACCTTACTCTCTGGCCCAAAAGTTCATTTTTTTGCTTGTGATTTTAGAGGAAATTAAAACATTTCATGAACACATGAAAGTATCATAGACCGTTCACAAACAGATATCTGGGTTATAAATTTTATAGATAAATACAAAGTTGTATATCATTGAAGGACTCAGTGAATTATATAAACTGTCAGAAAAATAGTGCATTCTCTTTCTTTCTTTCCCTCTTTCTCTCTCTCCCTTTCTTTCCCTCCCTTCCTTCCTCCCTTCCTCCCTCCCCCTTCCTTCCCCTTCCTTTCTTTCTTTCTTTCTTTCTTTCTTTCTTTCTTTCTTTCTTTCTTTCTTTCTTTCTTTCTTTCTTTCTCTCTTGCCTTCAACAGGGTCTTGCTATGTAGCTCAGGCTGGACTCGAACTTCTGGTGATCCTCCTGCCTCAGTCTCCTGAGTGCTGAGATTTCAGGCAGGCAACATCACATCTGGCTAGAAATGTAGTGAATTCTTGTATGACAGTTCAAAGCATTCTAAGAGTCTCATATTTATCTTTCCCTGTTATTGGCTATGCGGATAATTATGAGATTGAGAATTTCAGATGAGCATTCATTGGCAAGCCCAAAACTTTGGCACAACTTCTAGTAGTGTTTTACTTTTAGCGATGTTATGCAGAAAGTCCTTGACTTACAAAGGACTTCCACTCAAGGAGAACATTTTTAAGTCAGATTTGTTCATAAGTCGGACAAAATGAGTCTTACACACCTTTGACACAAATGTACAATGTAAAGCATAAAAAACCCAAATGCGAGGTTCATTTGTGCCTGTGAAAGTTCACAGCTTGAAAGTTCGTAGGTTGGGGACTTACTGTAAGTGGTTTTGGATCATTTCTAGAGCAAGGGGACAAATACATTTTAATAAACAACAGTTAACGTAGTTTAAACCACTTGCCGATCCAGGACTTTGGAGGGTGGTTTCCAGGTCGCGCCCACCCGTGTGCTCGCCTCTCTCTGCCCCTGCCTCACTGTGGCTCTCCTGCTCCCATCCTGTGACCGCACTGCTCGCCGCCGTGCTCCTTCATGCCCTGGGCCCAGTGGCGGTCACACTCTGCCGCTGTGGCCCCTCTTTGTGGCACCATGGTCATGGGCTCTCTGAGTCCTCGCAGGTGACTGTGTCTCGGGCCGGGCGAGGGACTCATCACTCTCGCTGGAGATACAAGGGCGCAGAGTGAATGAAAGAACAAAGCCAACTGAGGCAGACGCTGACTTACTCCCACAGTGGGGGTTTGCCCCGTAGGAGAGACCTCTTCATGGTGATCGTGGCAGACGCCTCCGTAGGCAGCAGGGGAGGCAAAGAATGGGAGGCCAGCTGCCTGGGGCCCGCGTGGCAGGTGCTGATGCTCTGGTGGCCTCGACCCTCATGGTGCCCAGCAGAGGGAAGACAGTCCCTCGGATCAGGGAGAGACTTTAGTGAAACATTTACAAATCCCAGGTTAGCTTTAAGTAGCCCAATGTCGGCATACCTGTTAAAGTTTTCTCTCCTGCTCCCGGGGCACTCTATCACTGACAGCCCACGGACCTCGCCACCCCAGGAGGGCCAAGCCGAGCCTCGGTCAGAGTGATGTGATGGCCTGGTTTTGTTTCCTCCTGAGATGGCTTGGGATTGCCACTCATGTAAGAATTGGTCTGGGGCATGAAAGAAGCCAACCTTAAGCGCTGTGAAGTCATCTGAGGGCTCCATGCCCTGCCCTGGACTCAGTGCAGGGCTCCGAGTCCTCCACCTAAGGCCCCCAGGTCCCCTTCGTGCCCTCTTGCCTGTTCCGGCCTCAGCCCTCCGCTATCGGTGGTGCAGAGGAGAAGGCCCATCGGCTGTTCATTTCCCTTTCTCTTCCCAGGGCCTGGACTTTGCCAGATTCACAGCACACATGTTTGTTGGGATTTGTCTTGTTCTCTTGGTCTCCTTTCCACTCCTCAGACTCCTTTACTGGAACAAGAAGCTTTATAACAAGGAGCCCAGTGAGATTGTTGGTGAGTATGCACATCCCTCCTGCAGCCTCAGGCCTGTTCCTGGCACGCTGCTTCACTCCCCAGGGGAGGTTCCCACACACGCCAGGAGGTGCTATCCCAGGCAGATGCTGCATGCTTGGGACCAGTGACCACAGTCCTGCTTTACACAGTGGGCTTCCTTCTCCTGAGCAAAATCTCTCCCGGTTAAATTCCTTCAGCACCACGGGTTTCATTCTGCAGCTAGGAAAACAGGAGTGTGCCAGCTGAGCATTGGTGACAGGCGGAGCCACAGAGGACTGCTTGTCCTCTGAGTTGGTAGTTGGAAAGTGGGTAGGCCCTGGGTGTGCATGAAGGGGTTCAGGCTGCCGCTGAGGATCCACCTGCATCGGAGAGCCCAGGGGCCTGGAAGGCAGCATAACAGGCATTGCCTGGCCCCGTCTCTGCTTATCCAAACACAAGGATGGGCTGGGACCTCCTTGCCTGTACCCGCAGGCTGGCACCTGAGCTGAGCCTGTGGACATGTATGCTCTTTACAGCTGATCGGTGGCTACAGAAAGCGGCCCTTCGCCATTATGCCCTTCAAGGGTGGCTGGGAAGCCTCTGATCCTCACGGATGAGCTTTCGGTGGCCCCTTTGATGCAGTGAGGTCAGAACATTGAATTCAGCACTGGCCTTGTCTGAACTTAGGCCGAAGCCATCCACAGCCCTGTCTACCCATTCCTGTCCCAGCACGGCATTTCTGTGTTCAGTTTCAGGTGCCTAGGCCATTGGGTTTTCTTCTTCTCTCCTCCTTCTCTTTTTCCTCATTCTTTTATGCTATCATGAGCTCACAGGTGGTTAAGTGAAGTGTGAGACTTTTCAGAAGAAATCACGGATCCGTTTCTCTGAAGAGGACTATGACTCACCCCCAAGTCCCTTTTATTGAGTGTGCCACAGTGTGTCTTCGTAAGGCTGAGGCTTCAGGGCAAGTCCTGTGCTGGCTGAAATCCTTCCTTGCTCCCGTCCTGTCCCGGGTCTCCTGCTGCACATCTTGGTGGGCTGCATTTACAGTCTGAGTCCATCTGATGCACCTGTCTTTGCCTTTTCAGCATTGCAGCAGGTCTGCCACACAGGAAGTGATCGCCCCTTGTGTGCTGAATAGAGGGGGCTTAAAAGGTGCTGTTTGGTTTTCTTTTTATTTATTTTTTGTTGAGCCTGTATGCTTGTGCTGCTCACAGGTCTCTGAGGCATCGCTGTGTCTTGCTTCTGCTCTGAGGCAGTTGTTGGGTGCTCTATCCTGCTCCAAAGGCTTTGATCTTCTAGTTTCATCTTTGTTTTTTGTGATACATAGTGTGACGCCTTGCACGTCACAGGCGTGCTGTAGCTTGGGTCTGAAATGTCTCCCAAAGGCCTGTGTGCTGAAGCCCCTGGCACTATCCATAGACGGTGCAGCCATTAGGGGTGGGGCCAGGTGGGAGGAATTAGGGTACAGGGGTGTGTCCTTGAGGGGGGGTGTTGGGACCCTAGTCTGTTCTCTCTCTTTGCTTCCTGGCACTGCTTCACCATATGCCCAGAGGCAAGAGGCCAACGGCCATGGACCGAGACCTCCAAAACCGTGAGCTCAAGTGAACTTTCCCTCTTTATAGGTTGCTTATCTCAGGCGTTTTGTTACAGTGATGGAAAACTAACAGAGTGGTTCGTGAAAATACTGTGCTTTCTTGTATTCTTTTAATGATTATTTGGAGAAGTTTATGTAGTATTTGAAACTGTAAAATAGAGGTTAAATGTGAGCTTTCATGGGATGTTTTGAAACCTTAGGAGGTGGCGAATTGACAAATCGTCTCTGTGCTCTTCTCTATAGACGGCGTCTGGATCCAGTAAGGGTTGAAATTCTTCACTGATTCCAACAAGCTGCCTGTGTCACAGACCTGGGCCCGGTGGGGGCTTGACGGGGAGGGAGAGCTTTTCCCAGCTCCTGCTTCTTACTGCAGGCCCTGCTGGAGGGCCACTGGCTGAGAATCACGCTTGTGTTTCTGGTTTTCACGTGATCTGTTTCTGAAATCATCCAAAGATTGGGCAGCTGGCTTAATTCGCTTTCTGTTGCTAGAACTGAATACTGCAGACTGGTTGAGCTGAAAGGGCCAGGAGTGCACTTAGTTCACTGTCCGGGCGGCCGAAGCCCAGGAGCACAGCACCGGCATCTGGTGAGGGCTTTCTTGCTGCATCTGACACAAAGGAGGCTGCCAACGGGCATGTGATGTCTAGATTTTGGCTGAAAGCAGGGCCTGCAAGAGGGGCATGGGTTTGTTGGGTACTAGCTTCGATGTGTCTCTTCAAGGAAGGGATTTATTCTTCACCCAAAGAGTTGAAGTTGCATTACTTTATTTCCATGTGAAATTTAAAATTTGGTTTGGCGTCTGTCCCATCACGGTAGCTCATACACTGGGAAACCCCTTGCTTGGGCCAACACTGGCTACCGGTGCCCGGTCGGCATGTGTGGCGTGTAGGCCCGGGAGGCTCAGGCTTTGCTGTTTTTCTCTGCAGAGCTGAAGCACGAGATTCACGTGTGGCGGCTGACTGCACAGCGCATCAGCCCAGCCAGCCGCGAGGAGACAGCTGTGCGCAGCCTGCTGCTGCAGAAGGTGCTGGCGCTGGAGCACCTGCTGGCCCGGAGGCTGCACACCTTCCGGAGGTACCTGGAGGGGTCCTGCCAGGCCTACCCTGAGTTCGTCTTCCCTGGCTGTGCAGGGTGGGATTGCGTGAACCATCATCCCAACCCCACACAATTAGTGTTCCGATGTCACACAATACAAACCCAGTGAGTCACAGCGATCATTTGTCCAAGCCCACATGGCAGCACACAGCAGTGCACGGCCGTGCACAAATGCGGCATTGTTACACGCTACTCATTGTGCTAGGTGCCACGGTGCGCTGTTCTATCTAATGTTCACCTGTCCCGCGGGTTGGTATGGCGGTTTGCAGAGGAGAAGACCGAGGCTCAGAGACTTGGAGCAGCTCCCCAGCAACAGCTCGGCAGGAGTGAGGTCGGGGCTTGGTTGAAGGGCCCCCCCACACCCCGCGCCTGCCCACCCCACCTCTCCCGTGGTGATTGTTGTACAGCAGGAATCCAGGCCGTTGGCTGTAGTGAATTCTCTAATAAGACGCTCTCAGTAGTTGATGTCAGGTTCTTCGAAGTGTAGAGACGTTTTAGTCAATTCATTTCTTGGCATTCATTTTTAATCAAAGCTAAAAGCAACTGAGCCTTGGTGAGGTTTGCTCCTCACTATTCCAAGGTGCTGAGCACCAACCTGTGGTCACTCTGGAGCCTGGTAGGAGCCCCGGGAGTGCTGAAAGGTTCCTGCAGCCAAGTGGGAAGCGGTGGAGGTAAGAAGTCCCCCAGGCTGAGGGACAGCAGTGAGTCTTGGGAGTGGCCTTGACAGTGGCCTTGCTGCTGTAAATTGCTGAAATGAGCCGACCCTACCTGGTCGTCCCTCGACACTGTGCCCAGGGCTGGCCCCCAGAGGAGCAGGCCACAGGCCAGCGTGGATCCAGAGGCTTGGCCTAGGGTGAGGCTCTGCCTCCACAGTATCAGCTCCATCCTGGCCTGGAGCCCACAGCACAGTAACGCTAGAGAAGTGGGACCTCTGTCCTCAGACCCTGGGGTGCCCTGACAACTAACAGCAGGCACAGACCCGAAGACCCGAAAGGAGACGCTCTTAATGAATCACAGCTGCTGGAGTAAATCACCTGGCCAGTGGGGCTCAGGCTGCAAGGTGGAGGGGTGGGCCTCAGAGATTTAGCGCTCCCTCCGGCTAGCCTGTGTTGGTCACAGGTAGGGACACTTAGGCCTGGGAGGGCCTCTGGCTCCCGAGGCCACTATGCATTGAGGGGCAGAGAGGAATGATCCATCTGAGGCCATTGCTGCTCTGCAGGATTTGTTTTTAATTTCTTTTAAGAAGTTTTCCTCAGACTCATTGGGTGGCGAGGTCTGCTCTAATGCCCCTTAGGGCCCGACTGGCTGCATGGGCTCTCTCCTTCGAAGCCCAGTAAAAAGACCTTCTCCCTTGCTCAGCATCTCTTCCGAAACTGGTCTGGGAGAAATGAACAGAAAAGCTGGGCTGAGTTGGAAAGGTCAAAAGGAAAGGCAAGGGAAGGCAAGCGGGGGCAAATGGCAGCGGGGAGGGTCCCGAACAGAGAAGGGCTCCACACGGAAGGAAGGACGCAGGCACGACCGCTCTTCAGAATTATCTTCACTTGATAAAAACTACCGTCAGAGCAAGGGGCATTTCTTTTACCACTTTGTTTAGGTAGTTGTAAAAGTTAGTTGTAGAAGTACAATGTCCCCATTTTGGAATCAAATTCAGAAAAGCAGAAAGTAAAATCAGTACTTCACATCTGTAGCTTCCACATCTGCAGATTCAAACATCTGTGGATTAAACATTTTTAAAAAAATTGTGTTCACACTGGACATGTACAGGCTTTTCTTTCTTGTCACCTTTCCCTAAGCAACACAGTGTAGCAGCCGTTCACATGGCATTTACGTTGCTCTAGGTATTGTAAGTCATCTAGAGATTTAAAGCACGATGCGGGTGTATGCAGGTTCTGTGGCAGTACTGTGCCCTTGATAATAAGGCTGGGAGCATTGGTGGGTTTCCGTATTGGCAGGGGTCCTGGAGCCAATGCCCATGAACAACAAAGGAGGACTCCATAAGAGGGAGAAGGTGGCAGTGGTCATTCCCAGTGGTCATTCACACACTGGCACGTGCTCTGGATGTTTCCCATGCGCGTGCCCTGACATGTGCGCATGCGCACACACACTCCAGCACCCTAGTAATTGCATACATTGTGTTTGGATGTAGAGTGTGTTTCCAAAGCGGCAGCCCCCACATCCCCAGTCGCCCTGTGGCTGTTGTGTCCCCATGCAGCTGCACAGGCCCCCATCACAGGTGGCATCCGGGCTCAGGCTGTCGGTGGCACCCCGACTCCTCTCTGCTTCATGTACCCAGGGATTGATGTGCTGTCATCGTCTCTTTCAGACAAATCTCACAGGAAGATAAAAATTGGGAGACCAATATCCAGGAGCTACAAAGAAAGGTATGTTGGTTCTTTGCTCAGAGGTTTTGGATTCACCTCTTGTAGAAGAGTGATTGATTTTTCTTAAAAAATTTTATTATGCTGATGACTGTTCGTTAGCACACTAATTTTAGAAGGTTATGAGATACAGTGTGGTATCTGGACACATGTGTGCATTGGGATGATCAAATCACAGCGTAGTGATCACCATAAGCACTTACCGTTTCTTTGTGGACAAATATCAAAATCTCTCTCTCTCAACCTTGGATGAAGTTATGAATGAATACACATTGTTCTTTTGATTTCTGTACCTGAGTCAATTTCTGTGAGTTTAGGAGGAAAACATTCCCCGGACACAGTAGGCTTGTTTTGTCAGGAAATTGAAACGCTGCAGTTCTTACATCCCTTGAAGATGCCCTTCAGGCATCCCCTGGGGAGATCCTGGGCCGAGCTCTGAGCTGAGGTGTGGTCACTGGCTTCCCCTGACACTGCAAGAGAGGCTCCTGTCCCCATCCTGCGGAGAGCAGGCTGCTGCAGGCAGGGACCAGCTCCAGGGTCAGACACAGGATGTGTCCTGCCGCACGCACGGTCTGACGTCAGGGACAAAGCTCTTTCATTTCGAAGGTCCTGTTCATCTTCTTGCTGTGGCCACGGACACAGAGGGCCCCTCTCCTGGCGCAGAGAACTCTGCTCAAGATCTGCCGGGAGTGGTTTTACCTGAGTGCAACCTCAAATCCAGGAAATTTCTTTTAATGAGATGAAACAGTCACTTTCTAATTAGGGTAGGAACATTTTGTCATTTGCTGAAGGAAATGTAGATGTTGGGGTCCTGCTGGGCACTACATCTTTTAAAGGGGGTTTGGGCTTATGAGCTCTCTTCACACACTCTCTCCCACGTGGGCGGTCAGGGTCAGATGAGAAGGTGCAGCCCTGTTACTCTCCTGGTTCCCAAGTTTAGACCTGCATTCCACCGTCATTGCAAGCACGGCACAGACAAACACAGCCTGAGCCATGGTAGCCCAAGAATATGTTCAGCTGATCGCCCCGTGCTGTGCTTAGTAGGGACAGGAAAGTTGGGCTGAAGTTGGCAACTGCATTGGCACCCATGGAGGTCATTCATCACCTCCCAAAGTCTGCTGACCTCCCACCTAACACCGGGCAAGGCCAGGAGAGCTGCATACCTCATGTTATATTGAAGAGGAGTTGGTCTAGTGTTTCATAAAAAGGCTGTACTGCATTTTAGATCTATGACGTTTATTTTTATAACCATTTTTGAATGCTTAATCTGTAGGGTTCTCCTTGTAATGCATTACCTGTTACCTTCTTTTAAGTTCAAGATGTTCTAATTTCCATCCTAATGAGAAACTTATAATTGAGTGGTGTAGAACTATGACACATTGCAGGAATCAGAACTCTGTAGTGAGTAAGTGGGTTGTTTTTCTCTCTCAGCACAGGATATCAGACAGGATCCTGTTTGTCAAATGCCTCACAGTGCTGGGATTTGTTATCTTCACATTCTTCCTCAGTTCATTTGTCCCTGGCATTCATCTCGATCTCGGTGAGTCTAACGTTCTGTGAAGGGCTTTGCAGTTGATATCACAGCCTGAACGGGAAGGTTTCAGGGTAAGTTCCCAAGGCCAGCTGTACCTGCCAGTGCAGTGAGGAAGACGCAAGCCCAGCTGGTGCTCTGTCCCTCTTTGCTGAAGGAGGGAGGGTGTGTTTGGCTCTCGCTGATTCAGTGCTGTGGGTCCTCAGCCCCTCCAGGTTCAACATGGGAAGGCACATGAGGTTGGTACTGTCATCCTGTTTTACTCGATAATCCTGTCAGGAAACGGATTCAGGAAGAGAAGGGAGTCACACCACCAAGGCCTGTGCTACCTTCCTTGCCGCACGACCTGGCCATGAAGTGACAGACTGTCAGGGAAAGGGCTGGGAACTGCAGGAGCTCGGTGGAGCTCATCTCATCCGGCTGAGCTCACTTTCCTCCTGCAGCAAAACCTGTCCCCCACCTTCTCCTTCTGCTTCTCTTCCCTCACGTTCTCCACACTTCAGCTCTCAGCCTGCTGCCCTTTCTTCAGCCCCGAGTCCAGGTTGGGACGTGGTCTTTTCAGTGGGGTATTTCTCACTTTCCATAGCCGTGCTCCCCTTCTTGGGGACTTTCCTTACCGGTTCCACAGTGATCTCAGTTGGTGTCATTCTTAAATCAAAACAACAGCAGCGTGCAAAACCCACCACACACAAAAGTGTAGACTTGTGAGAAAGTTAAACTCGAGGCGGTGTCAGGGTGTCTTTTTAGATCAGAGCTGTACCCCTGGTTTTCCCCCCAAGGTGGGTTCTGCTGAGACATTTAAAATGTCCTCTTTTTATAAAAACTTGGTCCTGGGGAGAATGTTCGTGCAGCAGGAAGCAAAGGCTGTTAACTTTGTAGAACAGATGGAAAAGCAGCTTTGGTTATTTCCGTCACATACATGCTTCTCAGGTTGCTGGGTACATTAGATATCTTCAGGTTAGGAATGGTTCCCTTTTCTGCCTTATATAAGCCAGGCCACATTTCTATATCCCCCTGACAGCACTTCATGTAATTGCACACAGCCTCTTCCAATTTATTTCCCTGCCTTAACTCAGACCCTACTTGCCAGGCATCCTGGCCTGGTCCTGGGCTGACAGGTGCCATTTATCCACACCCGAGAGCTGATCCGTGCAGCATCTCAACAAAGTTCTGAGAAATGCCAAGGCTGGCTGTTAACAGTGTCACGATTTTTGTTGTTTTTGGTGGGTTACCTCTAGAAATGGCTGCCATGTAATTATTTTAATTACACCCAGGCATAGTGTAATTGTATTATAAACTCTAGTGTAAGAATGCTAAGTGGTCACCACCGTGTTAAACAGACACGGTGAAACTGGTGTTTTATGAGCAAAGAGGTTTATTAGAGAATTCTTCCGGGTGTTCACAGATTATTTTATTAAAGATTGTACTTGAAAAAGTACAGGCATTTGGAAAACTAAAAATATATAAAAGCTCACTTGTAATTTTGCTAACATTTGGCTTTGTATACAGAAAAGTACTTTTAAAATTTAAAGTCATATCTTCATATAGACTTAAAACATCTTAGTTTCTGTGAAATATTCCATTTTAACCTAGGAAGACCACCCTTTTAACAAAGAGACCTTATCTTTTTTGAGTTTGTTGTTTTATCTGTGATTGAGGAGATTATTTCTTTTCTGTGTTTAAATCTAGTTTTGTTTTTAGGTTCTGTGCAGTTTGTATACAAATGGTTAAATCTGAGGGTCCTGGGATCCATGCGTTTGCTTATTCATCATGATAGATTGGGGTGAGTAAGAGGAAAGTTTGATGAGGATCTATTTTAGCAGAATACAGTTTCCTGAGAGTGACAATAGCACTCCTGATAGGAACGGGGGCAAAATAGATGCCAGGTCTTCCAAGGGAAGCAGTAGGGAATGTAAGCACTCATCTGTGGTGAAGCTCTGTGTTGAATGTGATCTGCTTCGTGAATTGAACATCACACAAACAATGCAAAGTGAGATGTTATCATACGACACGACGTGATGTCATATAAACCATGCATTGTGTAACCAGCACAAACGTCATGTAATGAATGATAACGTTGTGAGCCAGACATGTGGGACAGGCCTGTAATCAGCACTGTGGGAGGCTGAGGCAAGAGGATTGCAGGTTTGAGTCTAGTCTGGACAACTTAGTGATTTAATGAGACCCTGTCTCAAAATAAAAAATAAATAGGGGCTTGGTATGCAGCTCAGTGCCAAGCCCTGGGTTTAATTTCCACTACCAAACACATACACACGCCCTATTATATATAACAAAATGTCATATATAATAAAAAGTAATACCATAGAACACACAGTGTATCATGTAAAATGTGACATAATACAATGTGATATCATATAACACAGTGATGCCACATAAAATATGTATTATGTAATAGAATGTGACATCATAAACACATTACTTCATTTCAGAATCATCACCCAAAGTTAGCATTATCTCATGCTTATTTTTTAAATTATCACAGAGCGAAGTTAGCTTTCCTCTATGATAGCTGACATACTTTCAGTGTAAAGTTCTATGACTTTTAATGCATATGAAGATTAATGTGACAACAATACAACCAGAATACAACCACCGAAACCCTTCCTCCTGCTCTCCTTCTGTAGTCTTTCCCTGTGCCTCTGTCCCATACACAATTGGTCTGTTCTCCTCCCCTCTAGTTCTGCTGTTTCTTTTAAATGTTATTAGTACATTTTTGCAGTATGTGCAGTTTACAGTCGTCTTGGGAGTGGTTACAAGCACATACTACAGCTGGTTTCTTCTTTTTGTTTAGTCCCCTTCCCCTCTCCCTCCTTCCTTTAACTCCCCTATCCTGATTTTCATTCTTGTTGATAGTATTAATCTTAGCTCATGCTCTGGCATGTGATGTTTACTTCAATTGAGGCTATTTAGATTTTGGTACATGGCTTATCTTTACTTATTTCCCCTTCCCTCCCTCTCCTGGCCCTGTTTCCTCGCACCACTTCCCTGTTGCAAGAGATCCATCTCGTTGGCCCTTCTGTCCATCCTTTATCATTCTCTTCATCTGTGCTTTGCCTCACTCAAATGAGAGATACCAATGGTATTTAAGTTTGTGTGTCTGGGTTATTTCACTCAACGTTATATTTTCCAGGTGCATCCATTTTCCTATAACTGTCTCAAATTTGTTGTTCTTTATAGATGAGTGGTATTCCATTTTATATAGCTACCACATTTTCTTTATCCAGTTGTCTGTTGATGGGTATATAGGCTGCTTCCTGGATTTGGCTGGTACAAATTGTGTGGGTGTAAGCACTGTTATGCATGTATCGCTGTAGTGTGATGACTTAGGCTTTATGGGGAAGATACCTAGCAGGTGGATAGCTGGGTCACATGGAATTTCTAATTCCAGTTCTTCCAGGAATCTCCATTCTGATTTCCGTAATGGTTGTGCTAGTTTACATTCCCTCCAGCAATGCAGGAGGGTTCCTTTTTCCCCACAGCCTCTCCAGCGTTTGTCGTCACATACACGGCCAGATTGCAGGCAACCTTTCCACTGGGCTCTTGCACCGTGTGATGCCTCTCAGTGCACCCAGGTTGCTATGGGTGTGGACAGTCTGATCCCAGCCTTTATAATCTGATTCCTCCGAGGAGACTGGGGGCACCCTGTCATCCGTGCAGTGATATTTCCGTCAGGAAACAAGAACATTTACACAATGCAGGACAGAGACTACAAATAGCCTTACTTTGTCTTGTCAGGTTTTGTTGAATTTCAGCCTAAAACTTATACAAAATTTGCCTTTTGGAGCTTCAGAATTATGGATTGCTGATTATGAACCTATAAAATGAATCAGGGAGGCAAGCTTTAAAATGTTCTCTTTTAGCTTCAAAATTTATAGCTTTGATGAGCAGTTTCTGAAGTCTCCTTTGGTAATTAGTTCAGAATGTACCCCCAGATTCTCCCACAATATGTTTGGTTAGATTTCTGTTCTGAAAAATTTCAGTGATCATTTCCCTGATTGTGGCTTTATGTTTCCGGCCTTCTCAGCATCCCATGGTGTTTCTACTGTGGAGCAGTCTTGTTGTGGGCTTGGTGAGGGTATCATAAGTGAAATCTAGGATTGTTGGGATGATATTGGGCTGACTGACAGAGTCCAAGGGACAAGGGGCTGGCAGGGCTCAGGTGGAAGAAAGGCACCCGATAGCCTCCTCCTGCCAGGTGCCACAGCGTTCCTCTCAGCCCCAGGCTTCTCCACAGACTGCGGGTCTCACAGGTTTCTAATCTGTTCCACTGGTCCTCAGGTCTGTTTCTTTGCCAGTACCATGCTGTTTTAACCACAGTAGCTTTGTAGTATAGTTTCAAGTTGGGGGTTGTAATACCCCCTGCCATGTCTCTGTTGCCTAGAATTACTTTTGCTATTCTGGGTCTCTTCTTGTTCCAAATGAATTTTTGGATTGTTTTCTCAAGGTCCATGAAGTATGCTGCTGGAATTTCAATTGGGATTGCATTGAATCTATATAGCAGTTTTGGAAGTATGGCCATTGTCACTATGTTGATCCTTCCTACCCAGGAGCAAGGGATGTCTTTTCATTTTCTCATATCATCCTCAATCTCTCTTTTCAGAGTGCTATAGTTTTCAGAGTTCTATAGTTTTCAGAGAAGAAGTCTTTGATTTATTTTGTTAGGTTGATTCCTAGGTATTTCAGTTTTTTGGATGCTATTGTGAAAGGAATTGTTTGCCCTATTTCTCTCTCAGTGAGTCTCTTGTTCATGTAGAGGAAAGCTATTGATTTTTGTGTGTTGCCCTTGTATCCAGCTACTTGACTGAATTTGGTTATTAAGTCTAGAAGACTTTTGGTGGCATTCTTGGGGTCTTCTATATAGAATATTATGTCATCTGCAAATAATGACAATTTGACTTCTTCGTTTCCTATCTTTATTCCTTTTATTTCTTTCTCTTGTCCCGTGGCTAATGTTTCCAAAACTACATTGAACATGAGTGGTGATAGTGGACATCCTTGTTTTGTTCCTGATTTTAGTGTGAGGGATTTCACTTTTTGACCATTTAGTATGATATTGGCTGTTGGTTTTTCATAGATGGCTTTTATCAGATTGAGGTAGAGACCATCTATTCCAATTTTTTGTAGGGTTTTTATCATAGATGCATGTTGGATTTTGTCAAATGCTTTTTCTGTGTCTATTGAGATGATCATATTATGGTTTTTCTCCTTGGCTCTATTGATATAGTGTATTACATTGATTGATTTGCATATGTTGAACCATCCCGCATCCCTGGGGTGAATCCCACTTGGTCAGGGTATATGATCTTCTTGATGATCTTCTGGATTCCATTTGCCAGTATCTTATTAAGGATTTTTGCATCTATGTTCATTAGTGAGATTGGCCTATAGTTCTCTTTTTCAGTTGGGTCTTTCTCTGCTTTGGGGATCAAGGTGCTGCTTGCTTCCAGGAATGAATTTGGGAGTATTGCTTCCCTTTCAATTTCACTGAAGAGTTTAAACAGTAGTGGCAGTAGTTTCTCTCTAAATGTCTTGTAGAATTCAGTGGTGAAGTCATCAGGACCCAGGCTTTTTCAGTTGGTAAGTTTTCAATTACGTTTTCAATTTCACTGATTGATATTGGGTTGTTTAGAATTTTTAGGTCTTCTTCATTCAACTTTGGTAATTCATATGTATCTAGGAATCTGTCCATTTCTTCTGTGTTTTCCATCTTATTGGTGTATAGGTTCTTGAAGTAGGTATTGATGATCCTCTGGATTTCTGCTGGGTCTATTGTAATTTCATCCTTTTCATTTCTAATTGCATGGATTTGGGCATTTTCTTTTCTTTTCCTGATAAGGTTGGCTAAGGGTTTGTCAATTTTGTTTATTTTTTTTGAAGAACCAACTCTTGACTTCATCGATTTGTTTGTATCATTCTCTTAGTTTCCATTGCATTGATTTCTGCTCTGATCTTTATAATTTCCTCCCTTGTATGAGCTTTGGATTTGTCCTGCTCTTCTTTTTCTAGAAGCCTGAGGTTCAGCATCAGGTTGTTTAATTTGGCTTGCTCTGTTTTCCTAATATGAGTATTCACTGCTATGAATTTCCCTCATAAGACTGCTTTCATTGTGTCCCATAGATTCCGATATGTTGTATTGTCATTGTCATTTAATTGAAGGAACTGTCTGATTTCTTCTTTAATTTCCTCTGTGACCCATTGGCTATTCAGAAGTGTGTTGTTCAATTTCCACGTGTTTATGAAATTTTTTTGGTTTCTTTTGCTATTGATCTCCAATTTCATCATACTGTGATCTGATAATATACAGGGGATAACTTCAGTTCCTTTGCACTTACTTAAATATGTTCTATGAGTGAGTATGTGGTCTATTTTGGAGAACAACCCATGTGCAGCTGAAAAGAATGTGTATTCTGATTTTGTGGGGTGGAACACTCTGTAAATATCTGTTAAGTCCATTTGTCCTAGAGTTTGATTGAGTTCTAGTATTTCATTACTTATTTTTAGTCTAGTTGATCTATCTATTTGTGACAGTAGGGTATTGAGGTCCCCCACTACTATTGTATGAGTGCTTATATGATTTTTCATGTTTGTTAGTATTTTTTTTCTTTCTTTCTTTCTTTTTTTTTTTTTGTACTGGGGATTGAACTTAGGTCCTTGTGCTTGCAAGGCAGATAGCAGAACCACTGAGCTAAATCCCCAGTCTCAGTCTATTTCTTTTCATTGAGACCATTAACATTGATGGTTATAACTGATATGTATTGAGTTATCATTGTCATGATTTTTTCTTTCTGTTGGATTCTCCCCCTCTGCATTTAATTTCTTGTTGTGCCCAATGGATTTATTCTGCTGGGCCTCCTGGGGTTGTGATCCTAGTTGTCTTTTCCTAGGATATTGTCTGAAATTTTTTGGAGTGCTGGTTTGGTATTCATGAAGTTCCTAAGGTGCTCTTTATCATGAAAGTATCTTATTTCTCCATCAATTTTGAAAGATAGTTTTGCAGGGTACATCAATCTGTGTTGGAGGCTGTTTTCATTTAGGGCTTGGAATACATCACTCCAAGCTCTTGCTTTTTTTTTTTTGGTACCGGGGATTGAACTCGGGTTCTTCAAGCTCTTGCTTTTGAGGGTTTGCAGTGAGAAGTCTGCTGTGATTCTGATGAGCTTTCCTTTGTATGTGATTTGTTTCTTTTCTCTAACTACTTGTATAATTTTGTTCTTATGTTGGGGTTCTGAAACCTTAACAATTATATGCCTATTTGTAGATTTTTTTTTTTTTTGGTATTGGGGATTGAACTCGGGTCTTTGTGCCTGCGCAGCAGATGGCAAAACCACTGAGCTAAATCCCTGGCCCTAGATCTTTTTTTTGATCAAGGCTATTTGAAGTCCTCTATGCCTCACTTATCTGTATGTCAAGTTCTTTTCCCCTGCTTGGGAAGTTTTCTGTCATCACTTCTGTGAGCATTTTTTTAATGTCATCTGCACTGTCTCCTGTTTCTTCATTGACTCCTATCAGTCTTATGTTATTCTTTGAATCGTCTAGCAGCTGCTGGATTGATTTCTTGTGGTCCCTTACAGTTTTAAAGAAGTTTTTCTTTTCCTCCTCACTAATTGCAATATTATCTTCTATATGTGAAATTCTATCCTCACATTGGTTCATTCTGCTGCTCAGACTTTCAGTGGAGTTTTTAATCTCCTGGAAATCTGCTTGCATCTGTTTTATGGATTCCATTTGTTTCTTATGTTGGGATTTCATCATGTTCCTCAGCTCCTCTATTTTTTTTTAATCTGTGTCCCCTCTAGATTTATTAATCATGTCTTGCAGTATGGGCACAATCTCTGCTGTTATGTAAGAAATTAGTTCTGATTTCATTTTTTCCAGATCCTCTTTTGTGCCAGTTCAGGGAGTTCAGGTAGTTGAGTATCAGAGTGTTCCCTCTTGTTTCCCTTTGGGGTTGCCATAGGTGATCTGGAAGTCTGGTTTTGAGGCTTGTTTACGTGTCTTCTCATTTTGATGGGGCGGGGGTGGGGGAGCAGTGCCATGGCAGCCCGGAATCCCCCTCTGTGCTGGTAGTGATGTTATGGTGGCCATGAAGCCTCCTCCTCTCCCGTATGAATGTCAGAAGCCCAAGATACAATTGATTTTAGTTGTAAAATTATGTCTTTTTGAAGGAAACATTGTTAGCCAAACCAGTAATCAAAATTATGTAAGTCACTCTTTTCTAAATCCTTGAGAGAGAATGAGGCAGATAGATTAAAGGGCTGAGCCTTTTTCCTGCAAAAGAGGTCACTTTTTAGAGACAGAGGCAGACCAAAGTCCCAGAGGATCTTTGCCTGTGCAGAAAGCTGCCAAAACTGTGGTGCTATCTGATCACCTAGGTAATGTCCAGCAGCAAGACAAGGACTACACAGTGTTCAGAGTTCACAAGGCACATTTATCAGGCTTCCACAAGCATGGAGAAGAAGAGAAAAGCTGATGGCGATCCCTTTTATTCCTAGTTAGCAAAGCACAAATGCAAACCATTTCTTTCTTAGCTGTTCCACCTAAGGCCTTCCAGACAGGTGTGGTCTAATAGTAAAGCAGCCAAAGAGTTCTAAAGTTAATTCCCAAGGGTTTCAGAGTTTCTAGACTATTCAAGATTTGTGAGATAACCTCTACTGAGTTGCTGTTTTCTTACTATCTTACTAGCAGAGAGAGAACAATCCTGTCCTGTAGCTCAACTCTTAATGGAGACTTGAGAAAGGGCCCTACCAACATTGTTTCAGGTCACTCTGAGAAAGATGATATCTGATGACAACTGGAAGGTTACCTTTCACATCACTGAGGAGTCCAGTTAGGGGACATTAGTTATGTGGAAACTTTTTTACTGATTACCCATTTGGGCTGTTGGGAGCCAGTTTCCACTGGGAGATCTTTAAGCATCTGTGAGAGAGTAGCCCTGGCCATGACCTCAGTTGTCACTCCAGTTTTCACTAGTTCCACGCAATCAGATATCTGTCTCCTGAAAGGAATCTAGCTTCCTGTCTTGCCAGCATTTAGTCTACAATTTATTTGCCCAAGTGTTTTTTCATACATAAATGATAAGAGTCAGACCTATGAAGAGAGAGAGAGAAGATTCTCCCTTAAACTAAATGTGTTTTGGTCCCTTAAGTGTTGTGCTTATGGAAATAGCTCCTTCTGGTTTCACCCAGAAGTCGGTTCTTTCCATGGGGTCTTGGGTGTAGTCTCCCGAGGAAGACTGTTTGTTGCCCAGAGCACTAACCAGGGACATCACGTTCATGTGCTCTCCTGGATGGACAAAAACCTCAAAGTCTCATTTAACCCAGAGACAGGGTATGCTTCCTGATCTAAAATGACTTTCCTATCTTCAGCATTGGCAAGAACGCTCATTTTCTAACGACTTAACTTAAAGGTTCTTAGGAGAAAGACACTGAGTATTTCAGAGATCCTTTCTGACTTTACATGCCTCTATATCTCCATCCATTTTGAAAGATAGTTTTGCAGGGTACATCAATCTGGGTTGGAGGCTGTTTTCCTTTAGGGCTTGGAATATGTCACTCCAAGCTCTTCTTGCCTTGATGGTTTGTGTTGAGAAGTCTGCTGTGATTCGGATGGGCTTTCCTTTGTATGTGATTTGTTTCTTTTCTCTGACTGCTTGGAGAACTTTGTTCTTCTGTTGTGTTTCTGGAATCTTAACAATTATATGCCTATGTGTAGATTTTTTTTGATCAAGGCTATTTGGAGTCCTATATGCCTCACTTATCTGTATGTCAAGCTCTTTTCCCCTGCTTGGGAAGTTTTCTGCCATTATTTCTGTGAAGAGATTTTTTTTTATGTCATCTGCACTCTCTCCTGTTTCTTCATTGAGCCCAATCAGTCTTATGTTATTCTTCTTTGCATCATCTAGCAGCTGCTGAATTGATTTCTCATGTTCCCTTATAATTTTGAAGCAATTTTTCTTTTCCTGGTCACTAATTGCAATCTTATCTTCTATATCTGAAATTCTGTCCTCACATTGGCTCATTCTGCTGTGTAGACTTTCAGTGGAGTTTTTCATGTCCTGGAAATCTCTTTGCATCTGTTTTATGGATTCCATTTGTTTCCTATGTTGGGATTCCATCATGTTCCTGAGCTCCTCTCTAGATTTATTAATCATGTCTTGCACTAGGGGCACAATTTCTCCTGTTATCTGAGAAATTATTTCTGATTTCATTTTTTCCAGATCCCCTTTTGTTTCCAGTTCAGTGGGTCCAGGTGTTTGAGTATCAGAGTGTTCCATCTCATTTCCCTTTGGGGTTGGTATAGGTGATCTGGAAGTCTGGTTTTGAGACTTATTTACATGTTTTCTCATTTTGACTGGGCCAGGGGGCTGTTAGCGCTTGCACGGATTACCTCCTCTGAGCTGGGTGAGGTGGGCCAGGGGCTGCGAGCAGTGGTAGGGATGGTGACCCCAAAGCCCTTTCCTGTGGGCTGGGAGCAGTGGGAGGGATGGTGGCCAGGAAGCCCCTTCCTCTGGGCCAGGAGCAGCGGGACAGAAGGTGGCCCCAAAGCCCTTTCCTCTGGGCTGGGAGCAGCGGGAGGGATAGTGACTGGGAAGCCCCTTCCTCTGGACCAGGAGCAGTGGGACGACGGCTCAGAAGCCCCTACCTCTGGGCCAGGAACAGTGGGACTCAGTACCTTGGTCTGGTGGTCTGGTGTCCTCTGTGTCTTTGTAGTGTGGAACCAGGTGGCTGCCTGTCTGCAGCGGGGTGATTCGGTGTCTTCTACATGCCTCTATAAAGGAGAGTATAAGGCTGGCAGGAGAGACTGGAAATGAGGCCAGGAAAGGAGGTCTTTTCTTCTCATGCTCTCGGTGAGTTACTGAGACAACTTGCCCCTGAGTTGTCACTCTCAGCCTGGAAAGGCCAGACTGGGGAATCTCAAGAGCTGAGACTGCCTCCCCAGCAGTGGAAGATCAGACCAGAAAGGAAACCGAGCCAGAGCTGGCTCAGCATTTTCTCTAGAGTATAGAGCAGGATCGGGCCAGACTGCTCAGTGAAACCTGTCCCCCGAGTCTTAAGAGGGGCTGCAGGCCTAGTGCCTTATTAATTGACAGCTGGGGTCCTGCATTTTATCAATAGGCATGTATAGTTTTCAACTATAAACTAGATTTTACAGAGAAGCCTATTTTTACATTTTCTAATTTACTTGTACTTATTGGTAAAGGCCGTTAGATGGTGATCTAACATTACTTTTCCTCAGTATTGTCTAACAAGTCAATCAAACAATCAATATAGAACAGAAACATAAAACCTTGTGTACAAAAGTAAAATATCCTTTTAAAGAAACATCATCATTTTAACAAAACAACAATGTATAAGAACTCAAACTACAAAGCATTTACAAGAGGCCCTAGTGGTGACAAACAAGAATGACAATTTTGGTTACTTAATATAATTTAGCAATAAATTAAAATAAAAATAAAAGTAAATTCTTACCTCCTATTAATTATTATCTCCGTGGGACCTCCAATAATGTCACGGGAAATATGAAATATGGAATGTTTTATCTCCCAACCTGTTAGCTGTATGATACGCTGCGTTCTCATTCTCTAGAAATCGAAGAATGAGTCGTAGGAACGATGGAGGTTAAGAGTGGGAAGATATGTCTTGATAGGAAGCCTCCTGAGGGGCAGGAGGGGTCCCGAGTGGGTGGCCCTCCATCTTAATTTTAATCAAGTGTTTATCTTAGATACATGTGATTATTTGGAATGAAGATAAGAATAATACACATGCATCTTGGATTCTTAAGTAGATTAGATTAATTAGCTGCTTTCTTTATTATTCTTATCATGGGTAAATTGCAACTTTCTCACGATAGCTAACGCTGAGGAAGGGGAATCATGGGAGAGGGGGAATGGCTCAGTCTTGAAGAAATGGCGATGTAGGGTTCATGTGATATAAAAGTCATATTGTTAAAGGACTAAAGAATTGAAAGTTAATTCAGCACCTTTTATATATTCGCAAAGTTGCGCAAGCGTCGTGAGCATCCAACCCGGGCAGCCCTCCCGCCCCGCCCCAGCACCCTGCTATCATTCGGAATCGCTGGCTCCTCCTTTCCTCTAACCCCATCCCTGGAAACCGCTAACCCTGCCTTCTGTTTCCGGGGACTGGCTTATTCTGGATGTCTCATTTCACGCCTCACTGAGTGGAGTCATCCCACACAAAGGCTCTTGTGTCTCACATTTTGCATTTAGCATAACATTCCAGGGTTTATCCATGTAGTGTGTATTTGTGCTTTATTTTGCTCTATGGCTTAATTATATTCCATTGTATGTACCATATTTTATATTCCATAACGCTATATTGTTATGTATTCTATATTCTATATAGAATAATTTATTCTTTTATCGACTGATGGGCATTCCTCCCATTTTTTGTTTGTTTTTGTTTTGTTTTTTGGTACCGGGGATCGAACTCTGGTCCTTGCGCTTGCACAGCAGGTGGCAAAACCACTGAGCTAAATCCCTGGCCCTCCTATTATCTGTCTTTTATTTTACCCTTTATTTATATTTTGGGTTTCTCATGTAAGGGAAACTATGTTCTATTTAAGCTTGGGTGTTTGATTTCACTTAACATTATAGTCTCAAGATATATCCATTTTTCTACAAATGACTCGTTTATCCTTCTTTATAGCAGGCTAGTACTCCATTGGGTATGTAGTATATTTTGTTTATCCACTCATCTGTTGATGGGCATATAGACTATTTCCAAGATTTTAACTATTATGAGTTATGTGCTATAATCATTGGTATGCACATATCACTATATATGATGTCTTTAACTTTTTCGAGAGGATGCCTAAAAGGGGAATAACTGGATCAAATGGAATTTCTAATTTTAGAGTTTTGAGGACTCTCCCTACTGTTTTCCATAGGGGCTTTACTAGTTTACATTCCTGCCAACAATGTAGAAGTGTTCCTTTTTCCCCACAGCCCCATCAACATTTGTTATTATTTGATTTCTTGATTACAGCCATTCTTTCTGGAGTAAGATGAAATCTCAGTGTCATTTTAATTTTATTTCTTGAACAGCCGGTGACGTTGAGCATTTTTTCAGATATTTATTGTCTATGAGTACTTCTCCTCTAATTGCCCATTTTCTGATTGGATCTTCTGTTTTGGGAGGTCTGTTTTAAATTCTTTATGTATTCTGGATGTTAGTCCTCTGAGGAGTAGCTGGCAATTTTCCACCCATTCTATAGGTTGTCTCTTCACTCTGTTGACTGCTCCCTTTGTTGTGCAGAGAATACTTCATAGTTCATAATGCTGCAGCGAACATTTGTGTTCAAGTTTCTGTGCTAACACATTTCCACTTCTCTTGGGTGTATACCTAGGGATGGAACTGCAGGGTCACATGGTAATCCTATGTTTAACTTTATGAAAAATGCCCAAGTTGATTCCCCACAGTGTTTGAGCCTCTTTATAATGAAGTAGGAGAGTTCTAATGTCTGTATGCTTCCATCAGTGGTTGCTATTGGTTGTCTGTTTGGTTATAATCTCCATATACATGGTATTTCTTTATGGTTTTGATTTGCATATCCTTTATGACTAATGATGCTAAGCACTGTTTTCAATTTAATGTTGAGTATTTTCTTTCTTTTCATTGATTTGCTCCCTCCTTTTAGGTTTCTTAATACAGAGTTTTTTTTTTTGGTACTGGGGATCGAACTCTGGTCCTTGCACTTGTGCAGCATCTCTCTACTATTTTATCTGTATCCCACACATTCTGTTATAATGTGTTTTAATTTCCATTACTTTTAATTTTGCTTTTGAGTCCTTTCTTTCTTTCTTTTTTTTTGTTTTGGTGCTGGGGATTGAACACGGGTCCTTGCACTTGCAAAGCAGGTGGTGGAATCACTGAGCTGAATCTCCGGCCCTTGAGTCCTTTCTTGATCTCTTTAAGGAGTTTAAGGAATATGTTGTTCAATTTACACATCTTTTTGTATTTCCCAAATTTTCTTCTATTATTATTTTGAATTTCATTCCTTTGTGATCAGACATCATAGTTAGCATTATTTCAGTCTTTTAAGTTTATTGATATTTGTTTTATGGACTAACATACTATCTATTCTAGAGAGTGTGCCTAAAGCACCTCAGAAAATTTATATTTTGCTCTTGTGAGTTGAGGGTTCTCACGTCAGGTCTGATTGTCTTATAGTCTTGTTTGGGTTTTTACATGATTGTTGATCTTTTCTCTTGGCATTTAAACCCACTAATGAAAGTGAAATATTGAACTCTCAAGCTGTTATTGTGGAGTTGTTTATTTGTTTCTGTCAATTTATATTTCATGTATTTGGGCCTCTGTTAAGGACATATATTTATAATTGTTTCCTTGATGGATTTTCTCTTTTACCATTATAAAAAATAAATTGTCATCTTTAACTATTTGTTTTACTTTAATTCTCTGTTACCTGGTCTTAGCATAACCACTCCATCTTACATGGTATATGTTTTTTCTTTGTTTTACTTTCCATCTGTTTGTCTTAGACTCTGAAGCAAATTTCTTGTAGACAGCATGTACTTAGATCATTAAAAGTTCATGCTACCAATATCTGGCTGTGTTTGGAGTGCTTAATCTTTTTACATTCAGTGTAAGTGCTGATGTGGTAGAATTTATCTGCCATTTTGCTACTTATTTTCTATACATCTTGGAGCACTTTGTCCTTCTGTTCTTCCATTTCTCTCTTTTTTGAGTTAAACAGATGTTTTCAAATGTGCCATTTAAATTCTCTGTTACTCTGTTTTTTGAATTATTTTCTTAGTGTTTGCCCTGGTGATTATAAAGAACATTTTAATTTTAATAGTCTAGTTCAGATTAATACCAATTTAGCTTTACTACTATAAACAAGCTTTTCTTTCACATAGCTCTACAATCTTCTGATTTTTGTGCTATTATTGCTATACAGTTTTTATTTTTACATATTTTATGTCAATCAATACAGTATTATATTGTTGCTTTATGCTGTCATCTTTTAGTATGAAAATTATTTATTTATACAAATACCTTTATTAATGCTCTTTATTTTATTCTTGTGGATTTGAGTTATTTCCCAAATTATTTTTATTTCATATTTAAAAACTTCTTTTAGTATTTCTTGTATGGAAAGGGTTCTAGCAAATAATTTTCTGAGTTTTTGTTTATGTGGAAATTTCAAATTTTTCTTTATTTTTGAAGGATAGTTTGGATATTCTTGATTGACAGTCATATTTTTCAGCAGTTTGAATATGGGCTCCTTCATCCATCTAGCCCCTCTCACTTCTGGCGAGAGCCCATCTGGTGATTTTATTGAGGAACTTTTATACATGGCCAGGTGCTTTTCTCTCACTGCTTCAAGATTCTCTCTTTATCTTTGTCTTTCAGCAGTTTTGTCACGGTGTGTCTAGGTGTCACTCTTTCTGAGTTTGTCCTGGTTGGATTAGTTGAGCACTTTGAATGTTGAGACTTGAATTTTTCGTCACATCAGGAAGTTTTGATCGTTAGTTTTTGAAATGCTTTTTCTTTCCCACTCTTGCTTTTCTTCTAGGACTCATTATGCATATTGGTGTGTTCTGTGATATCCTGCAAGTCTCTGAGGCTTTATTCATCTTTATTCTTATTTTTTCTCTGATATTTTTCTTCAGCAAAACCTCTGTATTATTAAGCTATTGGTTCACACACAGATTTCTAAAACAGTTGATTTTTGACAGCCTTTGCTGGTGTTCCCACTGCCTTTTGGAGGAGCAGAGTTTTAGGTTCTTTGCTTTTGTTTTTGCTCACTGATCGCTCAGTGGCTGTGACTATAGCCATCGCTTCTGCTGTTTGACAAAGGGCACTTTCTTTTCGAAGGGTGTTATCTATGTCCATTAGTCATTGGCGGCCGACAGCGTCACTCTCGGAGGGTGTTGCAAACTTTGATTCCCTGGTGAAGCTCGGTTGTCCAGGTTACTTGGCAAGAAAAAGGCCGAGAGGAGACGAGAATGGAGTGCGTGGATTTGAGCCCACTTCCCCTTTGTCTCTGGAGGTGAGAGGCTAATCTGAGTAAAGACTGACTGCGTATTAAATGAGACCCTTTGCCTCCCCCCGCGGGCGAGACCCTTTGTCGTCACTTCATCAACTTGTCCCAGGCTCTCTCCTGTGGCTGGAATCCCCAAGCTTGTGCCATCTAGAAGTGAACACTGGGGATCAAACTCAGGACCTTGGGCAGCGCCACTGAGCTACATCTGGGCCCTGGAAATGCTCCTTTAATAAATAACAAGAGAGCTGGTTTCCTCGTGTATTTGGCGGCTCTGACTGTACAGTCAGAAGTTTCAGAGTGAAATTACCTCCTTCTTTTGCTGTGAAGTTGTTTGGTCCTGACTCCAGAGCTTGTTCAGCAGCCTGACTGAGCCGCTGTCCTGGAGCACCGTGCGGTTATTGTGAGCCAGGAGATAAAGAGGCCAACTCCTCTCCTCTGGCTTCTTGTAGCAGGACTGTGACGGCAACACAGTGATGCATTGCACAAGATCCTTCCTTTTGGGCTGCGATTCTCCAAACAGTGTCTGTCGCTGTTTGTGATCTTTTCCTTTTATTACCACCAGGAGGTTCTGAAGAAGGCAGCTACTATCTCCATGAGGCACAGACAGGCCAACGAATTTGAAGAAGAGGAAGCAAGCTAATGATGGTTCTTCCTCTCATTTTTTGTTCCTGATGATGTGCATCACACAGGCCTGCATCTAACAGAAAGGCTCCTGAGGTGTTTTTTTTTTTGTTTGTTTGTTTTTTTTGTTTTTCAGTCCTAGGGCTTCACTCTGAATAAATCTCCAGCACTTTTTGATGTTTTCTTTTGAGACATGGTCTTGCTGAGTTACTCAGGATGGCCTTGAACTTGTGATCTTTCTGCTTCAGCCTCCTAGAGTGCTAGGATTACAGGTGTGCTGCCACACCTGGATTTTTTTTAGGTTGGGTGATTCCCATAGAGAACACGTCAGCTTTTGAGCCATAGAGTTTTCAGAAATGTTAATGTTCCACTAAGCAAAATATATCTATGAATTGTTGGTGGGAGAGTAAAGTGTTAGACATTCATTTCCTCAAGAGAATTGTTAAAACTCTCTGACCAAATGGTCAATTTTCTCATTGGTCCTTAACCTTGACACTGTGAACTGTTTGAATACATCTTAATATTGTTTTCTGTGTAAGTTATTTTTTTGCCTTAGCATTGAGGCAATCTGCATATCTGCTGTAGAAAGTCAAATTGACATAAGTCATATCTATAGGCTTATCAGAAATGTCAGGGCCAAGAGATTATTCATTTTGAATTTCTCAATATCTCTACCTTTGGAATCATAATGCTAAGAAGAGTAAAATGTGTCAAATATTTCACTTTTCTGAACAATGCTGTGGTCATGATTCAATTTCTGAACACCAATAACTTGAACAAGAATTTAAATAAATCCTGTGAAATCTGCTCATTTCTGAGGCTTGTCATGTAAAAGAATCCATTTTCCAAATGCTCATTTGTGGAAATTAAGCCTTAAGCGTTCATTGTTAATGACATAGTTAATTGGAACAAAACTCAACAGTGGTGAAAGTGACTGGCCTAGTTTTTCTCTGAACATTTGCAAACACAACCTAGATGACTCACACCCTGTGCCTCTGATCTTCGCTCAGGACGGCTGAGCCAAGACAGGCAGGCCACACCAGCTGGGCACAGCTTCCTACATCTCAGAAGTTCTCACACAACAGAAGGGTTTTCATGCTGACCCCACATGTCCACTGCCGGCCAGTGGGTGTCTCTGTGGACAGAGGAAGTAGTATTTTGCAATGGCAATACAGTTTCCAGGGTTGCCTCAGCATGGAAGAGACAGTGGGTAAAGGCACAGCCACCGTTCACTGCACCCCCGGGAAGGTGTGTCCCATTGGCCCACGCCCAGCAGCCCGGCTGGTCTTACTGCTTCACCTAACTCTGTGAGGTGGGAAACTTTCCTCAAGTTCTGTGCAGAGAAAAGTGACAGGTGTGAGAGCTCGGATAATCTACCAGTGGTCTCGTCAGAAAATACTTTTAAAAGGTTTCATATGAAACGACAGCTCATACCTTTGAATACTGCAGTGTCCAACCACCAGGAGTGGCGAGACTGCCTCGATGTTGGTGGGTGTGGAAGGGATCAATGGAAATCATCCGCTTTGAATTTCAAGGAACCCAAGGAGTATGGGGGCCGGTCCCAGTGGTAAGGCTCTGTGACCCCCCAGGCCAGCGGGTGGTTTCTCAGGGACAGGCTGCTCTGGTGCCAGCTTCTGGGGCTCTGTTCGCATGGATTGCAGCTCACCGCATTCCTGCTCTGTGACCCACGTGGCTCCCACGGACCCAAGGGAAGCCTGCTCCAGGGTAAGGTTGCTGTGTATGGTGGAACTCAGGCTGTGTGGCGTGCTGAGAGTCTATTTAATGCTTTAGCTGCCTGTTGACTCCTTTCTTATTCTGGTATTTTTGAGTATGTGCTTATCCCACTTGTCACTGTGAGGCATTGCGACCTAACAAATGACCTAACATTGCTCCTGACAGGACAGCTCAGCCCTGGCCCCTCTGAGCCAATGACTTCAACTTCTTTAACCAATGGGAGACACACAGATCCAAAGTGGGAGTTCTTAAACTACATTCAGGACCCTTCCTCATGTTTACATTTTATTCATTATCTTTATTAAGAGTTTATTCATTTTAACAAGTCCCAATTTTAATTCTACTTCGTAATATCTAGGGAACAGGATAATCATATTTTTAATATTATTGCATTTGGAAGTCTAGAGAGTACTAGAAGTACTAGAAGTTCAATACACATATTGGCAGAATTTTGTTTTGAATGGTGAATAATACTTATAAACATTGCCATATTATTAGTCAAGACATTGGCTTTACAACATGAGATACATTGAAAATTTTAGTAATTGTTTTTACAAAACAGACTTTAGAAAATTATGGTACTTTGACACTTAAAAAATACTCAAATGAAACATTTATTATGGCCCTTTCCTTTGTCTCTGGCATTCTCTCTCACACATTTGTCACTGAAGTTCTAGTTCATGTTAGCTTTGTCAGAAGCAGAAAGCCTGCCAGAATCTGGGTAATTTCCGACACCTTTCAAAGCCTGAGATGCACAAGGGCTCCACCCTTGAGTTAGGCACTGGTTGGCTCACATGGCCTCAGCAGAGGGTGTGAATTCACCTCAGAGACCGCCATGGGCCCTGGGTGTCTGATGCTGGCAGAGCAGCCGCACAGTGTGTTAGCAGACTGTCTTCTCCACGAGACTGTGCAGGCCTTGGGCCAGTCCTCACGGGCACTTCACCGTCCCTGAAGCCAGAGGACCCACTCTGGGATATCAGTGCGTGCGCGCGTGTGGAGGGAGCGCTCGCTCCTTCTGGCACTGCCGCTGTGGTTTCCGACAGTGTGAGTGAGCTGGCATTTGGGGACAACTTGATACATGGTACAACTCGGATATATCAAAGGAAAAGAACCCCCCCCCCCCTTTCATTAGAGATCCTAGTATTTGGAGACACTTTACTAACCTCCAAGCACGGTCACTCTTGAGTGACTTGAGAATTTTACCTGCTTCCTTCTGGTGGAATATTTGACTTCTGTACCTTCCACTCTGCCTGCCTCCCTCAGCCTGGTCTCCTTCATTTTTGGAAATGGGATTGAATGGCTACTGAGTAAAATAACGGTGTTTTCTAATTTCACTGAAGAGGAGCTGGGATGACCCACCTCATCTAGCGAACAGTGAACCTGGGCCCAGTGCACAGGATGCGGATGACCCCCTTGGAGAGGGGCACTTTGGCTCTTGCTCCCAACCATTCCCAGGTCTTATGTGGTATGCCAGTCTGGGGAGAAGTGTACCTCCTTGACCTTCATTGCCATTCCATGGGGTTCCCAGGTCATACATTGGTGTAAGAGGGCCTAAGCTCTCCAAGTTCAGAGGCCTCTCCTATAAAATAGGAATCTCTCTAAATATCTTTATCAGATCATTTATGTCATCAAAGACATTGCCATGTGACTCAGCTTCTTAAATAAGATACAAATAATGCTAATGGTAAAGGGCTAGGTTGGTAACTTTGACTGGCTTAAAATGAGGAACTTCTTTGTCTCAAAGACATTATTAAACATGTGGAAAAGGGGTCAGGGTGGTAGCTTAGTCGTTAATGGTAGAGCACTTGCTTAGCATATGAAGGCCCACCTCTCTCTCTCTCTCTTTTCTCTCTCTCTCTCTCTCACACACACACACAAAAGGAGAAACTATAGAGTGAAAAAGTTCCAAACATATCTTTTGTTACATTTGAAAATTGTATCCAAGATATGAAAAGATCATCGGTACATCAATAATATTGGAACAGCCAAAGGAAAATGGACAGGAATCCTGAAGAGACACATCACAAAACAGGCTATTGAACTACCAATAGGCACATCCAGAGGTGCACCATCTCATAAGTCACCCACGCACTGTGAGTTGAAACCACAGAGAGACGCCATCATGCCACACCTAGCTGGTTGAGGTTGAGGACTTACAGTATCAAGACTGACAGAAGGTAGGAAGTGGAAGTATATAGATTGGTATAATGGCTTTTGAAATAATATGGCAACATCGATTAAAGTTTAGGACAATGCGTATCTACTGCCTGGGAATTTTTTTCTTTGTTCTATGCCCAGAAGAAACATGTACATATGCACATCAAAAGGCATGCCTGAAATGCTAATAGAAGAATTAATTATAATAGCCTGAAATTGGAAACAACTCAAATCTTGTATTGGTCAGCTTTCTTGTCACTGCAACCTTAAGGAGGAAGGAGAGGTTAATTTTGGCTCATGGTTTCAGAGGGTTCAATCCACGGTTGGCTGGCAACAAGGAATTTCATGGCTGAAGGGCCTGGCAGAAGAAAGCTGCTCAATCTGTGGCAGCCAGGAAGCAGAGTAGGTTGGAAAGAGCAACTGAAAGGGTTAGGAACCAGGTATGGTCCCCAGGGTCACATCCCAAGATGTCCCCAGAAGGGTGCTTTACTAATATGCTAGGCACCTCCTAATCCAGTTATGTTGATTAACAGTCACACCTGTCAACCTTATAATGGATAAATGTGTTGTAGGACAATAGCGCAGTGGAATATTACATAGATATAAAAAATGAACAAGTCACTCACTACAGCTCTAACAAAAATGATGGAATCTCTGAGACATGTTGAGCAAAAGGAGAGTAACATGTTATATGATTCCTTTTTCTATATGATTCCTTTTATGAAGAACTCACAATAGGCAAATCTATGGTGTTAGGGTGGGAAGGGAACTGTCCGGAGGGGGACACAGTCTAATTAGGCTTTTAGAATGCAGATGCTATTCTGTTGCTTGTTAAGGGATGTGGTTACATGGATGTGTTTCCTTGCTAACTGAGCTATACGGTTTATTTAAAAATGGCGCTCTTTCCGGTATATACAGTATAGTTAAAATGTTTGCTAAATGATAAATGAATACATTCAGTGTGTCAATCAGAGTCCTGCCAGGAAAAAATGTCAACTCCAATGTGGTGATGGATCGATTCAAAGGAGGCGCTGTGTACCAGGGTGTGTGCTAGGTGGGGGAGTCCACAGGAGCAGGGCAGTGGCCCTGAGCCCGAGCAGGCTGCTGTGTGTGAAGTGGGCTGTTGCCTCCTTGGAACCAGAGGGGGTTGCAAGGGCCTTCAGCTGAGGTGAGAAGGGGTCCGAAGTGATGACTGCGGCTGGCCCACTTTCACCTGGCTCCATCTCCTCCGAGGCTCCCAGCAGAGCAGCCTTTGCTTCGGTCCTCACAGGCCGTCCTCCGGGGAGGACAGGGTGGGCTGGGGAGAGGAAGAGGCCACTCAGCAGGGTCCTGTGCCCCTGCAACAGGGAAACCTTACTTGAGGAAAAGTGCTTGGAAATAGAAATCACTTACGTTCAAATCAACTGTATTCTTCCAAACCTAGATGCTTTTCGGTGACCCGCTTGATATAACCATGACGTTCTTGGCCCTCACTGGAGACCTTGAAGAGGCCTCCAGATGTTGGAAGGGAGCCACCAGCTTACTCTGAGCTTTGATGTGTCAGCCACCGTGGAGACCTTGGCAGTTGGCAGCCACTTCCCTGGACTCAGGAGAGAGGGCAGCTCTAGAGCTGGACCTTCCTGGTCCTGAGCTTGGCGAGTCCTGCACCCTGTGCCTCAAACCTCCTACCCTGTAACTTGCTGTGAAGCCTGGATCAGTTTCCAGACACAGAGGGGTTAGAGACTGTGCTCGGTGTATGATGAGGATTACAATTAAAAGTGAAGCAATAGCATGAATTTATTGGCCTTTGGAGAGCAAGAAAGAATGGGGAAGGGACTTCCGCTTGGGAAGAAAAGCTGAAAGGGGCTCACCTCTAGTGGAAGGCCGTGTGCCCTGTTAACAGGCAGGAGAGGCCAGTGCTCATGGGGTTGCTGAGGTGGGCTGGGGCCTGGTTGATTGTTGCCTCAGTTCTGGTTTCACAACTCCAGAGGTCCTTGTGGCTCTGTCCACTTACGGCGTGGGTCCCAGGAGGGCCCTGTAAGTGGAGACAGGGACCTCAACTCGTCCACCTATGCACTAGGTTGTAGGCTCGCTGACTTTCGTCACAGAGGATTTCAGGCTGCTTTAGTGAGGGCATTAGACAGGTTTAGTAGGCAGAATTGAAGTGCATTTTCAGAGAAAATAGAGTGTGGGCTTGCGGGGAGAGGCACGTCTTGGTCTGGGGCTGGGTGTTATGCGGGCCTGGGCATCCTGAGGACATGGAGGGAGTGTGCTCCTGCCGTGCCAGGCTGCCCCGCGTGGGCCCGGTGAGAATGCAAACCAGCTTCATGCACAGGTGGGAAGTTAGAGGAGCACTGCCATCTCCTAGAGCAGTAAGACCCTTAGGGGTCTTTGGCGATGAGTCTCCTGGAAGGGAAAAGGCACTGTGACCTTGGAGAACTTTGTGTTCTGAAGCTTCAGTTTTTCTTAAAAGTACAATTTAGAAATTATGATTTCCCCGTCTCCTTTCCGCCCATTTTTATTTTTTCCATGCCCCTCATTCGAGGGGCAGTCTCATTGCCGTGGATGACCTTCCTTTCTGGGGGGCGCGTGGCGTGGAGGCACTCCTGCGATCCAGTGGACCTGTGGCTCAGGAGTCTGCCCATGCCATTGGTCAGATGTTCCTGCAGATCTCCTGTTGGTGCCACTATCTCGCTTGAAGGGGATGAGGTAGGTTATATCAATTCAGAGCTAATAAATCTGGTGTTATCAGCTTTTAGACAGTGACTCCTTAAGTGATTAACATGACTGCCTGCAAAGGTGAGCAGAGATCTCATCCGCAGCCTAAGCTAGTAAAGGAGAGAGAAACGAAGTGGAGGGTGAGATTTCAAGCTTTCTGCTGCCTTGGTTACCCACTGGGCATCTGCAGGCCCAAGTGAGCAGTCACTGTTTTTAGTAGAATCAGTGTGAAGTCCCCAACTCTCTCAGAAGAAAACACAAATCGTGTTTTCGTGAGCATCAGGTCGAGGGCCCAGGAATTTCTCCTCCGTCCCCCTGTGCTGATCCCAGCAGCTTCCTCTTCTCGGCTCGGCTGTCTACTCTTGGGGACACTCTCAGCGAGGAGGGTGAGATGGTCTTGGGGAGTCTGGGGTCGGGAAGTGTTTTGATGAGTGCCGGTCCCAGCTGGCCCAGGAGCCCTTGCGCTTTGTCCCGTTGTCCTGAGTGTGTGGGGCACTGAGCTTGCTGACGCCCGTGTCCCTGTGACTGTCAGTGACCACTCCAGGGAGGCGTTCCCCCGAGACGAGACCTACCGTGTGCGGCTCTCAGCCTGCCTGTGGCTTCCTCCCGCCGCAGACTGCAGAGCCATCAGCACTGCGCTGCGTGTCCCGGTGACGGATCCTGGGGTATTCTCCATAAAAGAAAAGCTTTTAAGATTTCAGATACCACAAAGTTAGGTTACACTTCTCAGGATAGCAAATAGACCACATTTTGGGGAGGGATTCTAGATAAATAAACCACATTTATCCAAAAGTAGTGAAAACGTCGCCTCGAGACAGAAAAATTCCACAGACCAGGGTTCGATCCCGGTCTTGCCCTAGCAAACTGTGTAGCCAGAAGGAAGCCGTTAACCTCGTTAACCTCGGGGCCTGTTTCCTGCCGGGCTGTGCTGCTGAGAGGCGGGAGTGAGCTCAGGGACGCTGCTTAGAGAGGGGAGGAGACCCTGGGCGGGCGCTCGCCTGAACCCGAGCGAGTAGAAGGCCCTCAGCTGAAGACGGGGAGGGCAGGGCGCACTGAGCTGCTCTTAGGGATGGGAAACTCTTGAGCAGTGAGTGTTCAGCCAGGAGGGGGGCTTTGATAGCAGCTCCACAGGATAAAGGTGTGTCCGATGCGATTTGTGCAGCTTTTAATTACTATTCATCCACACTCAGCCAATCTGCAAACATTAGAAGAGTCGCCTGGACCGCGCATTGTTAGAATTGAGTGGGCTGTGGAAGCTGGACATCACAGTGCTCCTGTCCGGGCTTGCTTCTTCGAGCGCCCTGTCAAACGTCCCACGACTTCACCCCTCATCCCTGACCCAGGAGCCAGTGCTGAGTGAGAACAGGATGAGCGGTGCTGCCGGAAGAGCCACCTCGATCCCCAGTGGAGAGACCCGGCATTACAAGCAGATCCGCCTGTTCAGGCCGCCGAGGTAGCTGACTAATGCAGCCCGCTCTGCAGGCAGTGTGTTTAACATTAAGGGAGAAACAGTTTTTTCAGGGGCAGGGCACCTTCGACACCAGGTAGGTGGCTGCAGGGAGTTTTCCTGACAGGACGAAGCTCTGTGAAGAGAGAGCCTGTTCTGAGCGTGGACTCCTGAGTGCTGTGTGCTGGGCTTTTAGATGAGTGAAAATCCAGGACCTCCAGCAGTGATGAGAGAAAAGAAAGCAGTACAGAGTTCTAGAGGACATCCAGCGTTTCGTGGAAAATAACTGATGTTTTGACTTTTAGGGAGAGAGATTCCTATTGCCATGTGGCAGAGCAAACAGAGGAAAGCCTTTCTGATTGTAGAAAAGCATAATCCAGGGAAAGTGCACTCATGCAATTTTTGTGTGTGTCAAGAATTAAAAAAAGAAAAGAAAGCTGTGATGATCTGACTTTAGGGGGGTAATCAAGGAATCAAGATTCAGTGTGCCCAGTGTGTAATAGCTAAAGCTTGGAAACAGCCCAAGTGCACATCAACTGGAGACTGGATAAAGAAGAGGTGATTTAAAAAAAATAAAGTGGAGTACTACTCAGCCATAAAGAATGTGAAACTAGAGACATTTATAGCTAAATGGATGCACATTGAGGTCATACTCTTAAGTGAAATAAATAGGACACACATGTGTAAATACCAAATAGTTTCTCTGGTGTGAGAAACTGAAAGTGTAAATAAGGATCAAAATGTATAACAGATAATGTGAAATAGGAAGAGGAGGTCTAAAGGGGAAGAGGAAGTGGGAGGAGTGGAGGAAAGGGAAGAAGGGAAAGGAAAAAAATATGAGAAAAGGAAAAAATGGAAACAAAGCCTTTGTAAATAGGGAAGGGTGGAGGGGGTGAAGGGAGGGCAGGGGAAGGGGAAAAAATAAGAACAAAGATGCATCATGTTCAGGTACAAGCACCCAATGATGAATGTAACTATATTTGATACCTAAAATGAACCAATAAAATTAATAATAATAAAAAAGATTCAGTGTGCCTATCTTCTGTACAGTGGGAGGTGCTCTGCAGAGTTCAAAGACAAGTAATCGAGTCAGGCCAGTGAAGCCAACACCCTAGAAGAAACCAGCCGGGCGGGCTCCTTTGCTTCTGTCTTCAGAATGAGGTCCCAGCATCTTTGCCTGCTGTTCAGGTCTCCTGATCCACTCCCCACCTGCAACAGCAATGCTCTCTCCAAACCCAACTTCTTCCTCCTTTCTTTCAGACCATGACTTTGGCTTTATGAGACTTCAGACACCCAACTCTAAACCCATCATACTTCTGACCCATGAAAACTTTGGCCTAACAAATAGGCATTGTGTTAAGCCACTGTGTTTCTTTGTTAAGGGAGCTGCAGAAAACTAATGCACTTTTTAAAATCTAGAGAAATCTATAGTCATCTCATTGATCTTATTCTTGATATCGGCACTTTTGTTTTCTCACTTCATGTCCTATTCAGATTGGTTAAAAGTTTATCAATGTTGCTACTTTTCTCAAAGAGCCAGCTTTTCATATTATTGCTTTTCCCTAATATCTTTCCATTTTCTGTTCATTGATTCCTGCTTCAATCTTTATTATTTCTTTTCTTCTGCTTATTTTGGGATTCATTTGCTCTGCTAAAAAATGAGCAATTTAAACAAAAACTTCATGAAAGAAGATATATGGGTGGAATAAGTACATGAGAAGACGCTCAGTATGGTGACTCATTAGAGAAATGTGACTTAAAACTGTAATAAACACCATCTCACACCCATTGGAGTCTCTAAAGTAAAAAAGACCTAAAGACCTATCATGTCTTGCTGAAAATGTAGAGGAACTGGAATTCTCAGGCACTGTTGGTGGGATTGTAAAATGATTTTGTAGTGCAATTTTATAGTTTTTAAAAACATAAATGCTTCATAATATTAGCCAATCATGTGATCCAGCCATCCCATTGTTACATATTCCCTGAAGGGGACTGAACACATATGCATTTACAAGCAGCTGTGAATGAAAGCTCATCGTGTGTTCATTTGTAACACCACACAGCAGCATAACTCACATGTCCCCCAGTGGGTGAACCCTACGTACATCGTGGCATAGCCATGAAGTGGTGTACTGCTGAGCAGTGGAAAATAACAAGCTATTGACCCACATACCAACACTGAGGAATCTTAAACTAATTATGCTGAATGTTGATGTTCCTGTCTTGTTGATCTGTCCATTGAGAAACAGTCAGACAAAAAATCCATACTATGTGATTAATTGAGGATCTATACTTCTAGGGGATGTAGAAAATGGAAAGAAGTCTATAGTGACAGAGGAGATGGGTGCTTACCGGGGCTGTGAGATGACAAGGGCTAGACAGACCCTAGCACGGCACACACGAACTTCTGGGGTGGTGAATGTGCTCATGGTCTGGATCAAAGCGTTGGTCCCATGAACATTCGTGTAAGTCAAAATAGAAATTGTACATTTTACACATATGCAGCTTGCAGTGTGTCAGTTCTGCCCACTAAAGAATAAATCAGAGAACAAAAATTAATTGGTGTGTTAACAAACTATATCTGTATGTATATTACTTATATTTCAGGATGGATTGCTATTCTGGGTGCCATCTGGTTACTGATTTTAGCTGAAGTCCATGATTTTGAGATAATTCTACACAGAGTGGAATGGGCAACCCTTCTGTTCTTTGCAGCACTCTTTGTTCTGATGGAGGTAAGATTTTAGAACTTCTACAATCTGATCTCTTATCTGAGTTTTATATTTTGTATTTTATTTGGTGAATGAAGAAGGCCTAAGTCTGTAAGACTTTCTGTATATTCACTAAGTAGAAAATAATGGAGGTTGTGATTGGACTATTACATGTTAACCAACTTTTACTTCAGCCATCTAAATATTTCTGATAAAACTATTTATTGGGTTGCTGTTTTTTTCTTGCTTTATCTTTGTGGCTTGTAAAATTGTTCTAATTTTATTTTCTGTGAAGGAAACTGAAGCATGGAAATGCTGATTACTCTGATTTGAACATGACACATTGTATACATGTATCAAGTTATCATACTGTCCTTCATTAATGTGTTCAATTATTATATGTCAGTAGAACTTGCTCCAAGTGGGTTTGCAGGAAAATAACTTGTTATTTTGTTTAGAGCCTAGTATTACCTTGATAACTTACTTCATTGTGTGTAACACTTGAGTGAATACGGCCATGGTATCATGGAAAAGCCTACATCATAGAAGAGTGAAGAATATGTACTGTTTCAGTTACAGTTGCTACTGCAACTGTACATTCTAATCTTGATACTTCACTTATAAACTTGTACCTCACTCAAACACAGAGTTTTACTAACGCAGAAAAATACTGCTCCCCAAAGCTCATGTCCCAAGCATTGCTTCTTTGCTTTCCTTGTGTTTGGCATGTATTATAACTTCATTTTCTTTAAGTTAAAATATTTCCTAATTTTCTAATGTAATTTCTTATTTCCTAATTTTCAATGTAATTTCTTTTTTAGTCATAGATTATTTAAAGCTTCTATGTATTTCTTTTTTATTCATAGATTAAAGTTTCAAATATTTGGGAATTGCCTATGTTTGTTTCTGTTTTTATTTTTAACTTGATTCTGTTGTACTCACAGGGCATACTTTGCATGATTTCAATTCTTTTAATTTTATTGAGACTTGTTTTATGGTCACTACATATTTAGTCTGTTTACTTGGGCTTGGAAATTATGTGTGTCCTGCTGTTGTTTGGTGGAATGTTATATAACTGCTGTATGCTATGCTCGTTAATGTATTTAAGTCCTGTGCATCACTGATATTCTAATTGTTTTATCAGTTATTGACAGTGAGGTATTGCAACCTCTAACTCTTGGAGTTCAGTGTGTAGTTTTCCTAATACAGTAATTTTGTTTTTACTATAATAGCCATTCCAGTGGCTTTTTTGGTTGTTTCTTTTTGTGTACTTTTTGCATAGCATATCTTTCCTCATACTTTTACTTTCAACCTATTTGAGTCTTTCAATCTAATATGACAGCAGTAATCTCTCATAGAAAACATGTAGTTGGATCAAATTTTTAAAATATTCACTGAGTGGATATCTGCCTATATACCTAATTGGTATATTTATTCAATTTATCTTTGATGTAAATACTGAGAAGGTAGTATTTACATCAACATTTTTTCTATTTTAAAAAATTATCTTTGATTGTGTCTTTCCTTGAATTCTCTGTTAAGGTGTTTTTCTCTGTTACTATTGCACTTAGCTGTTAGGGTCCAATAATTTCCTAACTGACTGATCTTTTGTTTCAAGACTTAATTCTTTTAAGAACTTCTATAAGCTCACAATAAAAGGAAGAACAGAGTTTTCCTGTACGCCCGACCGTTATACATGCATAACCCCTCCTATTATCTACATTACCCACCAGAGTGGCACATTTCTTAAAACTGATGGACTTACGTGGACATTTCATCACCAAAAGCCTGCAGTTTACGCTAGGGTTCACGTGTATGGCTATGCATCCTATGGAAAATGTTCAATGGGTTTGACGCGTGTGTAAAGGGACGCCCCCACCGTTACAGCGTCCAATACAGAATGGACTTCCTCTCCTACAAATGCCGTGTGTCCCGCCTATTTATCCTTCCCTCTTCCCAACCCTTGGCAATCACTGATCTTTTTACTGTATCCATAGTTTTAGACTTTCCAAAGTGTCCTAGAGTTGAAATTATACAGTCCATACCCTTTGCAGATTGGGTTCTTTACTTAGAAATATGTATTCAAGCATCTTCCTTGTCTTCTCGTAGTTAGCAGCTCATTTTTTCAGTAATGAATGATATTCCACTGTCTGGATATCCCCCATTCATTCCTCCACTCATCTACTGAAGGGCATGTTGGTTGCTTTCCAGTTTTGACAATTTCAGCTACTATAAACATACATGTGCAAGTTTTTCTGTGGACATAAGTTTTCAGTTCCTTTGAGTTCAATTCCCCTGAGCATCTTTTCATATGTTTATTTGCTTATTTGGTGCAGCTTCTTCAGTGAGGCACCTGTCAGTCTTTTGCTCATTTTTTTAACGAGCAGGTTCCCTGGTGGGAGGAGCAGTCTTTACTCTTTCGCTTCCTTCTCTCCACCCTACTGTGGTGGCAGACTTGCAGTCCACAGTATGGGAGCTCTTAGTGGTTTAGCAGGATCAGGCCAAGAAGAATCGAGAACACACTCGGAGGTTGGAGGCAAGTGTACAGCTTTATTATGCATGCTGATTGGGGGTTTCTCCACAAAGTGATCGGCCTGGAGCTAGCAGTGAACAGGGTTTACATGGATCAAGGGAAGAGGGGTGGGGATACAGAAGCAAGGCACTTAACCTCAGTTCACTGGTTGAGGCAGTTACACTTAGTTTACATGATTGGATAGAAAAGTACACTGGAGTTTATCTCATTTGCATACAGCAGGAAAGTAGGGACTGGGTCATCTTGAGGATACAGACTTCCTGAGAACAAAGGACAGTGCAGGAGGACGTGCCCGCCACCTCAGATGTGTGTTAGGTGTGGGATGGAGTACGAGCTGCGAGTGGCTCATTGTCAGGTCAGCTCGCTGCAGGCAGCACTGTTTGCTCAGGAGTCGTTCTTCCCGCTCACTACAACAGCCAGGGTGAGGGCAGTCGGGCCCCCAGCATTCTTGGGGTGACCTCCCACGGGTAAAACTTACACCTTATGAGGGGTAGCTGGTGAGGAGCAGAGCTGCCGTGATTTCTGGCTAACCTCCTTGAGCCGGGCTCTGCACTGGTGCCAAAGCCTGAACTCCCAGAAGCATGGTAGTCTTGACGATGAGGCGGGGGAGGGGGTCCTGACTCTCTGGGCAGGCCGGTGGGGAAGAAGGAATGGCTTGTAGCTCAAGGGCCATGAACTCATTCTTCTGACCAAGATTTGATAGACCTCCTGAATTAATGTCGTTTACTGGCTGTACATCCTTAGGAAAATTTCCAGAGGGTTTTATTTTTAAAAATAATCTTTGCTCTCTCCCTCTCTTTTCCTAAGAAACCAATCATGGTTGTTTTGTTGGGAAAGTAGGGTTGCAGAGCTCCTCCTCCTTTGTTCATTTCGAAGTCCAGTTCTCCACATTTCTTCTTGTTTGTTTCTTTGTTTTTCCTTCTAAGGTCCACGTTTGGTGATTTTCAAAAGCTAGTAATAATTCCGAAGCAACATGAATTATTTCAGCAGCTGTGTTTTCCTTGAGGGGCACTTTAAAGTTTATTTATCCTGCTCTATCACAAAAAAGTGGTCCACATCAGAATAGAATCGATCATCTTGGGTCTTTAAAATTGGAATGTTTCAGAAATGCAGTGATGTTTCCAGCACTTTTCTTCCTGTCTGTGAGTGCTTATATACGTTGTCTGGGTAACTCCTCCTGATGTTCATTTTGGTTTTATATTTCTCCCAAGTTGGCAGAGTACTCAGTGTCTGTTCCAGCAGCTGCGTGGTCTCCTGGCCCAGGCCTGTCCTTCCTCACTGCCTAGGGCCACCACCTCTTCGTAGAAGGTGGGTGTGAGAGCAGGAATAGCATTTTGAGGAGAGCTGCATGATGTCCATGTTCTTGGATCTTTAATGTATTTCTAGATCACTTTAGACTTCCGAGCTCTTTATTTTTTTCTGTATACAGGTATCTTCTTTATAGCTCATTTAATTCTCTCCAATTACTTCTTAATGTTTTTCTCTTTTATCTGTACTAACCTACACAATTAGAGGAGCCGAAGTAGGCATATTGATTTAGTTACCTTGACACCAGGAAAGGCTGATTATATCTGTTTCTTCTCTTTATATTCATTACTATCCTGCAGAATCCTAGTGATAAAGGTCAGGGAGTTTCTGCGTGTAAGCATTACATTGGGACAATCTGTCTACGTGTTTCCTATCTGTAGCCAATAGTAGAGCTACATGGAGCATTGATTATATTCATCTTAGTAAGCCAGAATATTATTTTGTGTAATTTAGTAATATTGATTTAAAAAACCTCTGGCAATTATAGGGATATAGTTTCCCCAGAAAAAGAGATAGAAATTTCATTTGTGCCTGAAATTAATGTCAACAAAACCAGCCCAGGAAGGTTTCTACTTTTTGATAATTAAAGCAAATTCTGAATAGGTGTTGTTTTGGGCAGAATACGGAAGCCCGTCCTAATGACTGCCCTGTTCTCAACACCTATCAGCAGTCGTGAAAACCAGCAGGCAGCTGAACTTACTGTGACTGCAGTTCGAAGGCTGCGTTAAGCATTGGAGGAGCTGTGCTTTACAGGAAGTCCTGAATAGTCTTCATTGACCGCATCTCCTGAAGTGTCCCCTGAAGAAGCCAGTTCAGATGTTGCCTTCCCAGCACAGCGTGCAGGCACAGCACCCACTCTGCAGGACCCTGACGCAGGGCAGTTGCTTGGACAAGACGCTGTGGCCATCCTTCCTCACATAGGAAAAGCACCGTTAGCCAGTGAGGACTCGGTGCTTTCATCGCCGTTATTTAATTCCCAAATACTCCCGTCCTTCCAGAGCTGGTCCTCATGTTGCCTTAACATCCTCAGCCTCCGCCAGACCTCAGTGCCATGGATCCAGCCCCTGGCACACTGGTGGGAAGGGTGAGGACTCTCGTGGGTGTCGTGGGGGATCCGGGAGCAATGCCAGGTCCTGGGTGACTTTCCGTTCAGGGAGCCCAGTGACTGAAGTGTCAGCTTTAACATCAGAGACCAGTGTTCAGTTCTCAGCTTTGTCTGTGCCCGGTCATGAAACTTTAGGCAGGTTTCTCGATACCTCTCAACATCAGTTTTCCTCACCCTTAGAAGAGGTTTGTTAATACCAGTCACAAAATGTTGCTTGAGAAGAACCAACCATTCCAGATATTTAATGTACTGAGCCCAATCTGGGGTTCAAGGCCGACACTCAAAAACTGCTTCCTTCTGTTATTGCTTTTTATTGGTAATTTTCATTTTAAGCTTGGTTTAATCTATTCGTGTTCAACCTGTCCACTGTGAGCCCAGTGGGGTGTGCGGTGCTAGACACAGAGGTCCCGGGCGAGACTCGAACACACAACCTCACACCCCCAGCTCCCTTCCCTCCTGCCTGGCTCACCCCACCTTGGTGCCTTGGCCCCTTGTTTCATACCTTTCTCTGGCCCCACTCAGATTATGAAGGGTTCCCGATCATTTCCCGGACACAGCCCTGAGCTCTCCAGCGTGCATTTGGACCCAATCCCTGTTGTTCCTCACTGCTCTGTTTCTCATGTTTCTCATGCTGCTCACGTTGCTCTGAAACACGCCTCCTGCTGAAGCACCATGGGGCTCAGAAGGGCTCTATGCTGGGATGAAGCTGGACACATTCAGGCCCATGAAGCTATTTCACTGACTACTGAGGCCAGACTAGCTGTGTTTGCCTGGTGGTGATTTCGTGGTACCCTATTCTTTCTATGCTTGCTAACGGAGGTACTCTGAAACAAAGAGCTGCCCTTCTCTTGTCTGTCTGTCTGTCTGTCTGTTTTTTTGTTACATTAGTAAGAGCTTGTGGATGTTTCTTTTTCAGGGGTTCTAACCCAAGGTTATCAGTTCCTTATTTTTGCTCCAGTTGTTCCACTCTTGGCCACTGGGATGAGCTCCACGGCTCTTCTGAGTCTGGTATCCTTTTGAGACATCCTCACTAGTTTTCAAACGTCTCATTTTCTGGCATCACAAAACTTTCCTGATTCATTTTGAATCCTACCTTCCCTTGCCCTGGAATCAACTACATCGCCAAGGAGTTCTCACTGTATTTAGAGGCCAAGGTCTGGTGTTCGGTGTGTATGTTGCAAGTTCAGCGTCACTGATTTTAGGCCTGCTTGGTGAGCATAGCTGAGCATGTGTGTGCACAAATGCTTTCACACCCACACACCCACGTGTGTTCTCACGTCTGTCTGTGTACATGTTGAACACTGGGAGCTCATACTCATTCCTTGGATTCTAGTCCAACACCCAAGGCTCTCCTCTTGCTCCTGTTGCTATAGTATATACTCACTTGTTTGTTCAATCTTAGCACATTCACAGAACTGCTAACCTGTGTGCTGGTGTGGAAATATTTATTCACTCAGTTACAGTATTTGTCCACAGTTCTATCTGTCTTTAGCATTCTAGTAGCCTGTCAAAATACTGCTTCCCATTTCTTTTTTTTTTTTTAATTCTTTTATTGGTACATTTCCGGCATACAACACAATTACATTTCTCATTGGGAATTGTACCTTTATATAATGCATCTTGGTTCTTATTTTTTCCCCATTCCTAGCCCTCGCTTCACCCCCTCCACCCTTCCTTATTGACAAAGACTTTATTTCCATTTTTTCCATTTCTCATTATTTTTCCTTTCCCTTCTTTCCTTTCCCCTGCCCCTCCCACTGCCCCTACCCCTTTGGACCTTTTCTTCCTATTTTGCACTATCGATTATTCATTCTAATCATTGGTACATTTTAGGTATACAATATAATGACATTCCTCATTGGAAATTTGCACCTTTACATAGTCTCTCTTGGTTCTTACTTTTCACCCTTGCCCAGCCCTCCCTTCAACCCCTCCAGTCCTCCTTATTTACAAAGATTTTGTTCCTATTTTTCCATTTTCTCATATTAATCCCATTCCCTTCTATCCTTTCCCCTAGCCCTCCCACTTCCTTCCCCTTTGCCCTTTTTCTTCCTATTTCACATTACCTATTATACATTTTAGTCCTTATTTACAGTTTCAGTTTCTCACACCAGAGAAACTATTTGGTATTTACACATGTGTGTCCTATTTATTTCACTTAAGAGTATCGCCTCAATGTGCATCCACTTAGCTATAAATGTCTCTAATTTCTCATTTTTTATGGCTGAGTAGTACTCCATTTTATAAAAAAACCACATTTTCTTTATCCAGTCTCCAGTTGATGGGCATTTGGGCTGTTTCCAAGTTTTAGCTATCACAAACTGTGCTGCTATGAACATGGGTTCACATATATCCCTGTGGTATGATTCTTTTAATTCTTTGGGGAAGATCCCCAGCAGTGGAATAGTGGGGTCAAATGGGGCTTCCAGTCCTAGTTCTTTGAGGTATCTCCATACTGATTTCCACAGTGGTTGCATCAGTCTACACTCCCACCAGCAGTGGAGCAGGCTTCCTCTTTCCCCACAGCCCCGCCAGCATTGGTTACTGGTTGATTTCATGATAGCACGCATTCTTTCTGAAGTGAAGTGGAATCTCAGCGTTGTTTTCATTTGCATCTCTCGAATGACCAGTGATGTTGAGCATTTTTTCATGTATTTATTTGCTATTTCTACTTCTTTGTGTGAGAAATGTCTGTTCATTTCAGATGCCCATTTTTGGATTGTGTCTTTAAATTTGGGAGGTCTGATCTTTTTAAGTTCTTTATAGATTCGAGATAGTAGACCTTTGTCTGAGGAAGAGCAGGTGAAGATTTTTTCCCACATTGTGGGTTGTCTCTTCACACTGCTGGTGGTTTCTCTTGCTGTGCAGAAGCCTTTTTAATAAGAAGAGATCCCACTTGTTGATTGTTTGTGCTAGTTCACGGGCACCTGAGGTTTTGTTCATAAAATCTTTTCCTACACCAATGTCTTCAAGAGTTCTACCTAACCTCTGTTCCAACTGGTTCAGAGTTTCTATTTTAATATTTAGATCTTTAATCCATTTCTATTTTAGTTTAGTGCATGGTGAGAGATATAGGTCTAGTTTTAATCTTTGGCAAGTTGAAGCCCAATTTTTCCAGCACCATTTATTAAAGAGGCTATCTTTCCTCCAGTGAGGGTGTTTGGCTCCTTTATCGAAGATGAGATGGCTGAATGTGTCTGGCTTTGTTTCTGCATCTTCTAATCTGTTCCACTGGTCCTCAGGTCTGTTTCTTTGCCAGTACCATGCTGTTTTTATCACAGTACCTTTGTAGTAGAGTTGCAGGTTGGGGATTGTGATTCCCCCTGCCATGTTGCTGTTACCTAGAATTGCTTTTGCTATTCTGGGTCTCTTGTTATTCCAAATGAATTTTTGGATTGTTTTCTCAAGGTCTGTGAAGTATGCTGCTGGGATCTCAATTGGAATTGCATTAACTCTATATAGCAGTTTTGGAAGTATGGCCATTTTCACTATATTAATCCTTCCTACCCAGGACCAGGGGATGTCTGTCCATTTTCTGATAGCATCTTCAATCTCTTTTTTCAGAGTGCTATAGTTTTCAGAGAAGTGGTCTTTTATTTCTTTCGTTAGGCTGATTCCTAGGTATTCAGTTTTTTGGATGCTATTGTGAAAGGAATTGTTTGCCCTATTTCTCTCTCAGTGAGTCTGTCATTGGTGTAGAGGAAAGCTATTGATTTTTGTGTGTTGACCTTGTAACCAGCTACTTGACTGAATTTGGTTATTAAGTCTAGAAGACTTTTGGTGGAGTTCTTGGGGTCTTCTATATAGAGTATCATGTCATTTGCAAATAATGACAATTTGACTTCTTCATTTCCGATCTTTATTCCTTTTATTTCTTTCTCTTGTCTAATTGCCATGGCTAATGTTTCCAGAACTATATTGAACAAGAGTGGTGATAGTGGACATCCTTGTCTTGTTCCTGATTTTAATGTGAAGGATTTCAGGTTTTGACCATTTAGTATGATATTGGCTGTTGATTTTTCATAGATGGCTTTTATCAGATTGAGGTAGAGACCATCTATTCCAATTTTTTATAGGGTTTTTATCATAAATGCATGTTGGATTTTGTTAAGTGCTTTTTCTGTGTCTATGGAGATAATCATATGGTTTTTGTCCTTGGCTCTATTGATATAGTGTATTACATTGATTGATTTTCGTATATTGAATCATCCCTGCATCCCTGGGATGAGTCCCACTTGATCAGTGTGTATGATCTTCTTGCTGATCTTCTGCATTTTGTTTGCCAGTATCTTATTAAGGATTTTTGCATCTATGTTCATTAGTGAGATTGGCCTATAGTTCTCCTTTTCAGTTGGGTCTTTCTCTGCTTTGGGGATCAAAGTGATGCTTGCTTCCAGGAATGAATTTGGGAGTATTGCTTCCCTTTCAATTTCATTGAAGAGTTTAAAGAGTAGTGGCAGCAGTTCCTCTCTAAATGTCTTGTAGAATTCAGCAGTGAAGCCATCAGGGCCCAGGCTTTTCTTAGTTGATAAGTTTTTAATTACGTTTTCAATTTCATTGGTTGATATTGGGTTGTTTAGAATTTTTAGGTCTTCTCCGTTCAATTTTGGTAATTCATATGTATCTAGGAGTCTGTCCATTTATTCTGTGTTGTCCATCTTATTGGTGTATAGGTTCTTGAAGTAGGTATTGATGATCCTCTGTATTTCTGCTGGGTCTGTTGTAATTTCACCCTTTTCATTCCTAATTGCATGGATTTGGGCCTTTTCTTTCCTTTTTCTGACAAGGTTGGCTAAAGGTTTGTCAATTTTGTTGATTCTTTCGAAGAACCAACTCTTGGCTTCATTGATTTTTTGTATCGTTCTCTTAGTCTCCATTGAATTGATTTCTCCTCTAATCTTTATAATTTCCTCCCTTGTATGAGCTTTGGGGTTGTCCTGCTCTTCTTTTTCTGGAAGCTTGAGGTTCAGCATCAGGTTGTTTAATTGGGCTGATTCTGTTTTCCTAATATACGTATTCACTGCTATGAATTTCCCTCATAAGACTGCTTTCATTGTGTCCCATAGATTCCGATATGTTGTATTGTCATTTAATTGAAGGAACTGTCTGATTTCTTCTTTAATTTCCTCTATAACTCATTGGTTATTCAGAAATGTGTTGTTCAATTTCCACATGTTTATGAAATTTTTTGAGTTTCTTTTGCTATTGATCTCCAATTTCATCACACTATGGTCTGATAATATACAGGGAATAACTTCAATTCCTTTGCACTTGCTTAAACATGTTCTATGTGTGAGTATATGGTCTATTTTGGAGAATGACCCATGTGCAGCTGAGAAGAATGTGTATTCTGATTTTGTGAGTTGGAAGACTCTGTAAACATCTGTTAAGTTCATTTGTTCAAGAGTTTGATTGAGTTTTAGTATTTCATTACTTATTTTTAGTCTAGTTGATCTATCTATTTGTGACAGTGGGGTGTTGAGGTCCCCCACTACAATTGTATTAGTGCATATATGACTTTTCATGTCCGTTTTTTATATAGTTGGGCGCACTAGTGTTTGGTGCATAGATATTTATGATTGTCATCTCCTCCTCTTGGATTGTTCCCTTTACAAGGATGTAGTGTCCTTCTTCATCTCTCTTAATCAGTGTTGGTTTGAAATCTACTTGATCTGCAAAGAGGATAGCTACTCCTGCTTTTTATCGAGTTCCTGTCTCATGGAGTATTGTTTTCCACCCTTTAACTTTCAGCCTATGAGTTTCCTTTTGAATTAAATGTGTTTCTTGTATGCAACATATTGTTGCATTTTGCTTCTTGACCCATTCTGCCAGTCTATTTCTTTTGATTGGTGAATTGAGACCATTAACGTTGATGGTTATAACTGAAACGTATTGACTTGTCATTGCCATGAGTTTTTCTTTTTGTTGGGTTCTCCCCCTTTACATTTAATTTCTTGTCATGCCAAATGGGTTCATTCTGCTTTGCTTCCTGGGGTTGTGATCCTCAATGTCTGTTCCTAGGATATTGTGTAAAATTCTTTGGAGTGCTGGTTTGGTATTCACGAAGTTCCTAAGGTGCTCTTTGTCATGAAAGTATCTTATTTCTCCATCCATTTTGAAAGATATTTTTGCAGGGTACATCAATCTGGGTTGGAGGCTGTTTTCTTTTAGGACTTGGAATATGTCACTCCAAGCTCTTCTTGCCTTGCTGGTTTGTGTTGAGAAGTCTTCTGTGATTCTGATGGGCTTTCCTTTGTATGTGATTTGTTTCTTTTCTCTAACTGCTTGTAGAACTTTGTTCTTCTGTTGAGTTTCTGGAATCTTAACAATTATATGCCTATGTGTAGAGTTTTTTGATCAAGGCTATTTGGAATCCTATATGGCTCTCTTATCTGTATGTCAATTTCTTTTCCCCTGCTTGGGAAGTTTTCTGCCATTACTTCCATGAAGAGTTTTTTTATGTCATCTGTACTCTCTCCTGTTTCTTCATTGACTCAAATCAGTCTTATGTTATTCTTCTTTGCATCACCTAGCAGCTGCTGGATTGATTTCTCATGTTCCTTTATAATTTTGAAACAATTTTTCTTTTCCTGATCACTAATTGCAATCTTATCTTCTATATCTGAAATTCTGTCCTCACATTGGCTCATTCTGCTGTGTAGACTTTCAGTGGAGATTTTCATCTCCTGGAAATCTCTTTGCATCTGTTTTATGTATTCCATTTGTTTCCTATGTTGGGATTCCATCATGTTCCTGAGCTTCTCTCTAGATTTATTAATCATGTCTTGCACTAGGAGCACATTTTCTCCTGTTATCTGAGAAATTATTTCTGATTTCATTTTTTCCAGATCCCCTTTTGCTGCCAGTTCAGTGTGTCCAGGTAGTTGAGTATCAGAGTGTTCCATTTCATTTCCCTTTGGGGTTGGTGTTGGTGATCTGGAAGTCTGGTTTTGAGACTTATTTACGTGTTTTCTCATTTTGACTGGGGAGGTGGGGGGGTTGCTATTGGCACCCACACGGCTCACCTCCTCTGAGCTGGGAGAGGTTGGAAGGGCCGGGAGCGGTGGTAGGGATGGTGGCCGGGCAGCCCCTTCCTCTGGACTAGGAGCAGTGTGACGGCAGCTCAGAAGCCCCTTCCTCTGGGCAGGAATTCTTTAAATACTGAGAACTTGATTAGCTCCAGTACAGTGGTCTGGTGGTCCAGTGTCCTCTGTGTCTTTGTAGTGTGGAACCAGGTGGCTGTACAGAGAAGAGGCCAATGAAGCGGGGGTGGAGGGTATCCAGTGGATTGCTGCCGGGGCGCGGGCTGATTCGATGTTTTCCACGCGACTGGCGACCTGCTTCCCATTTCTTAGGATGATCACTGTCTCCTCCCTGCTCTCTCATGTGTTTGTGCTGCTTGTGCGTGATGCTGCTGGAGTGTGGAGGTGTTTGAAACGTGGCCATGGTCCTAGGAGTCAAGGCCATGTAGATGTGTGTGTGACAAGAAGTGCCATTCCTCTCCACGCATGTTATCCTGTCCTCATTCTCTCATCTTTCTACCTTCCCAGCTCTATCCTGTAAGTAATTCCTATTTAGTTTCTGGTTTATCCTCCCTGTATTTCTTTTATGCAAGTAAGTAGATACAGATAAGTTTGAGTTTTGTATCCCTTTCTCATGGGAAGGGCAGCATAATATAGATGATATTTCACTTAAAAAAACTCAGCAGTAAGTCTCAGAAATCATCCCTAATCAGTTCCCATAGACATTCCTCATTGTTTTTGTAGTTGTGTAGTAGGCTATGCAGTGAATGTTGTATAGTTGCTCAACTCCCTTCCTATGTAAGGACATGTAGGTCATTTCCCATCTTTATAACCTCCTATGCTGCAGGATGTTTGTATTTTGGAGGTGTATCTTCAGGATAGACTCCTGGAAGTCAGATTACTGGGACAATACCTAATGAATGTATGTTTTACCAGTCATTGCCAAACCTTCCTTCTCAAGACTTGTACTGGTTTATATTCTTTAAGAAACATATTTTTATTAGTGTTTATTAACTTTATAAAATAACGGGTTTCAATGTGGTATTTTCACACATACATATAACATAGATTGGTCATATCCATCTTCTCCTTACCCTCCCTTACACCCCCCCCATTATTCCCTTTATCATGACTAGTAATAGTCTCCCTTTTACTTTCATGTAATTTTTGGAAAAAGATTTTATATGTTAGGGAAATCATGATATTTGTTTTCCTCAATTTTGCTCAACATGATGATCTCCAGATCCATCCATTTTTGTGGACATGACAAAATTTCATGCTTTTTTGTGGCTGAGTAATATTCCACTGTGTACATATGCCATACTTTATCCATTCATTTGTTGATGGGCACCTAGGCTGATTCCCTATCTTGGCCATCGTGAATTGTCCTGCAATAAATGTGGGTATGCAGGTATCACTCTACCATGCTGACTTTAATGCCTCTGGGTATATACTGAGGAGTGCTATTGCTGTGTCTTAAGGTAATTCTAATTTTAGTACTCTTTTAGGAACCTCCATGCTGATTTTCATAGTGCCTGTTCTTATCTTCCACCAGGGGTGTAGAAGGGTCCCCCCCCCCCATGAGCATTTATTGTTTTTTTCTTTTTGTCTTGGTGGTAGCCATTCTGACTGTGGTGAGACAGGGTGTAGTTTTGATTTGCATTCCTCTAATTTGTTAAAGATGTTGAAGATCATTTCATATATTTACTAGATGTTTGTATTTCTTTTGAGAAATGTCTGTTCAATTTATTTGCCCATTTGTTGAATGGGCTATTTGTCTTTTGGTATTAATTTTTTTGAGTTCTTTATATATTCTTTTTTTTTTTTTTTGGTACTGTGGATCGAACTTGGGTCCTTGTGCTTGCACAGCAGGCGACGAAACCACTGAGCTAAATCCCTGGCCCTCTTTATATATTCTTGATACTAATTCTCGATCAACTGGCAAAGATTTTCTCCCCTTTTATAGTCTGTCTCTTTACTCTGTTGTTTCCTTTTCTGTACAGAAACGTTAATTTGATATCATCCCATTTGTTGATACTTGCTGTTATTTCCTGAACTGTTTGAGTCCTATTCAGGAAGTCTTTGACTATGACTGTGACTTTAAGTGTTTCCCCTGTTTTCTTCCAGCAGTTTCAAAAGTTTCAGGTTTTATACTTAGGTCTTTAATCCATCTTGAATTGATTTTTTGTACAGGGTGAGAGTTAGGGATCTAGTTTCAATCTTCTACATATAAATGTCCAGATTACCCAGCACTATTTGTTTAAGAGGCTGTCTTTTCTCCTGTGTATGTTTTTGACCCTTGGTATACCATGCTGTTTTTGTTACTGTCACTCTGATTTATATTCTCAATAGAATTATAAGGCAGTGTTCTTTTTCCTACAATCTTCCCAATGGAATGCGATGTCATATTTTTTCACTTTGTCATTTTGTGAGAAATAGTATCTCAGTGCTGTTTTAATTTGCAGTTCTTTAATGATGAGTGAGTTGGAACATTTTTTTCATGTTTGAGGATCATTTTCACATAGGTTTTGGTTAATTGTGGCTAGGGCAAGCGTGCGCTCTGTGAGCCCTCGTTGGGGAGGTAGAGGAAACCTTAGATGGAAATTTATCCACATGGACTCTACCACTGCCTCTCTCCATGATCTGGCTGGGTGTCCTTACTGCCTCCTTGTAAATTAATATTAGGTGTGCAACTACACACTCTCTGAATTCTAGCGAATCTCAAAATGTAAGGATGGCCTTGGAAACCTTCGCACACTGATCTCAGTGGAAGTGTTTCTAGCATTTCCTTGTTGTGTAAGACACTGGCTGAGGATTTGCTGTATACATCTTTTATCACAGTAAGGAAGCATTCTGCTGGGCACTGTGGTGCACACCTATAATCCCAGAACCTGGGAAGCTGAGGCAGGAGGATCACAAAGTTTGAGCCCAGCTGGGTCACTCAGCAACTTAATGTACACTGTCTCAAAAAAAGTGTATCTTTAAATTCATATTTTCTCGAGTGTGATAATGATGGGTGGGTATTGAATTTTGTTATAGGTTTTCGTCCCTGGCATTATGAAGATAGTCATATTATTTCCTCTTAGATCTATTAGTAGAGTGTCTGATAATAATGAACTGTTTAATGTGGTGCCAGCCTTGAATTCTGGAATAAGTCATCCTTCTTCATGATTAATATAGGTATCAGTGTTACATTTGCTTCATAAAAAGAGGTTAAACTTCAGCTTACTTTCAGTGATCTGGAATAATTGATAGTGCACTGGGACTATCTGACCTTTGAGGGTTTCACACTCTTCTTATGAAGACGTCTGGGGCTGTGTTTGGGTGAGGGTGAATTATTTCAACAGTTTCCTATTCTTAGAAATAGGTCAGTTTAGACAGCTTTCCAATCAGAGAGGCAAATACTAGTGGTCTGTTTTTCTTAGAAAACTATCCATTTCAGTTGGATTTTAAAATTTATTTTCAGAGGTCTTGAAATAAGTCATTTGTGATTTAAGAGGTTTCTTGTTTTAATGGTTATTTCCTCCTTGTGCTTTCTTATTTTGAATACCTGTGCCTTCTTTTCCTCTTTCATCAGTTAGACTGTGATTTGTTTATTTTGTTTATTTTTTAAAAAATCCCACTATAACCAGGATTTGGTTTTTAATCTACTGTTTTTCTATTCTCCATGTCATTTTTTTATTATTATTTCTCCGTGTCATTCTGTTCTTTTTCTAGTTTTTAGAATTAGGAATTTAACTTATTTAAACATTTCTATTAATATATTTAGTGCAATGATTTTCTTCTGAATATTGGTTTAAATGCATCACTGAGATTTCAATTTGCAGGAATGTTATTATTAAATATTGTAATTTTTGTTTTTATTTCCTCAGTCCCTTAACAGTTGTTTTAATGGAAAATGTTAAACTTTCTAGGTAGAAGGACCATTCTGGTTTTGATTTTGTTAGTAACTGCAATGAGGCTAAAGAATTTTTATTTTTGTTTTAAAAAATGTTTTTATTTAATGGAAGTTACTGCTGTTTCCTTCGTACCTAATATCCCGATACCTCTCTGGGTGTGTGGGGAAGTGCTATGGACTACAGAAGAGTTTATGTCCTCTATTTTCAGAGCATAAAGTTCAGTATAAATTCATAAGGTCTAGTCTACTGATCATGTTGTTCAAGTTTTTAAAACCTCCTTTCTTTCTGTCCATGTGATAGTCTTACATTGCATGTAGAGTACTATGTTTTTCTGTTGTTGGGTTTCAGTTTTTAAAACTTTGATCTTTTCTTTATGAAGGCAGCTGTTTATGAATATTTATTAGTGTCACATCTCCGTTGCAGATTCTGACCTTCACCGTTTAAAATGTCCTTCTCTGTGGTGTGGACTTCGATAGAAGGGTCACCATGCCTGCCTTTTCATTTCTGTTTGTCCACTTTTGTCTGTTCCTTTACAAAAGCCTTTTCAGATCACCTTGTCTCTGGCATATCTCTCATATGAAGCTTAGAGTTGAAGCTTATTTCACGCCAAGTTAAAAACATCTTTTATTTTCATTCTTTTGTGGTGCCGTGGACCGAGCCCAGGGCCTTGTGCAAGGCTGGTCCCAGGCCTCTTTCTTTTAGTAGAAATTAAGCACTTTCACCTTTACTGATGTGACTAATGATTTTAGTCTTAACTCAGATGTAATATTGAATTATGTGTATTTAATCACACTTGGAATGTTTGTTTCTCTACACTATGTAGTCTTTGTTCTTTTTTGATAATTTATTTTTAGTATTTGACCCAATGTTTGTTTTTGAAAGTAAATTTTTAATGGATTCATTGTTTATGACTGCATTTTTGTTAAAATGATGAACTTGAGTATAGAGACTATGTAGTTCAAAGACCGTAAAATATTTAGTCTCTTTACAAAAACATTTTCTAGCTCTAGATGATTTGTCAGAAAGGGCTAATAGTTACTGAATCTAGTAAGTTCTCATGTGTTGAAAATCTTGATAGCCTTGATATTTGGAAAACAGCTTGGCTGGATTTAAATCCCTGGTTTACACTTTCTTTCATTGACTTGTTTTAAAAAATGCTTCTTGGCCAGGCGTGGTGGCACACACCTGAAATCCCAGCACTTGGAGGCTGAGGCAGGAGGATCACTGTAGTTCAAGGCCAGCCTGGACTACGTAGTGAGGCTTTGTTTCACCCCCTCCCAGGGATGCTGCTTTTTTGTCTTGTTTTATATGCTGATTTTGAAAGGCCTATGACAGTCTGATTCTGTTGTTGCCAGGGAGCCCTGATGATTTTATTTCTTCCTTAAAATCTAATACTTTTACTAGAATACGTTGCCAGAGATTTTAAAGCTCCATTCTCGTATTCTGCTTTTCTTCGGTAGGGACTCCAGGAAGCACGCACTGCTCCTTTGCTGTCTCTCATTTTGCTCCTGTGCCTGAGTCCCTTAATTATTAATTTATTCAATTTTATTCTCTTGGTTGTTCTGTTACCTTTATTCAATGACTACTGTATTTTTCTTTAAGTCTGTTGTCCTTTGGGCATCTTGTGAATTCTTCACTCATTTCTGAGAAAACTTTGACTTTTGATTCACCCCTGAGTTCAGTCAATATGATCTCTCTCCCTTTTATTTATCCGTTTGTTTTCTGCTTTTGAATGTCTAACGTCAAGATGAGGTTCGTAGATGCCCGGGTGTGTGAGGACGTTAAATTCATCGCGGAGTGCGCGCCTGCTCCCGTTCTTTTCGCATTCCCTCCTCCGCAGTCGCAGTCGCCCGCCCTTCTTTCTGCTCCGGAAGGCCTTAGCGCGGCTTTTCCGGGGGGTTTCTGCTCAGCGGCGCCCTCTGCTGCACAGCCTGAGCACCGTCCTTTGAGGTTTGACTTGCAGGACCCCACTTTGATTTCCTTTTCGTCCTCTTTCTTGCCCCCTTAATCACCAATTTCAAAATTGATCTTTTCTCCCCGGGCACCTGCAGTTCCCTGGCGGCCCTCCGGAACTCCTGCTCCGTCACATTTTTAAAATGTGGGCGCTCAGGACCCCAACACCCCGTCCGGCCCCACTCGCAGCTGCGGCCCGGGAACTGAATCCCTAGCGGGACCGGCCGAGTCAGACACAAGTCAGGCCCTAGGCCCTGTGAGGTCTCCCTTTTCCCTCCTTGCTTCGTCTTGTGGGAGCGCAGTCCTCAGCCGCGGCCACTGGCTCCGGCCGCCTGGGTCGTCCGTGTCTAAGGGGGCAGCGCGGTGCGTCAGTGCGCAGGCACTGGGCTGTGGTGGCCGGTGGAGGTGAGGGTGGAGCCCAGTGTGCCCGCCCGTCCTCGCAGCCAGCGGCTTGTGCCCACTCCGTGCCGGTGAGCGAGGGACCTTGCTGGTCAGGGAGGTGGTGGTCCTTGTGTCTCGGGCCACCTGCCGAGTCTGCTCGGCCGAGTCGCCTTTTCCCTGGGAGCCAGGCTGCTGCAGCCCCCTTCTCAGTTTGCTTTTCCTGCGTGGTCTGCACAGCAGCTCCCAGCCTGCCTGTTTCTGGATGGGGCGCAGCCCCGCCCCCTGCTGCCAGCTCCTCTCTCTGAGAGACATCAGAAGCTCCCTTCTGGCAGAGCTTTCTGAGCCGTCACTCCCAGAGAGGCCCAGCCAGCAGTGCTCCCCTTGTCTTTGCCTTCCAGTGTCCTCCTTGAAAGACCATGCCTGATAGGTGGTGTCACCCTGCACTCTGGGAGGCTGAGGCTGGTGGATTCCAAGTTCCAGCCCAGCCTGGGCAACTCAGCGAGATCCTGTCTCAGAATGAAAGATGAAAACTATGGCTGGAGTTGTGGCCCTCTGTGAGCTGGTGTCCGGTGGCGTTGCCCTGGGAGGAACCGTCTGCAGGCCTAAAGTCTGAAAGACTAGAACCGAGCCGGGACAGGGCTCACCGGGTGCTGGATAAGGAGAGGCGAGAGTGCGGCCGCGGATGCATCGTGTTAATGTTCGCCTGCCAAAGCGACAGCAAGCTGTACTCCGCTTTTTAGAAATCCCCTCATTAAAGGCTGAGTTTCTGTGCCGTATGTTACTCTAATGGGAAAGAGAAAAGTGGTTTACAAGGACCGTCGCAGGAAATATTCATCTAAAAGTTTTTCTCAAAGGAGAAGACATTCTCACCTGTAAGAAACGCTCTGCAAATATTAAAAATTAATTCCTGAGCACAAGAGAGCGAGCCAGGACAATGCAAGTTTTTTCCAGGTTTAAAATCCGTCTCTGAGACTACCAGACCTGATCCACCCCGAAGAACGAGGCTCACGCTCCGTCCCGACCCTGACTATCCCCGGAGGGGCAGGAGGCTGCAAGGGAAGCAGTTCGAGCAAGCTCCGGGGACCCCAGCTCCTCAGGGGTTCTTCACTCAGCCATGGGCAGTGCCTCTCGGAGAGTAGACTGGGACTGGAAATTACTTTAGTCATCACTTCGCCTCTCAGCCCACACTTTCTGAGCCTCGAGCTTAACGGGAGCCGTGCGGGGGATCCGAGAACCCTGGAGTTACTGCTCATGGGGTGACAGGGCTGGAAAGTCACGGGCACCTCGGCCCCACACGGGGTCTTAGGGCACACGGTAGCAGCCGCGTGGTCCTCAGCGCCTATGCTGGCAAACAGTGGGGACTGGTGGTTGAGGCGTGTGCAGAATTCTGCCTTGCATTCTAACTGCACCAGCAACACTGCCGCGGAGGCTTTTTACAAACTGCCTTGCGTGGATCTTCGTCACTCTCAGCAGTGCAGTGGAGAGGAGGAGACGCAGGGCACGGGGCCCGAGGGAGCCTCTGTCTGGGCTCCCCGGGCTGTGGACCCCTCCCCTGTCTCCCTCTTAGTCTCCTTCCTTGCTGAGAAGCCGCTGAAGGCCCTGTCGGTGGCCTCATTGCCAGCGGCTCCCTCATTGCTCCAGAAGGTCCCAGGTGGACAAAGCGGACTCTGCAGGTTCCCACAGGGAACGAGACTGCCGGGCCTCTGCGTGCTCTGCGGCCTGTGCTGGGTCCTGGACATTTGTACTAGAGGAGGAGAGGGATGCAGGCCTGCGAAGCTCCCTGTGTGCCTGTCCAGTGTGGACTGCAGTCAGGGCTCTGGTGGAAGGTGGCCTGCCCTGGGGCCGAGTCCCTCTCCTGTATCCACACTGCTGCTGGCCCCCATTCAGGTTCCCTCCTGGGCTTCTGCAGGGACCGGAGTCACCTGTGCTGGTTGAGTCTGGCAGAGCGTGGGCCCTGGAGTGGTGCTGGCATGAACATGCGGTCATTGTCCCATCTAAGCTGTGATCTTAGCTATCAGCATTTGCAAATGGTCACAGAGACAGCTTCTGCTGCCTTCAGGAAGAAGCAAAGGGAAAGAACCCAGATGAAAAGGAAGGTGGTAGGAGGACTGGTAATGTCCTCAAAATGTTATCTAAACTAAACACCCTCTTTGAAGAAGCATCAGTGTCTCAGGGAGCCGGAGGGTCATTGTACTTGCTGAGAAACTCAACTGGTAGTAAACAGGAGGAACTCTTTGGGTGCCCAGGGGACGGGGGTGAGCTCCAGGTTCAGCTGGACCAAGGGTTGGAAGGGTGTTGTCAAGCCAGGGGTGTTGCCCTTCCCTCCCTACTAACGCCAGGCCTTTGGTTGGCTTTGTTTCCAGACAGGATCCTCCTCTGAGATAGAGCGGAGGAGCTCAGCCCACAGCCTTGTCTGTCTCTCCCGAAGAGCAGAGGTGGAGCCCATCCCTAGACCCCGACGCACAGGGCAGGTGGCCCCAGCTGTGCACCACCTCGGTGGCTGGAGGAGAAGCTTACAGGGAGTGAGGGCAGCCGGTGCTCAAGAGAAGGCTGGCTGTTGTGGGACATGCACAAGTGTGTGAGCGTGTCTGTGTCGGCTTGAGCATGCAGCGGGCTCTGCAGGGGAAGGCCCTGCCCCACGGTGACCTGCACCTTAGACCTGGCTCCCCCAGGGACAGGTCGGTGGGTCTCATGCCCAGGGCTGTTCCTCGATCACCAGACTCAAGGTCCCCGTGTCTTTGGTGGCCCTCTGCACTGGCCATTGTCTCAGTGAGGTAGGACTTCCCAGAGGTGGACAGCAAAGGCCAGGAGAGACCGTGTGCCCGGGTCCCCAAAGCAGAGTGCTCCAGAGACGTTTGGGAGCACAGCGTTTACTATCCCCTCAACGAGGCCATCTGCTCTCGAGATTTTCTGGGTATTAAATTTCTTAAAATCTTCCATTTACACTCAATTTGGGAAAAAGAAAATCACCCAGAAAATAAATTTGGTCAATTGACAGTTGTGGTTGGAATAAGTTCCATTTAAATGTAGTTTTCCAAGCTTGATAATTTGTCGACTGAATCAAATCATTGATATATTTTAATGTTCTGAAAGTTATGAAATAGTATAAGCTTCATAAAAAGAAGCCATTTCATGTATTTTAATTTCTCTTGGAAGTCTTTCTTTGTTAAAAAACAGGAAAAAACCCTCAGTTTTTCTTTCAAGCTTTCAAAACGTGACGATGTGGTGTGGTTTTTCGTGCTTTCTGCGTGACCCCGGTGGGGGCCGCTCCGGACCCCGTTCCCCACTGGCAGAACTTGCTGTGAGCCTGCGTCCCCAGCCCCACAGGGCCTTCCTTGACACCCAGGTGGGCATCGGCAAGAGGAAGGGACAGCTGTGTCCAGCTCTTCAGGGCCTTCCACCCAGAGCTGAGGACCATTCAGAAGAGACTTGCAGCACCTTTTGGAGCTCCTCGTCACCCTGAGCCTGGAGGCCCCAGCCCTGGTGGGAGGATTGCATGCTGGGGGGTCATGGCTCCCCCACCTCCTGCTTTCTGGTCGGGGTCTTCCTCTTTCTACGCCCCTTGGCCAGACGCTGGCACTCAATGCCCCTGCATACACGGGCCCAGGCAGAGGCTTTCTCTGCAGCGTTGGGCGAGGACAGAGGTGCTGCCTCCTAGCCTCCGGCTTCCTTGCATGGCACTGACAGCACAGTGATTCACTGTCCTCCTGGGACTGAGTGCTTGGAGCTAAGCTATAGGAGACCAGGGAGAGGATCTTAAAAAGCCCAAGCACTGCAAGGCTGAGCTATTGGATCTGTAAGCACAGTCGTGGGTTTCTCCAGCAAATAGACAGTGGGAGTTTGAAACTTACTTAATTACTTACACTTGTATTGGTTTTCTTTCCTCTATTAATGATTTCTCTATAGCCTCAACTATGAATTTGCAAATAGAATCAAGTACAAATAAAATGTGGTGTTAGACGTGTCGATGGTGTCAGCCTGAATAATAGCACCTCCAAAGAAACAAGGACATTTACTCGCGACCAGGAGAGCGTGGCAGTGGGAATAAGTGCACTATGCCAAACTGTGGACAAAGTCAGAGAGCTCGAGATAGGGAGAAGTTTTCAAAGGACAAAGGAAGAGGTTTGCATAAGCAATTAAGAAACAATAGTCTTTGGTCGCCTTGTTAACAAGGGTGATGCCAGCCCCAGGTTGAACAGTGTTTAGGCAGATATCCTTGGAGAAGTAGATTTGGTGTAAGGTTGCAGGGAATTTTTTGTACACATGGTTCTGGCAGCCTCTGTGACAGTATCAGGCAATCAATCATATGGAAGAACCTTTCCTTCATAGCCTCTGGACTTTATTTGTTGTTAGTGTTGACACAAGTGACTCAATTTTGATGCTGACAACTTACACAAGGTAATTAAGCAACCCAGAATGTGAATTTATTTTGATTATGATTTTCTTTTGCATCTTCTTAAATTATGAAATACTTATTCTTGTATGGATGACAAACCATTTTTATATCATTTTAAGATTACTGGCAGCATAATGATGGCAAAATGCAAAATGGAACTTCTAAAATCTCCTGACATAATCACTTGATATTTTAGGTATCTAGATTTTCACTCCAGTTTCTCCCATTGGTTAGGTTCACCTGGATTCCATAAGACAGGAGAGACTATCTGGACATTCTGGTTAACTTTCCTATTGCTGGGTCAAAAATACTTGACACCCACCCTTGAAGGAGGTCAGGTTTATTTTGGTTCATGGTTTCAGATGGTTCAGTCCATGGTTGGCTGGCTCCCAGGCACGAATATCATGGTGGACCAAAGATGCTCACTTAATGGTGTCGGCAAACAGAGCATAGGGGAAGACACCAGAGCGGAAGGAGCGAGGTACTAGATTAGTCCCCAGGGTTGTGACTTATCCAGATGCTCCAGAGGTGTGCTTTACTCATCTCTCAGGAGCCTTTCAAGCCAATCAAGAAACAGGATTAACCGTTATACTGACTGGCGTCAGGAGCAGAGCTGGGGAGAGGCTGGGGCTTGGGACTAAGCAGGCATGAAGCAAGGCCTGAGAGGCAGATGAATGGCCAAAGGCAGGACACCCTGGTGCAATCTACTTAGGCCTGTTAGGATCATTTTGTCATTTGTTTAGGAGAAAAATCACTTGTCCCCAACAGACGAGCCACATAGCTTCCCATTAGTCAATGTGTGATACGAGATAATGTTGACTCAGTTTCACCTGAAATCTAAAATGTTAGATGTTCCAATTATTTCAGGTGATTTTTGTTGCTCTAGCAAAATACTTGAGACCAAGTAGTTCATATAGGACAGAGCTTATTTTGATCACAGTTCTGAAGTTTGGGAAGTTTAAGGGGATGGCCCTGGCATCTGGTGAGAGCTGATGCATCCGGGGGTGGATAGAGCGTGCATTCCACCCCAGGTCTCTCTTCTTAGGAAGCCACCAGTACCCCCCGGGGATCTTACTCCAATGATCTCATCCAATCCTAATGACCTCCTGAAGGCCCTGCCTCCACATACCAGCAACATAAAAAGTGGGGGTTATGTTTCCAACACATGGACTTTTGAGGGACACATTCAAATCAGAGCGCTTGTGCTATTCTTATATGGTCATGGAGAGCAAAGAGGGTAGGGAGAGAAGCCACAAAATGCCACAAACCATGGCTGCGCTAGCCGCAGCCTCTATCTGCGTGTGAAGTCTAAGCTATTGACTGACTTTCTTCTCTTAGGCCATGTTGCCTTATTTCTGCCAACATCGCAGCTGTGGGATTTTTGCTCACCGTTGAGGTGACCCAGGCCTTCATTCTCCCAGGCCCACAGTCACTGGGGTGAGTGTGTCTTTATGGAAGACACCGTGAGTGTGTCCACGGTGCTCACAGACCGGGCGGTGGAGTGCACACCTGTGGATGTCCCTGTGCTGGGACAGTAGTCCTCGCTCAAAGAGGGAGCAGCTGCTCAGTTCCCTCTGATGGATGAGCTCAGTCATTCTCGGCAGTATCTGTTGGGTGGTTTATAAGGTTTTTGTAGCCCCAGATCTCCAAGGGGTGCTTGCAGCTTCCCACACAGTGGAACCTTTCCTGTGCTATTAGTTGCATTTCCTTGGGTATCAGAAGCTCCACATTCATTGAGCTCAACTTTTCCCACGTGTACCAATAATTATAAAAAGTTCCAGACCAAAAGTACATTTGATTTGACTGTCAAGTTTCCGTATTCTTCTTCCATCATCGTAAGCCTTGATTGGGACTTGATGTCTTTGAAGATTACAAGTTATCCATGTGTTAAATGCCTCTTATCCTGGGCTTTGTTCCACGTTTCTGCTTGATGAGATTCAAGCTGTATAACTTTGTTTTCTCATTTCAACCTATCAACTGGCACAGAATTTTGATATGCCCTTTTCTGGTTGGTATGAAATGAATGTTAGTGGTCCCTTCCCCAAACTCACGTGTTGAAATTCTCACTTCCACTGGGGCAGAATTAGAAGGTGGGGGCTTTGGTAGTAATGAAGTCATGAGGGTGAGCCCTTGTGGGTGGAATTAGCACCCATATAAAAAGAGACAGAAGAACTTGATCTGTCTGTTCTCACCAGTGTGAGATGGAATGAGACCATGGCTGTTGGAAAACGAAGCAAACGGCTCTCAGCAGATACTGGATACGATGGCACCTTGCTCTTGGACTCTTCTGCCTGCAGAACTGCGGGAAGTAAATTGCTGTTGTGTAGCCACCGGGTAATGATATGCTGTTTGATGGCCTGAACCAACAGAGTCACTGCTGTTACTAGTTTTAATTTAGGTGGCACCTGCCACACTTCTCCACTATAGAATTAGTCTTTATCCTTTGGTAATTAATAGGTATTTTGTGAGGATGTATTCAAGTACCAAGGAAGCATTCTAATCCTCAAACTTTCTCTTTCACTCTTTGTTTCTCTTTTATTTTGAAACATGTTATTTTCATTAACATTTAGTTTTATGTATTTTAAAATTTACTTTGAGACTTCTTCATTGACCCATGGGTTATTTATTAGTGCGTATAGTTTCTGTGTATTTATAGAGATGTTTCTATTGTCTTTCTGTTCTTTAGTTGTATTCCATTATAGTTAAAGAACATACTCTGTAATGATTTCAGGTCTTTTACATCTGTTGAGGTTTGTTTTGACTCAGAATATGGTTTATCTTGGAAACTTTTCTATGAAAACTTGAAAAAAAATACATCCTGCTGTTGGGTGATTAAATGTGCGTGGGTTAAATCTTGTTTGTGTGGCGTTGCTTAGTCCTGTGGCTTAGTGATTTTCTATCTGGTAGTTTTGTTACTTGCTCAGGTGGGGTTGTTCCCAGGTATAATCATGATTTGCCTACTTTTCCCTTCGTGCATGTATTTGCCCTTCCTGTTGTTGGGTGTGTACATCCAGGATGGTCCTGACTTCCTGATGGACTAACCCACTAGACATTGTTGGACGATCCTCTTTGTGTCTCATTTTCTATTCTTTAAGGTAGATTCAGTTATTAATATAGCCACTCTTGCTTAGATACTTTTTGTGGCTGTGATATGTCTTTTTCTACCATTTTGCTTGCAATCTGTATAAGCCAGCTTGAAGCTTGAAGTAAGCTTCTTGTGAACAGCATATGTGTGGACCATTTTTCTAGTCTATTGTCCATCTCTGTATTTTAATTGATATAACTAGGCAATTCATCTTTAAGATACTTACTGTTACTGGCTACATATACCATTTTTATTATTTATTTTCTAATTGCTTCTTCTGTTTCTAGTATCTATGTTTCTTTTTTCTTGACTTCAAGGGTTTTTAAAAAATAATGTTTTTGAGTGTATCTCTGTGTAGATTTTGGACAAGTTTTTGTTACTAGAATATAAGTATGTGATTTTTTTAGAGTTTATGTACCACTTTGAGTGAGATGTGGAAACCTCATTCCCACTGAGATTCCCTTGCCTACTCTTGAATATCAGAAGGTTTTATGGCTGTGTCTAGCTGTACCCCAAAGCCTCATGCCATCATAGGTGGGGCTTCTTCAGAGGTGGCTGGATCTACAGTGTGTGAAGCTGGGATTGATTCATAATGCAATAGTAGGCCCAAGGGCGCTAGGATTAAGGGTGTGAGTGCTGCCTGCCCTAAGTAGCCTTGATAAGATATAAGGGATAAAGAGCCCTGTCACTGGTTGTTTGCTTGCCTTTGCTATCTTCTGCCTGAAATGAACCATTTCTCCTCTGGGATGCCTGCCTTGGAGCCAGCCGATTATGGACTGAAACCTCTATGAACTATAAGCCAAATAAACCTTTCTCCCTTTAACTTTGAGTGTCAGGTGTTTTGTCTGAACAATGAGGAAGAGTTACTAAGACAGAAGGTACTATAATTTTTGTTTCAATCATCAAATGTGATTTATGAAACTCACGAGGAAAGGAAGTCTGTTGTGTGTACACATATTTCTGCCCTTTCTGTTCATTTTTCTTCTTAATGGTGAAACAATTCTTTTTTATAGCTTTATTTATGTTTGAAGAGCTTCTTCAGCCCATCTTGAGGGGTAGGTCGGCCCATAACAAGTGCTTTTAGTTTCCCTTCATCTGTCAGTTTCTTCTTCTTTCTTGAAGGATACATTCATTCAATATACAACTGATACTTTCTTTCAGCACTTCACAACTAAGAAATTGGCTGTCACTTAACTTGTGTTTTCCTTATAGTCATCTCTAGCTGCTTTCAAGATTTTTAGAATTTTGTCTTTAGTTTTTAGAAGTTTATAATGTCTTGGTGTGTATTTCTTTGGGATTATCTTATCATTTTCCAGTTCATCTTCTTGAACTTATAGATTTGTGTCTTTTCAAATTTGGGAAAATTTCACCTTTTTTTATTCCTTGAAAGACTTTTTCAATACTCTTCTAATTTTCTTCTCTTTCCTGAACCCCAAAGACATGAGTATTAAAAGTGTTTTGATCACAGGTCCCTCCTGCGCTGTTCTTCTTGCTCCCTTTAATAATCTGGGTTTTCCCTCGTCTGTGTGAATTCTATTGCTCTGTCCTCACTTTCACTGATTTTTTTCTTGTTATCTCTACTATTTTTTTTTTTTTTTGAGACAAAGTCTTGCTATGTAGTTCAGGCTGGCCTTGAACTCACAGAGTTACTCCTGCCTCAGCCTCCAGAGTGCTAGGATTACAGGTGGGTGCCACCACACCCGGCTGTTACCTCCTACTATTAGTGCCTACCAAGAAATTTTTAAAAATTTTGTTTATATTTTATAGTTCTATACTAACAAATTGTTTTAAAAAAATTTAAACTTGTTTCAAAATAATTTGTAGCTGATTGTTGAGACATTTTGATGATGAGCGTTTAAAAACCCTTTTTAAACAATGTAACATTTATCTCAGGTTCGGTGTGTTTGATCACCTCCTCTTTCAAGTCGTGACTGTCTTCGTTTCTGACAGGACCAGCAATCTTTATTGTAGCCCAGACCTCGTCTACGGTCTGAGCAGGCCGACTCCCGCCGTGCAGGTCCAGGGCAGGCTGCGGGCGCTTCGTGCTTCCCGCGCTGCCTCTGCTCCATGCGGGGCAGGGCCCGCATGTGGCCCCGGAAGCGGGAGGCGCAGTGGCTGGGGTCCCCGGTGCCAAATGGCAGGAGGGCCTCCCTGCAGGTCCTGCGTGGGCCAGGAGCTCTGGGTGCCGAGGGCAGCTCAGGGCGAGCTCTCCCCATGTGGGCTTGTCCCGGGGTCCCCGCCAGATGTGGGCTCCTTCCGTCGCTTTCAGAGCTCCCCTCGAGCTGCTTCCGGCTCTGCTTCCAGTTTACGGTTGTGTTTGGCTAGGGTGAAAAGGGATGCCATTCGTCAGGTACTGGCATGCTCCTAAAACTGCCTATTTAATTGTTTTTCCCACCTGTTACTTAGTTTTTAGTGTATTTCTATCACTGGCTCTAATTTTTAAAATTCACTGTTACGCCTTATATTTGCTATACTGTTGTGTTTTCTTTTCTCATCTACTGATACAGAATATTATTACAATTTCTTTGCATCTATTTTTTCCAGTGTCGGGAAGTTATAGGTGATATTTGTATTCTTTTAGTTGTTAGCTTAAACATGGAGAAACACATTTAAACATTCTTTATCTAGAACTACTTGGAGTAAGAAAAGCACTGTCAGTTGTTCTGGGGTTCTGCTGGAGCTGAAGTGCTGGGGCGCCATTCGCTGTCCTAGCACGGCTGGCAAAGCAGTCGCACTTCGTCCTCGCCACGCCTGGAATGAAGCCTGGACCCCAGCCTCAACTGGCAAAGCCTCCCGGGAGCTGCGGCTCCCACCTCCTCGGTCCCTCCGCACTCCTCGCCCAGGGACCCAGGTCCTGTGGCCGCCTCGCTGGTGAGTGTGCTGGGGGCTCGCTTGTGGCCTCTTCCCGAGCACAACGGTTGCCCGCTCCCTGTCCAAGGGTCCGCCCTGCGTCCACACTCGAGAGGCCGTCTGGCCCCGTGGGGAGAGGCCTGGCCTCAGCTGCCAGCCCCATACCCTGCTTTTCCCCAACAGATCATTACCTGTCCTTCCTTATAATGATACTACAGTGCACACGGATGTGCCTGTGGGCACGCATACAAATGGATAAATTATTTACTTTTTTGAGTAAAAATATTTTTTTGAGAAAAAAAATCTTCATCAGAATCTAAGCTTCAAGAGACCAGCAAACAAGTGTTGCTTACCCCTGTGGGAACCCCAGTGCTACTCGTGTGCTCGCTACGTGGAAAGTGGGAGAGATGTTTGCCAAGCAGACAGCAGATGAACGGGAGCGAGCCATTGGGATGTGGTTTGTGAGGGCTGCGTGTTCACGGACACGCGTGTCCATGAAGCCGTGTGCAGGTCCAGACGGGAAGGTCACTCGTGATACTTGTTACAGCACTGTGCAGAGAGAGGTTCTCAGAGGGCCTCATTTAAGAAGGCTTCTTGTGAGGGTATTTTCATCAGAGTCCTACACTGCGAAGAAAGGGAAAACTCACTCCTGTCTCCTGGCAGTTGGGAGCCTCCGGGCCTCTGGCTCCCCCAGTGACGACTCTGCTGCGTGGATATCCTGCTGTGGGTCCCTGTGGCCCCAGGCACCCGGCAGGCTCGGAAGGCTTCCCACTGGAGTGGGTTTATCTGCGTCTGTGCCAGAGAAACATCTTTATCTGTGCTCACTCTCAGTGCCAAAAACAGGTAATTCTAGCAATGGATAGGACAAAATCTCTGATTTGAAGGTTGCAGGTCCTAATTTCTTATTAATCCCTAATAACCCACGCCAGATTCCAAGCCAACCTGTACTACAGCCTTCCCACTCTTTGGCCATCGGTTATTTCCTTGATATAATTTACTTTTTGCTAAGTTATTGTTACTTATAAGGCATAGGGCTAATCACATGGAGTCCTATATGTTTTATATTCTCACCCGTCTTGAGAAGTGTTAAGGCCAACTGAGGAATTATGTATGTGAATGAGTAAAAGAATGTTGATCCACTGTAAAAAGTAATTGTCCACAAAGGGCAGAGAGTAACCACCGATATTTTTAGTTCACAATCTAAAAAATACTAATGAGTCAACTTCTTGCCTTGGGGGAAAATAGCCAACATAGAAATCACTCCCATAGAAATAAAACTAAACAAATAAAAATGCAAAAACAAAACTGAAACAAAACTTAAAAGGCCTATCACTACCCAAAAATGCCAACAAAATTAATTTTATTTTTGCATTAATTTAGTATTTTCAATAATTTTCCAAGTCACTTCTCATGTTTCTTTTTCATAGACTGTAAAAAATTACTAGGAATATTTTTTCCCTTATCATTGATAAGAAAGCATTTATTCATCTATTTTCAGCTTTGATTTTTCATTAGCACATGTTTGCATTGCATAGTGATCACATTCCTTGTGGGAAGCCGGTGCGTGTACCTGACACGTCTTAATTATTTTCTGATAGCCTCCCCCAATCCTTCCCGTCTCCCTCCATTTCTTCCTCCCTTTGGATTTGAAAAAGTCCTCCCTACTTCCTATTATCTATCTTTCATTTTGCTTTTTTATTTATATTTTGGATTTCTCATGTAAGAGAAACCATGTGGTTTTTAAGCTTTTGTGTCTGATTTATTTCATTTAACATATGGTCTCAAGGTGCATCCATTTTCCTACAGATTCCTTGAGTTTGTCCTTCTTTATTGCAGAGTAGTACTCCACTGTGCATGTTATGGCTGTGTCTAGAAGTCCCCCCAAAGATTCACACAGTCATAGGTGAGGCTTTTCAGAGGTGGCTGGATCTGGAGTGTGTGATGCTGGGATCAAGGGTGTGTGGTTACTCATTAGTCCACTAATTGGTCCACTTAATTCTGGGTAGGATTAAGGGTGCCCCACCCTGGGTGTGAGTGCTACCTGCCCTCAGGGTATGTAGCCTGGATAAGATACAAGGGACAAAAAGAAGGTCCCTTTCACTGACTGTGGCTTGTTGGTTATTGCTGCTGTTGCTGTCTTCTGCTCTGCGATGCCCTCTGCCATCCACCCTGCCTCAGAGCCAGCCAATTATGGACTGAAACCTCTATAACCATGAGCCAAATAAACCCTTCTTTCTTTAACGTTAGGTGTTGGGTATTTTGGCTCAGGAATGAGAAAAGTAACTAAGACAGTGCGTAAATATCACATTCTCTTTATCCATTAGTCTGTTGTTGGGCACATGTGTCACTTCCATGATTTAGCCATTGTGAATGTGCTGTCATAAATGCATGTTTATAACACTGTAACATGACTTTAACTACTTCAGGAAGATACCTAGAAGGGGCACATCTGGGTCAAGTGGAATTTCTAGTTTCAGTTCTTTGAGGACTCTCCATACTGTTTTCCATGGTGTTTGTCCTAGTTTACATTCTCACCAACAGTGTAGAAGGGTTCCTATTCCCCACAGCCTTGCCACCATCTGTTATTATTTGATTTCTTGACGATGGCTATTCTTTCTGGAGTAAGATGATGTCAGTCTTGTTTTAATTTGCACTTCTTTAATGGGCTGAGATGTTGAACATTTTTCATGTATTTAAAAAAAATTTTTAAATTAATTTTATTAGTACATTTTATTGGTACGTTTTAGGTATACAGTTCGTTTACATTTATCATTGGGTGTTTGTACCTGTACATGATGTATCTTGGTTATTTTTTCCACATTACCTGGTGCCCTTCACCCCCTCCATGCCTCCCTATTTACATAGATTTCATTTCCATTTTTTTCCTTTTCTCATAGTTTTTCCTTTCCCTCTTTTTCTTTCCCCTTCCCCTCCCTTCACTCCTTCGTCTTTGGACCTTTTTACTTATTTCAAATTATCAATTATTCATTTTAATCATTTTAACTCTTGTTTACACTATCAGTTTCTCACAGTAGAGGAACTATTTGGTATTTACACATGTGTGTCCTATTTATTTCACTTAAGAGTATGGCCTCTATATACATCCATTTAGCTATAAATGACTCTAGTTTCTCATTTTTTATGGCTGAGTAGTACTCCATTTTATTAAAAAACCACATTTTCTTTATCCAGTTTCCAGCTGATAGGCATTTGGGCTGCTTCCAAGCTTTAGCTATTACAAACTGTGCTACTATGAACATGGGTGCACATATATCACTATGGTATGATTCTTTTAATTCTTTTGGGAAGATCCCCAGCAGGGGAATAGCTGGGTCAAATGGGACCTTTAGTCCTAGTTCTTTGAGGTATCTCCATACTGATTTTCCACAGTGGCTGCACCAATGGAGAAGGGCTCCTTTCTCCCCACAACCCTGTCAGCATTTGTTATTGGTTGGTTTCTTGATAGCAGCCATTCTTTCTAGGATGAGGTGGAATCTCAGTGTTGTTTTCATCTGCATCTCTTGAATGACCAGTGATGTTAAACATTTTTTCATATATTTGTTTGCTGCTTTTACTTCTTTGTCTGAGAAATGTCTGTTCATTTCAGATGCCCGTTTTTGAATTGGGTCTTTGAATTTGGGGGGGTCTGATTTTTTTTCAATTCTTTCTATATTCTAGATAGTAGTCCTTTGTCTGACGTACAGCTGGTAAAAATTTTTTCCCATATTGTAGGTAGTCTGTTAGCTCTGTTGGTGGTTTCTTTTGCAGTGCAGAAGCTTTTTAATAAGACGAGATCCCAGTTGTTGATTTTTTCTGCTAGTTCCCGTGCTGCTGAGGTTTTGTTCATAAAGTCTTTTCCTATGCCAATGTCTTCAAGAGTTCTACCTAACTTATCTTCCAGCAAGTTTAGTGTTTCTGTCTTAATATTTATATCTTTAATCCACTTTGATCTTAGTTTAGTGCATGGTGATAGGTATGGGTCTAGTTTTAATCTTTAAAAAATTTTTTTTTTATGTTTTATTTTAAAATTTTTTTCCCATTAAGTTTATTGGTACATTTTTGGTATAAAATACAGTTACATTCATCATTGGGATCTTGTACCTTTACATGAGTATCTTGGTTCTTATTTTTTTCCCTTTCCCTTGCCCTCCCTTCACCCCCTCCACCCTTCCCTATTTGCAAAGACTTTGTTTCCATTTTTTTCCCCTTCTCATATTTTTTCCTTTCCCTTTTTTCCCTTCCCCTACCCCTCACAATTCCCCTGCTCTTTTAGACCTTTTCTTCCTGTTACACAATATCAGTTATACATTTTTAAAATTACAATATTAAGATCTAGGAGACATTACTACAGATTTTACAGAATTTGAAAGGATGTAGAAAGCATATTACAAAAATCGTTTTTGAAATAAATTTGACAACTTCTAAGAACTACCTTGAAAGACAAATTAATGAAACTAACTCTGGAGGAAATATAAAATTTGAATAGCACCTATTAAAGAAAGTATATTCCTAGCTTGAAAACCTACCTATATGACAACAGCAGGCTCATATACATTTTAACTGATAAATTATATCAAACAATTAAAGCAGAAAAAAGAAGGAACACTTCTCCCCCCATTTTAGGAACTCAACATTGTGCTAATCCTAAAACTGGATAAAGATAATAGAAGAAAAAAGTAAGAACATAGATAGAAATTTGTTTAACAAAACAAATGATCAGAAGTCAGATCTGGCAGGATGTAGAAAGTGGTTTTGTTATAGGGATGGCAGTGTTGGTTCAGCATTGGAAGATCCACCCCCAAAAGTCATCATTTTAACAGAGGAAAGGCAGAAGCCATATGATCCTGTCACTAGTTGGAGAAAAAGTATTGGACTAAATTCTACAGCTGTTCATGGTAAAAGCTATCAGGAGACTGGAAGTAGAACAGAAACTTCTCAACAGATCAAAGACATGTACTCCATACTTCCAGCGATGAATGCCTTGTATGAATGGAGAAGATACAATGCTTTCTCCTTAAGGTGGGGAACAAGGGCAGATATGCTTACTCTTTATCTATCCATTAAACTTTGAAACCTAGGCCCCACCAAAATAGTCTGGCAATAAAATAACACAACTAGGATAGGTTTGGCGTGGCAGAAGCAAAGTCTTTATATGTAGATGAAATGATCATCTACAGAGAAAATACTAAGAAATCTCTAGGAGCCCCTAGAACTTGTACTTGAATTTAGCAGGATTAGAAGACACAAGGTATATATAAAAATTCAGGTCTGTGTATACTTGCTATAAATGAAGAATTGGATATTGAAATTTAAAAGTTATGTAGGAGTACAAAGGACCTAGAAAAGTTAAAAACAAAAACAAAAACAAAAGCAGTGTTGGAAGATGTTTAGTACCTAATTTTAAGCCTTCTTCTAAAGCTACAGTAATCAAGGCAGTGTTGGTGTAAGGAAAGACATATAGATCATTGGAATAAAACAGAGAATCTAGAAATAGAACCACACATATATGATCCACTGAGCTTTGAAAGATTATTTAACATTAGCATTTTGTAGACTATAAATTCAATTCAAGAGCCGAGGAAGAGATAGTGTTTTCAGCAAATGGCACTAGAACACCTGGTATCCGTATGTAAAAAATTAACCTCAACCCTTTATTTCCATACATGAAAATAACTTGAAGGGATCTATGAACCTAAATAAGAAAGCCTAAAAGTATAAAACTTTAAGAAGAAATTATAAGGGAAAATATTTATGAATTCAGGGTAGGCAAGAATTTCCTAGGACACAGAAAACATGATGTATAAAAGAAAAAAATTGATAGATGAGATTCTATCAAAATTTAGAACTTTAAATGACATCATTAAAATGAAAAGTAGTCCTTAAACAGACCATATTTACAATACATATAACTTATGACCAGAATATATAAAGAATTCTTAGAGCTCATTAATAGACAACCCAATTAAAAAGTAGACATAAGAAGATGATAAATAGCCAGTATAGCACAAGGAATGGTGTGCAACTCTAGAATCAGAAAAATACTAATCAGTACAGTAACAAGATTGAATTATACACTCATTAGGGAGATGAAGTTAAAAGTTTTAAAAGCCTTGTCATGACTTTTTCTTTTTGTTGGATTCTCCCCCTTTTGTGTTTAATTTGTCATGCCCAGTGGATTCATTCTGCTGGGTTTGCTGGGGTTGTGATCTTCATTGTCTTTTCCTAGGGTATTGTCTAAAATTTCTTGGAGTGCCAGTTTGGTATTCATGAAGTTTCTGAGGTGCTCTTTATGGTGAAAGTATCTTATTTCTCCACCAATTTTGAAAGATAGTTTTGCAGGGTACATCAGTCTGGGTTGGAGGCTGTTTTCCTTTAGGGCTTGAAATACATCACTCCAAGCTCTTCTTGCCTTGAGGGTTTGCATGAGAAGTCTGCTGTGATTCTGATGGGCTTTCCTTTGTATGTGATTTGTTTCTTTTCTCTGACTGCTTGTAGAATTTTGTTCTTCTGTTGGATTTCTGGAATCCTAACTATTATATGCCTATGTGTAGATTTTTTTGATCAAGGCTATTTGGAGTCCTATATGGCTACTTATCTGTATGTCAAGTTCTTTTCCCCTCCTTGGGAAGTTTTCTGCCATCACTTCTGTGAAGAGTTTTTTTATGTCATCTGCACTCTCTCCTCTTTCTTCATTGACTCCAATCAGTCTTATGTTATTCTTCTTTGCATCGTCTAGCAGCTGCTGGATTGATTTCTCGTGTTCCTTTACAATTTTAAAGCAATGTTTCTTTTCCTGGTCACTAATTGCAATCTTATCTTCTATATGTGAAATTCTATCCTCACATTGGTTCCTTCTGCTGTGCAGACTTTCGATGGAATTTTTAATCTCTTGGAAATCTGTTTGTATGTTTTATGGATTCCATTTGTTTCCTATGTTGGAATTCCATCATGTTCCTCAGATCCTCTATTTTTTAAATCTGTTTCCTCTCTAGATTTATTAATCATGTCTTGCACCATGAGCACAATCTTTGCTGTTATGTGAGTAATTATTTCTGATTTCATTTTTCCCAGACCCTCTTTTGTTGCCAGTTCAGAGAGTTCAGGTGGTTGAGTATCAGATTGTTCCATCTCATTTCCCTTTGGGGTTGCTGTAGGTGATCCAGAAGTCTGTTTTTGAGACTTGTTTATGTGTCTTCTTATTTCCACAGGGGGAGGGGTGCTTCTGGTGCCTGCGTGGCTCACCTTCTCTGCTCTAGGAGCTTGGGATGGCAGCGGGGGAGCTTCCTTCCAGGTGCTGGGCCCGGCTGAGCTTCTCTGCCCTAGGAGCCTGGGATGGAGGCAGGGAGCTTCCTTCTGGGTGCTGGGACCGGCTCACTTTCTCTGCCCTAGGAGCCTGAGATGGAGGCCTCTAGTTTTAATCTTTGGCAGGTTGAAATCCAGTTTTTCCAATACCATTTATTAAATAGGCTATCTTTCCTCCAATGATGGTCATTGGCTCCTTAATCATTGTACTTCTGAGACATGTCTGTTCATTTCAGATGCCCATTTTTAATTGAGTCTTTTATTTGGGCAGGGTCTAAGTTTTTAGTTCTTTATAGATGTTAGTCTTTTGTCTGAAGAGTAGCTGGCAAAATTTTTTTCCTGTGGCTTTTAAATTATAGATGATGCTAAATGTAGCTCTGCTTCTCATATAAAGGAGAACATAACAAGCCGTCTGTTTTTAGAAGCCAAGGATGGTCACTTAGCCTTTCTGCAGGCAGATGAACACGAGGGCCATTTATCTGCTGTTTCTCTTGTTTCTGGGTCTCTAAGGAAACACTGCCTTGCAAACAAGATTGCTGGTGAGTTCACCTGGAAGGTACATGAATAATTCTGGGGAAAATTAACACACAGGCATCCTGATTTTAAATGTTTGCAGCAAAGACGACTTATAATTAGCTCTTTATCAATTTTGATAGTCTGTTTCTCACCTTGCTGTGACATTTTCTAAAAATAGCAGAGAAATTCAAGTTTATTTAAAATAATCCCAATTATAATATATTCAAAATGTTTATGAAAGTAGCTAAATGTATCAGCTGTTTAACATGTAAGAACTTTGCATATATTTTAGAGATTAAAGAAAACAATTTTCTGCTCAGTTCAGATTTTGGTGGCAATAATTTTAAAATAAGAAAAATCAGGAATGAAGGTAGGATGCAGGGCATCTGGTGAAAGTACCCCAAAGAGCACACAGCTTCCTCACTGACTGTTGAATACCAACCTACTTCTGCCTCCTGCGCCTTGTGGTATTGGAGAGTTTTGAGTTTCCTTTCAAACCTGGGCAGGGGCAGGCTGACCTGTGTCTTCTCATCCAGAGTTGCTAGCGATCAATTCCTGTTGATCCCCCTCATTTTGTAGAGGCTCCAAGTGGGCCTGGGGCATCCCCGCCTCTTCCCAGCTCTCCAGGTGAGGATTAAGTGTGTGCAAGGTCAGCTGGGAAGATTTGGCATAGGAAAAGTAGCCCATTTAATCTATTTTTAAATGTAAAATTGGCTGAAGGAGAATATTTTAACTGGGTTTCATAACAAGAAAGAATGTTGATTTTCAATTCTGATATGAAAGTGCAAACCCACTAAAGTTCATTCTTCCCTCTGGACAAATAGAAAAGTCAGCTGTTCGAAAGCTCTGAAAAATAATCAAAAGCAGGTGGGTTTGGGGGCAGTTGAAACCTGGAGGAGTGATGCCCAGGGTCGAGTGTCTCGCTGTCTTCTCTCCCGGCTGAGACCGCTTCATGCAGTGACACGGCATTCAGGGCGGCACTCAGGGGCAGCACATCAGAGGGGCAGGGCAAGAGGGCTGCAGGGCATGGGAGCTTTCTGGAAGAGAGAGCCAGGGAGTCACCCCAGTTCTGTGTGTGAATTTGCACAAGCCTCAGGGTACTTTCTGTACAATGCATGCACGTGACACACCCAGCCCAGCCCAGCACAGGCCTGGAGGGCTGGCTGAGGCTGTAGTCTTCAGAGTATACATGTGCTGCACATGCAGAGGCCATGACAGCAGGCTGAGAGCTCTGAGCCACGCCCATGTGGGACCGAGCCAAAGTAGGCAGGAAGTTTTAATTTGAACTGCATCAAAGCTTTTGTATGCAGTTAAAGCTCGCTTAGAGGGAAACTTGTAGATGTGATACTTAAATAGAAAACAAGGAAGCCCTAAAATCAGCTATCTAAAGGTCTACTTTAAGAAGAAGGAATTTTAAAAAAGGCTTAATCCAGGAACACAGTACTGATTGAACAACCAAAATCAACTCATTTATTTTTTTCCTACTGATAGTATAAAGGAGAAAAACCATACCATCCCTTCAGCAGACAAAGAGAAAGCATCTGACAGCATTCAAATTCATGAAAAAACCTTCTGCAAACTATGAATCCTCAAATTGGTGACAGGCATTTTTAAAAATACTAGAGCCAACCTCACACTGATGTTGAAAAATTTCATAGCATTTCTTTGCATGTGGGAGTGAGGCAAGAATACCTACTTCTCCAAGTAAGTATCCACCAGCATTCGGTGTCCTGGAAGACATAGCTTCTGTAATACAGTGATACAGAGAAATATCACACTATGGGGGATGTATGAAGTCAAACTAAGATCCCAGGCGATCCACAGAAACTCATTGCCACCTGAACCAGTGTGTAAATTTAACAAGGTCAGAAGATTGAAGGCCAATAGTCAAAAATCAATAGCAGCACACCATTGGAAAATACTTAAGAAACAGTTGTATTTATTTAATTTTATTTTTTGGTGCCAGGGATTGAACTCAGGTCCTTGCACTTGTGGGTCAGGCAGCAGAACCACTGAGCTAAGTTCCTGGCCCAAAATAATTGTATTTATAGTGCTACCCAAACTGTTAAAAACTTAGGAATAAATGTAACAAAATATGTCCAAGATCCATATGCCAAAAAATACTGAGAGATTTCTTAAACTTAAAAAACCTAAGCGGAGAGAGATACCTTGTCCATAGATCAGAATACTCAATATTGCCTTGACTCATAGATCCAAATGCAGTTCAAATAAAAATTGAATCAGGAGTGGTGATAGTGGGCATCCTTGTCTTGTTCCTGATTTTAGGGTGAAAGTTTTCAGTTTTTGACCATTTAGTATGATGTTGGCTGTAGGTTTTTCATAGATAGTCTTAATTAGGTTGAGATAAAGACCTTTTATTCCAATTTTCTGTAGGGTTTTTATCATGAGTGGGTGTTGGATTTTGTCAAATGCCTTTTCTGCATCTATTGAGATGATCATATGGTTTTTGTCCTTGACTCGGTTAATATAGTGTATTACATTTATTGATTTACAGATATTGAACCATCCTTGCATCCCTGGGATAAATCCAACTTGGCCTGGGTGTATGATCTTCTTGATGACACTCTGTATTGTGTTTGCCAGTATCTTGTTGAGGATGTTTGAATTTATGTTCATTAGGGAGATTGGTCTGTAGTTCTCTTTTTGGGTTGGGTCTTTCCCTGGTTCTGGAATCAAAGTAACACTTGCTTCCAGGAAAGAATTTGGAAGCCTTGCTTCCCTTTCAATTTCCTTGATGAGTTTAAAGAGTAATGGCGATAGTTCTTTAAATGTTTTGTAGAATTCAGTAGGGAAGCCATCAGGACCTGGGCTTTTCTTTGTTGGTAAACTTTTTATTACATTTTCAGTTTCACTCATTGTTATTGGGGTGTTTAGAATTTCTATATATTAAAATGAATAATTGATAATTTGAAATAGGAAAAGGTCCAAAGGGGTAGGGGTGGTGGAAGGGGAATTAGAAAGGGAAGAAGGGAAAGGAAAAATTATGAGAAAAGAAAAAAAATGGAAACAAAGTCTATGTAAATAGGTAGGGTGGAGCGGGTGAAGGGCACACAGGTAATGGGGGAAAAAATAAGAACCAAGATACATCATGTACAGGTACAAGCACCCAATGATAAATGTAAATGTATTGTAAACCTAAAATGTATCAATAAAAGAATAAAAAAAATTGAATCATACTTTTCTGTAAGGAATGACAAGCTAATTATACAATTTATATAAAAATACAATGGGCTTAGAATGTCTACAACAATTTTTTTTTTGGTACTGGGGATTGAACTTGGGTCCTTGTGCTTGCGGGGCAGGCGGTGGAACCACTGAGCTAAATCCCCAGCCTTAAGTGAAATGTTTTTTTAAAAAATTTTGGTACCAGGGATCAAACTTAGGACCTTGTGCTTGTGAAGCAGGCAGTGGGACTACAACAATTTTAAAAAAGCAGAACAGCATTGTAGCAGTCACCTAACTTTATGACTTACTATAAAGCTATTGTAACGAATAGTGTTGGACTGACAAAATGCCAATATAGTTCAAAGGAACAGAATATCGAGTCTAGAATCAGACCCTACTTACGTGGTCCATTTTAGTTTTAAGCAAAAGTGCCAAAGCAATGCATTTGGGAAAGAAATACTTGTTCAACAAGTGATGCTGAATCAACTGTATCTGCATAAAAGCAGAAAGAATGCTAGGATTAATTTTGCTTCTCTGTATTTTCACTCCTTCATCAGTTTTGTTTTTTTTTTTTTGTACTGGGGATTGAACTCAGGACCTTGTGCTTGTCAGGCAGGTGCTGTGCCGCTGAGCTACATCCTTGGCCACTTTATCTGTTTTTGTAATGTGTTCAGTGATGCTTCCTTTTTTATTGTGGAAATTGCTTGCTTTCTCTTTCACCTCTCCTTATTTGCTAGGCTCCCATGAGTATACACATTTGTTTGCCTTAACAAATCTCAACTGTATACTTGTTTTCTACTTTATTACATTCTACTCTTCCAATTATTTTCTTCTCTTTATATTTTTAGGTTCAATTTATAGTTCTTTTTTTGTAACTTTGGAAGATGGATGCTCAGCTTTTGTTATTTGCATGCTTTATGTTTTCCAGTATGTGTATTTAAGACTATAAATTTTCTTGAGCATATCTCAGTGGCATCTTCAGGTTTTCATGTGCGATTCGATGATATTTGCATTTTATTTGTTCAAATTATTTTAAATGTTTATTGTGATTCCTTGTTTTGTTTTTCCTTGATTAGCCAATTTTTTCAAAGTGATCACGGATTTGTGTACTTGACCTTGTAGTTCTGTTTATTTGTGCTTTATATATTTTGAGGCTGTGTAACGAAGCACATATAAAATTAAAACTGCACTCTTTATGTGGTACTAAGAATTGAAAAGCTTTCATTATTAAAATTTGCATGGCATATATTTTTCTTCAGCACCTTTACTTGGAGATGTCTTTGGAAATTGTATTTGGGTTTAATATTTTTAACCCAGTGGGACAATCTTTGTCTCTTAAAGTGATATATTTCTTCTTTTGCGTGTAATAATGTTAGTGATACATTTGGGTTTAAATCTGCCATCTTTTCTTTTTAATCAGTCTTACCCTTTATGCTTTATTTGCAATCTCTTTTCTTTCTTATTTTATATGATTGAGAATTATTTAAAATTCCATTTTCCCCTCCTGACAGTTATATATTTAAAAAATATTTTTAGTGGTTTTTGTGTCAGGTAGAGATGACAGCCCTTGTCCCTAACTCAAGGGGCAATGTCAGTTGGTGCCTTCATGTTCTGCAGTCCTCAGTTTCTTTAAGCAAAATTATTCTTTGGTATCCTGTGTCGGTGAATTTTTGTTCATGCGGTTTTGAGGCTTTTTAGGTCTGTTTTAGTAGTTTCTACTCTCATTCACGTTCCTTGCTTTTTACATCCCTGATGACCCTGCACCAGAGTCTTGCTGACCCTTATCTGTGGGATTTTTTTGGAGGGTCTGCCTGTGGGATGTTTTCTCCAGAGACCTCTCGAGTCTGCTTCTGCTGGATGTGAGGCTTGGTTCCGGTGGGTTTCAGGGACTGTGCTGGGTGAGAGTCCCTGTTTTAGCTGACATCTCACTCCTGCTCCTGCCCTTCTACCCTCAGCATCCTGTCTCAGGCTTCCAAGTCTCGAAGTTCCCAACCAGCTGCAGGAAACATTTTCATGAGGACAGAGATTCCTTGGAAAACCTTACATTGTCTTCCTAATAAAAACTGTTTTTCCAGAGTCTGGCTGTGGACATGGCCTGGGCCTCCAAGTCTATCTCTGTGAAAGAGGTTCCTATGATTTGTTGCCTGTCTTATTACTGGGAGACAAAGCTGCCTGACCATCACTGATCCAGCATGTCTGCAACAGAAGAATAATCACGTGTTATGCTGTGGTTCACACCACACGATCACCTTTTCACTACTGTGTATGAGTTGTTAGAGATGAGTCCCGTGCGTGACCCTCAAATGCACATAAACTCGAATGTGTGAAGTGCAACATATATATTACACAACTTTATGCTTGATAGAAGCATAAGTATACATACTTGCGTGTCATACTAACTTTATGAAAAAGATACACAATATTTGTGTTTTACTCATATTTTGACTTTTTAAAATGAAGAGATTAGATACTTTGAACTGGTATTAGATGCAGTGTTTGAGTATTTTGAAGGTCTTATTTTGTCTTTTATACTTTACATTGTAGAACATGATGTTTGATGTAATTATGTGACACTAAATGTGTGTAAATATTTAGTTGTTAAGGTGTACACATAATACTTACAGGGGCATATACATGTGTAACTATCTCTCTTTGGTATTTGGCAGAAATTTTAAATATAGTTTAGAGTTCTGATTTTCTTCTAGTTGATGGTATATAATGAAATAAAATGACTGGCTACATTTAATTTTTTAAATTTAAAACTAGTTAATAAAGTTAGGGTTATGTTAGATCAGAGGTTCTCAATAGGGCTTGATTGTGTCTCCCATGGGTCACTGGTTCTGACTGGAGACACTTTTGGTTGTCACACATAAGGGGGAAGGTGCTCCTGTCTCCCGGGGTTGCTGCTCAGGGTTTCATCATGGCCACATCGGCCCCCACAACGAGTAATGGCCCAGCCCCAGATGTTGACAGTGCTGGAAATGAGACCACCTGGCATGAGCAGATAATCTTTGTAATAGACTTGATATAAAAGAAAACTTGATCCAGAATTGTGTTTGAGGACCCTTCATTTGGGCTTCATGGCTTCTGCATGAAGGTCAACTAACGTCAGTGCCATGTGATATTTGGCATTTTTGCTGTAAGCAAATCCCACTGAAAGGCATGCACTGGGGAGTCCTGCACTAGTGGGGCTGTTCCACCTCCAGCTCTGCCCAGCCCCCCACATCCCAGGTGCATTGTGGGTCCCCCGAGCATCCCTGGCTGGGACGGAGGTGGCAGCCTGAGCAGAAGGACTCCCACACTTCACTTTTTCTTCTCATCTTCTTCCTACTTTTCCCTGGATGCAATTTTCTGTATCTGTCTAGGACTGTGAAAAGTTATCTGCTGCAGTTAAATAGACCTTTCCTTCCTTTCTTTGATGGTTATAAAAACTGGATTTTCTTTTTAAACTCAAAGTGTGACGTTTAACTTTAAAAATCAATTGGAAATGTAACTTACTTGAAAGACCTTCTCTAAGGAGTGGCATTTCCTCATGTACAATGGAACAGCACTTTTATAGAGCTGCGAAAGAGATCGCCTTCCATTCAGATTTAAATTCACTGCGGACATTAACACAAATCAATGAGGAATCTCTGCCTCTGCTGCTGTACATTTTTTTCTGTGAATCTACAGTGTGCATATGTGATAGTAAATTATTTCCAGCCTGGGTATTCGAGTCTGATCTTTTATAAGAAGTGAGAATGTAGGCCTCCCTTATGTTCCCTTCTTTTAATTTGAAAGACATCTTAGAAAAAAAGTCTTGTGTATATTCTCATTCTAAGCAGAGTTTCACTCTCCATCCTTTCTTCCAGGCCCTGGCACATCTCCACTTAATAGAATATGTCGGGGAGCAGACTGCTTTGCTAATAAAGGTACAGTCGATGCTATAATAGAATGTCCCAGCCACTATTCTTTGATTTTTGTAAAAAAAAAACAACCCAGTAAGAATAGGTCATGCTAATTATGCAAAAGCACAGCAGGGAACCTATCTTATCCTGGTTACTCTAGAGATGAAGGCAGATTTTTTCCGAAGAATATATAATCACAGGTGCCTGCTGCCTTCCCGATCGGCCTTAGTGATGAAGGCCATGGGTGTTAGGTGGCCGGGGCAGAGGTCCCAGCGCCAGCCCTGGATATGTGGGGCCACTGGGTCAGGACCAGCGGGTGTGGTCCGGGTTTGATGAGGAGTCCACAGTGCTCTGCTCTCCCCTTGGGCTGGCAGTTCTCTGCTCAGTTGCTTGTGGAAACCCCACAGAGGCTCGTGATGTAGGTGTGTCCCAGTTTGTACACACGTGAGCACCTTGGTCTTGCCACGTGTAACCCTCCTTTGGTCCCTGCTGCATCTCGCCTGTCACAGTAGTGTACCTGCAGGGTGTGCAATTTGACAAGAGCCATTGGCGTCTAACCGCTGTTGTCCCTCCTGCAGATGGTCCCGGAGGACCGGCGCCTGGCTGCTGCCATGGTCCTGGTGATGTGGGTCTCGGCCTTGGCGTCTTCCCTGATCGACAACATCCCATTCACTGCCACGATGGTGAGTCAAGCTCCAGCTGGTGGGTGCAGTCTGGGCTTGTCCTTCCTTCTGGGGGAGCAGAGCATGCAACATGCCCACATACCACACTCACAGGACTGGAGCACTACATGGGCACAACCTAGGGGAGAGGGGCAGGGGCAGGAGCAGGTGGCAGGGACCCATGTGGCAGCCAGCAGCCCGGGGCCCCTCCTTGGGGACTGGTGGCCTTGGGTCAGCCCCACTGAGGACTTCTCCCTCCCAGAAAGGACTTTTTCTCTTTTACATGAGGAACCCACACTATAAAGAATGTAGAGCAACATAAAAGAAAAAGAAAAGCTAACCGAAAATAGGGAGACAGATCCTCTGCAAAGGGGAAGAGGTCCCAGAGACAGAGGGAAGGCATAAGACATGCTCTGTGCATCCACCCCCACGACGAGCGTGATGATTATGCACTGCGTGCCCACATGCACTAATACAGTAAGTATAAAAAACAAAATTGATTCTCACCTTGAAAAGGACTGAAATATTTCAGACATCAAAAGACAGAAATTTTCATCTTTATTTCCTATGGGTGCGGAAGCTGTTCTACCCAGTCTCGGTGGCTTCTGCAGCTGGGCCTGGTTAAGCCAAACATTTCCGTGTGCTCCTGAGCCCCAGCCACACTGGAAGTGCACCGTAAGCTTCCTATGGAGCCAATGAGTCCTGTTCCTGGGATCTCATCTCGGGGCAGGAGCTAACAGAACTCCAGGGTGGCAAAGTAAAGGAGGGAGCAGGGTTTACACACAAGAACTGGGGTCTGGTCATGGGTCCCTTGGGCCCAGGGCACTGGTACAGGGTGGAGAGTGTGGTGCATGCTCCTGCAGAGCACTGGCTGAGGTAGGCAGCTCCCAGGATGCCCGTCACCCTGTGTCATGTGGGGGACAGTGGGACCCCGAGGTGAGAAGAGCAGACCTGGCAGTGAGGAGAGGGTGGGCCAGGCCCACAGCAGCATCTCCATGCAGGACCTGGACACCTGTGTTGCCCTCAGCTCGGACTCAGTGTCTGCTCAGTTTCACCATCGAGCGACCTGGCTGTTCTACTTCCAGTCTGGGTTTGGGAAGCCTGAGCTAACTTTGTGGCTGTTTTGCATTTTCATGAAGTCCTGAGGTAGGGACATCACATGCCCAGTGTCAGGGGAAAAGCACAGAACAGAACAATGTTTAGAGGTCGTTACCTTTTGTGTAAGAGCCAGGGATATGAATATAAAAATGTATTTTTGAAATAAACTATTAAAGGGCAAAATAAAAGCAACTATTTTTTTTTTACAATGCTTACCTAAACCTTCAGATAAAAGGCAGAGATTGGCAAATTTAATTTAAAAAGTATCAATTGTATATTCTTTACAAGAAATACACTTTAACTATAAGAACAAGTTGGAAGAAAAAGGATGGGAAAAGAGCACACAGCACTAAGCATAAGAAAGTTGATGTGGCTATAAAAATAATAAGCAAAGTAAACTTCAAGAGTTAGAGTATTCAGGAAAGGGATGTTACTCCAAAGAAGGGCAGATTCCCCAGCAAGATGTGCCCTGAGCTGAGCTCCACGACAGCTCTTGGCACACCTCACGGAAGCCCGGGCGGTTTTCAGCACAGCTCCCGGCAGCTGCTGGAGGTGTCTCCTTCGTGGCTCTCAGGTGTTGGTGGCCCTGAGACTCCCATACCATGGAGAACAGCAAAAGTGCTCCTTGGCTCCACTGCTGAGCGCTGTCCCGAGCATCCAGGCAGCATGGTCACTGCACAAACCTTGCTTTGAACCTGTATCTTACATTAACCACTGGTGAGACAATCAATAATCTTGGTGCCACTCTTATGCACACACCCTGTGTCACCAATAATGGGGTCCTCCGGGTCAGTCGGTGAGCAGTCAGCCCCAAAGTCCTCTTAGAGGGCCTGCTTTCTAGAAAGCTGTCTTAGTCCAAGCTTCCCGGGCAGACCGGTCTGAGGCAATCCCAGGATGGGAGTATGGGACGCAAGAGGGGTGGAGGAGGAGCCAGAGCCGCCCAGAGCCGAGTTGGCATCTGGCCTGACAGTGGTGCACGGCAGGCGACCATTTGGTCCTCAGCTCAGTCTGGCCAGGAGGGGAGAAGAGGAAAGGACCAACAGGCCTCTGTCTCCAGGGCCCTCGGGCTGCACTCACGGAGACCCCCACCGGGGCCACAGTGTGTCTGTCCCATCTGAGCATCAGCAAAGAGGCCCGAAGAAAGAATCACAGGGAGTGAAGGAAAGGTAATGTGTGAGAGGGAGCGAGCAGAACCGGGAGAAGATGCCCCCAGCGGCCGCCGCTAGAGCAGGCAGAACGAGTGCAGCAGACTCCAGAAGGGTGCATGCCAGAGGTCCCAGGCGGAGTGGTCCTAAAGCTCGCGGTGCAGTTGGGTGCAGAATACAGAACATTTTTCTCCTGCAGTGAGGAAAAAGACAAGATTGCCTATAGAAACCATTTCTACCAGCCATGTCCCAGAGGCGGGAGGCTGTGCTGCGAAGCCAGAGAAGGAGTAAGAACTTTGAGGACTGGGAAAGAAAGATGAAAACGTTTACTATTTACAGAGAACGTGAATCTGTATTCTTAGAAAATTCAAAAGAATAGATTTACTAGCTGTTATAATTAATAAATTTATCAGGGACCTTAGATTTAAAAGTCAGTTCAAAAATCAGTTGTATTTCTATATAGGCGCGACAAACTAATAGAAATGAAGTTTTGAAGTAAACACAAATAACAGCAGTATCTAAAAAACCATCCCAGTCCCCATTTCAGTGTAGCATGGATCACGTAGCGGTCCCCTGACTGTGGGGAGCCCCTCACAGCAGCCCTGGGCTCCCGAGACAGGGCCCACGCACGCCCTTCCCCGGGTCTCAGATGACAGTGTGCCTGGGCCTGGTGAGGCGCACTGCAGAGGCGCAGAGCAGGCCCGTGCCCGCCCTTGTCCTTCGTCTACTCCATCCCCCGGCCCCTCGCTCCGCTGCTCAGCAGTCCACTCTCAGGCTGCCCCAGCTCCCCCGACCATGTCCTTCCAGGACTGACTTCCTGTTGGAAGTGGGGGTTGCTCCATTTAAAAAAATAAGACATTTTTTACATTTGCATTCCCAAATTTTAACAGCTATTTGACGCTTAACTTTGAAAAATAAATCAAGGAATCAGAGGATACCCCAGCAAATGGGGCAGCCCTCCCTTGTCTGCAGGGGACATGTTCCAAACCATCATCAGAGGCCTGAGTCAAGGTAGTTCTGAGCCTATCTGTATACACGTATGCAACTGTGATAAAATCTAATTTATACATTAGCACCATAAGAGCTTAACAATCATAACTAATAATAAGATAGAACATTTTTTTATATTGCTTTATTTCTTAAAAATAAAACAAATAGCTTGAATACAGAGAGAATAAAATACTCAAATTTCCCCATGTGTATTGTACATGAGCAGAGCGCTGAACACATCTGTACATACAAGCATGCCATTATATAGTTAGGTCTCTAGGTCTACTCACTGCTTTTCTAGCAATCTTTCAGATACAGCAGATTGTTTTACAAAATGATCTAGTTCTTCTTGCACTTCATTGCATTTTTGCATTTTTTTTTTTTGTATTAGGCTTCAAAGGTTCATTATATATGTAATTGTCCCACGACTGGTTTCTTTATGTTGTGGAGGGTCTCCTCTGTTCAGAACCTCTGGCTGCTTTATCTTTTTCCAACTCTTTATTTTCAGTCTTTAAATGTTTTTAAAGAAATAGTTTTAGCTGCATGCTTTAAAGCAACATGTAAGTGGATTTTTAAAGCTTCCAGCAGATAATCTTAGCAGGCGATGATTTTATTCCTATTCTCTTAGTGGGATCATTGTGTTTGTGTAATGTGTAATGCAGTGCCAGTGTTGTCTGTAAGGAAGCACAGTGTGGTGAGGGCAGAGCAGGTCAGCACCACCAGGAGATGAGCAGTGAAGAAACAGTGATGACTTACACCAACCGAGGAGCGCTTGGGTGTCTCCCACAGCAGTCTCTCCAGCTGGGAAGGCCAGGGATCCCACTGGGGAGTGTGCGGAGTCATGCTGGAAAGATTGCCATCACGTCTTGAGGCCGGCCTGTCACTGAGCATGCTCAGTCTGCGCTCATGCTCTTCCCTATGTCAGGTCCTCAGACGCGGCGGAGCCTGCAGCATAGCATGAGATTATTATGAGAAGCATCTCTCCAGGGCCCTTAGAAAAGCAAGTCAGAGCAACACTGCGATTTTGGCTGTGTTCTCTGGAGGGCCATATCTAAAGCACAGAAACAAATAGAGGTGAGGTCACAGTCATTTTAAGGGACAGCAGCTTCCATCCTCTCAAGCACAGGTACCTGCCTGGAAAAGTTCCTGCCTGACGGCTAACAAATCAACAGAACCCTTTAGTTAGTGTAAGGGGCCAAGGGTTTATCCAGGCCAGGACGCACTTTGTGGGGGTTTGAGAATTCCTCCAGGGTACGATGAGAGTGGGCTGAGCCCCCTTCCTCTGCCTCTTCTGTGCCCTGGGCTGCCCGCCAGTGCGGGGCTTTGTCACCTGCCCAGTACTTCTTGTCATGCCTTTCCTGCACTTTTCTATAGGGGGTCTCGATGTGGTGTCTGACAGGAAGAGCCCAAGTTCCCTGCTACAAAGGAGGTGGGGAAGGCCTTTCTAGCTTTTGTCTCAGTGCGCCGGAAATTATGAAACAGTTTGCCAACGCAAGAGAGACTTTGCACCCTCCTCCTACGCCCTTAAATGCCTTCTCCCCAAGGCAGAGTTTCGCTTGTCCTCTGGGGTCTTGCAGTCCTCTGCTCACACTTCCAAGTCACTCACCAAGCTCATGGCTGAGAGATTTCTGCAGTGTTATGGGAACTCCATCCATTCACATTTGTGTCTTCATTCACTAGCACCATTCTTACCACAAAGAAGCTATTCAGCAAGTATTCATGAATGGATAGAAAGTAACTACAGAGGTTGATTTCCTAAAGTAACTCTTTTCCACATTCCCAGCCTGTCATTCTCCAAACACACTGACACGGGCAGCTGGACACCTCAGGACTTCACTGTGTCCCTCAGGGTCACAGACACCTTCTCTGCTGTCCCTCCTGCCAGGCCTCTCCGCTCCACGACGCCTTCATCTTTAGTGCACGCGGAGCCACTCTCTTGTGCCTTTGCTCGCACTGTTCTTGGCTGTCTCCCTGCGCCCTGGGCCTGTCTCACAAGTACAGCCTGTTCTCATCCCCCTCTTTGGCAGCCGCTGGGATGGGTTGGCGCTGTTGCTGGGAGGTCCCCAGGAGCAGCTGGACGCCGATATCCGTCTGTGTCTCTGGGGACCGCCGGGTGCACTGGCTCATAGTGGCTGCTTGCACAGGCATGGGAGTAGCATGGACACCTTGGGACTGTTGGTGCTGGAGGTGTGCCAGCATCTGCAGGTGCTCTCCTCCCTCGGACCTGCGTCGACCACCGGAGTCTGTGTCCCTGGGATCCAGCTGCGCAGCGTCTTCCCTTCCTCGGAGGAAGTCCTCCTCACCCCTGTCAGGAGAGGCGACTCCTCACAGTGAACCCAGTGTTCAGTGGCGTCGCCCACAGATGCAGCGGTGGGTGGTGATTTAGGGCTCCTGTCCACGTGGGGAGCAGGCGGGCCTGGCCCACGCGTGTGTGTCCTCTGCTGGAATAGAAAGAGGTGCACGCTTCACCCTTGCTGCCTGAAGCCTTGGCGGGCTGCCCTGGCTCACATGGACCCACAAAGTCTGGTAGTTGAGGTTTGGTTCTAGGATCTGTGGTTTCGTGGAAGGTCTCTGGGCCAGCTCCACCCAAGCGTCCCTGGTTCTCTCTGTACATACTTGGGAAGCCTGCTCAGCTTCAGTGGGGATGGACAAGGACACCTAGAACATTTTGTGGGAACAGAGTGGCTTTCAGACAGCACGGTGACCCAGCTTCTGACTGTCACTGTTGCCTGTGTCTAGCCTCACCACAGCTTTGACAACACAGCTCTGACTGCAGTTGTTTGCCAGGTCCAAGGATGCTTGTCCACAGAGGTTTTATCATGAAGAGAGCCGGAAGGTGCAGTGGCTATTTCCAGCGACCAGTAAGGCTGTTGGACACGCTGTCTGGGAAGAGCTGATGGGAGACAGGCGCTGCCCTTGAGAAGGGGGTGCAGCACCTGCTTGGAAGGGGTGTTCATTAGACAGACCTGCAGGTGCTGTTCCTTCACTCCAGGGCGGTGAGTTTAAAGACAAAATGAGGCCTGTGCCTTCTAGGTGGAAATGCACTGCCCAAGAGTGTCGCTAGTTTGGGGTGGCTTCTCTTGCACTCGTGTTGTCAGCTGTGTGCTCCCAGCAGCAGTCAGAAGTACAGTTCATGTTTGTTTGTGGTATTCCCTTTTTCCAGTGGCCAAGGAAGAATGCTAAATAATTCAGGGCATTCCAGAGCCTTCATTCATTACTGGTAGACTCACACCATGGAGCGTTTACCTGGCTACCATGTCCAGAGTGGAAAGAACGCGATCGTAGATGAATTTGTCTCCTCTAGTTGGCTGGACAGAGCATTGGTGAACCTTCCAACCAGAGCAAATCCAGGTCACAGGAGGGACCCCAGGGCTCTCGGGAAATTAGATTTGCTGTTTTAGGTTTTCTGGGCTTCTCTGCCTTGGGCCCATCCCTTCATGTGGACCTTGGTTATCTTTAACAATGACACATTAAATAATACTTAACACGACTGCGTCAGTTTAATGTGCATGCTTTGTTCGTATTTAGCCCAATGAGAGCAGACAGGGAGGCTGCAGCAGGCAGTTTTCTGCCCCTCCGGTCCTCTCTGTGTGCTGGTGTGTGACTCCTGCACTTGGTAGGGATAATGGGAAGCCAAGGGGCTGAGACAGTGGGAGGCACTGGAGTCTTGGGGCAGTGGCTCTCCGTTAACTGGTGTGCACGCATTCAGAATTTTAGTACAGCCTTCCATCGCCTCTGTGCACCCCTCCTCCTCCTTCTCCTGTCTGCAGTTGACCGGGAGCCGTGGGAATCCCAGCCCAGACCTGCATCTGTGGCAGCGCATCTCAGCCTCTGCTCCTCACCTGAAGCCCGCCCTGGGAACCCTGGGTACATTGTTAACTACAGAGGATTTTCTGGCAGTCTTTCTTCATTGACTTTCGACCTTTTTAAACCTCCTTTGCTTAAATGGAAGGGGTTCTTAGGCAATTTTCAAGTTAAAATGTTATTATTCTTGGTTGTTGAATTCAAAGAATGGCGATTTATGCACATAATTGTGTGGGTTTTCTCTGACTGACTTCGGGGAGACTCACCGTTATCTGAAGTGTCCTTCAGCCTCTGTGTGGAAGTCATTTTTTCAGGCTGTCCCAAGCCTTCTCTCCCAGGTTTCTTTGCAGGCCTCAAAAGGAAATACTAGGAAAGACGTTGCTGGTGGCTGTGACACCTGACATGGAAAAACCCCTCAGCATTTAATTTTCGCTTATGCATTTTGCTTGATGTTGTTTTTGGCTCCTTCTATCCTAAAACATTCAGGTACAGACTGACATGGAAGGCTGAGCCAGGTCCCGGGGGCTGGATTTAGGGTGGAAGCATAAGCGATTGCAGAAACGTACAGCTCAGGCTCTGCCGAGTCCCTGAGGCTCCAGTCTACTGTGCTGCGGTGGGGGAGACCCGCCAGAGACAGAGACAGCGGGCAGCATGGGGCTGCTTCCCCGTCAGCTCGGCGCCGGCGCTGATGCGGAGCAGTGTATGTGCCCTGGGGAGGTCACAGTGGTGCCCTCAGTCTTTCGCTTCCACGACCCTTGGACTAGCTGCCACGTGGTTGGCTCCTGGCTCCATGGCTCCCCAAAACACAAGTGGCACATTTCGAGGACCAACAGTCTGAGGGAAGAGTGACCATGGTGTGTCCCAAAGACACAGGACAGCAAAGCGTCCCTTAAAAGACACTCAGGGAGATTTAGGAACAGCACATTCTTGGACACAAATTTCTTAGAGGCCTTTCACGGCGCTGCGTGCTCTGTTCGTTAGGGTCACGTGGAATTACCTGTCAGAGAGGTGTGACTGCAGCCGCCATGACTGACTGCTGAAGGGGCGCTTGGGATGTGGTGAACGGGGTATACAGCTCTTGGGAGCTTCGGCGAGCTTTGACAGTGTCCTCTTTGTCCACAGATTCCTGTGCTCCTGAGCCTGAGCCAAGACCCTGGGGTCAGCCTGCCTGCCTTGCCACTCATGTATGCGCTGGCCCTGGGCGCCTGCCTGGGAGGTAAGGGCCATGCACTGTGGGGAGGAGCGGGCACTGCTAGTGAGCAGCAGATTGAAAGAAAATGGAGGAGGGCCTGATGGGTCTTGTGGGGAGCACATCCTCAGCCGTGGACAGTGCCACAGCTGCCCAGTTCCCGTGGGGACGGTCACTTCTCACCCTGCGAGCCCCCACTGACATGTCAAGCTTGTGGCCTGAGGACAAGGCGGATGTGCCCACCCGGAACTCATGTGAACTGCACGTAAGAGCCAGAAGGTCCTCAGCTGCAGCCCCCATGCTAGGGCCGCAGTGAGGGACAGGGTGAGCCTTAAGAGACAGAAGAAAGGGGGAGACGGGTTCAGTGGCTCTGGGGAGCTGCACTTTGGAGAAATTGCAAGATGGATTAGAAGTGTCAGGGAAAACGACCTCTGGTGAGCGAGCTCCAGGCTCTGGCTGGGGTGCCTTGAGGGGCCCGGGGGGAGCCCTGCTCACGTGGAGGAAACCTAATCACCTTTGGGGTGCAGCAGGGTTACAGAGAATCTTAGATAAACAGACCAGATAGATTTGTTTTCTTCTTAGATCCTGGCATGCTTAGGTAATCCAGCTTTCTGTGTGCTTTGACTGATCTCTGACTACTCAATCAATAACTTTCTGGTTAGTTCATCTCCTTGTTTGTGAAGCAGGATTAGTGTCATCCAGTGAGGTTTCAGCAGACAGCTAATTCGTCACCTCAGTAATGAGGTCTGACATGCTTCAGGAGTGCAGAATGGTCGTAAATGTTGAAGGTAGTCTGAGAAAGAGCAACATGAACTTCATCCAGAGCGACTTTTAACAGTGGGATTAGAGGCAGTCCAGGGCACCTGGATAGGGCTCCTCCTATGGAATTCTGTTCATCGCAACTGGAGTGTCTGCTGCAATCACATCATGCCAGGAAATTAATCCACCACCCCTGCACTTGGATGAGGAAGATGGTCACTAAGCTCTGGGACAGAGGGCCTTGTCCTCCGATGCTGGGATGCCACAGAGAGACTGCAGGGAGAGAAGGAAAGATGCTCCAAAAAGAGGTGTCCCGGCAGGGCCTGAGGAGGCAGGAGGCCCCGGCTAATTCTGATCCGCCCCAAACATGTAAGATGATTGGAAGCGGCCTTGAGGAAAGGCACTAAGCTCGACTGCCCATGGGCTGATGACCTGCAGTCAGGCACTTAACTGACGGCACCGCTGGGAGGCTGCAGACAGTGAAGGTGAAGGTTTATGTCCCAGGATCCTTTCCACCTAGTGGTGCTAGTCACGGAAAAGCACCGTTCCTGGCGTAGCAGGTGCCCATTTGTGCCGGGTGTCCCCAGTGCAGCGATTCCGTGGGGCCCTTCTTTCACTACCCCAGGGCTTAGCATTTTAAACACATTATGGCGAAACATGTGTAACAGAATTTGCCATCTTGCCCGTTTTAAGTATGCAGTTCAGTGGGATTAGATATATTCACACTGCACCTAATTTGCATGGGACGTCATTCACATTCTAGTTCGGATTGGGATTCACGGTGTTCCTCACTCACAGTGTGTGTTATCACACTGCAGCTCACTGTGCTGTCACTTTGTAATCCACACTGTCCCTCACCGTGGCCAGTTCCAGACCCCATCTTCAACCCACATGGAAGCCCCACACTTGGGAGCATTCCTTTCTCCATCTGCTGGGCCTAACGTGAAGAACACTTTAGACAGACACTAGCAATGTCATCTGCTATATGAATTGGTCTGACCCTAGTGCCTTTTGGTTGCTTTTTTTTTTTTTTTACTAAGCTAAGAACAATTCAAGTCTCTTTTAATATATTCTTTATTTATTTATTTATTTATTTTGAGATAGGATCTTGCTGAACTCACTATGTAGCCCAGGCTGGCCTCAAACTCACAGCAATCCTACTGCCTCAGCCTCCTGAGTGTGGGGAGTACAGGTGTGTGCCATCACATTTGGCAGTTTTTATTTTTTATTCCTTCTCCATTGTTGGTGGGAGTATAAACTAGTATAATCACTATGGCAATCAGTATTGAGAGCCCTCAAAAAACTAAAACAGAAACTTTTCAAGAGTTAAAGACATCATATTACAGTGACATATGCATACCCATGTGTGTAGCAGCACAATTTATAATAGCTAAATCTTGGAAGCAGTCTATATGCCCCTCAACAGATAAATGGATGAAGACAATGTGATATTTACACACAAGGGCATACTACTTTGCCATAAAGAAGGATAAACTGGAGTCATTTGTAGGAAAATGGATACGCCTTGAGATCATGTTTGGTGAAATAAATCAGATACATAAGCTTAAATATCTCATGGTTTCTCTTATATGAGAAAACCAAAATATAAATCAAGCAAGTCTTTTAAAAAAATCCCTTAGCTTCCCTAAGCTAAGAAAGCAGAGGCTGAGACAAGGTTACACGGGAAGGCCTCTTGGCAAGGTCAGCCTGGGGCAGAGGGGCTGTGGTAGAGGAGGAGATGCAGGCCAGTGAACGGGAGAGGCGCAGTGTCCTTCCAAGCCCTGGGGTCTGTAGTCGGCAGCAGTCCAGGAGCTCGTGGCAGTGTTGAAACCTCCTGCTTCCCTCAGATCATTTTCGTGTCTCGCTGGCCAGGCAGCTCCTGACCACCCCATGCGGCGTGCAAGGGCGTGAGGTGGCACTGCTCTGAGAAGGTGACCTTTTAATCCGACTTGCACTGGTGGACATAGGAAATTACATGCGGTCCTTCGTATGCAGTGTTCGTCAGAGTCGGGCAGGGAACCGTGTAGAGACTGGCTGTGCTGTCTCTGGATCCCCATGCCGCATCACCCACAAGTGCCGAGAGAGACACCCACCTGTCTGCCTGGATGCTATGGAAATCGGAGGAAATCTGAGCCGCACGGAGACACTAGGGCTCTTTTTCCCCACCGCGCGGACCCCATGCACTTGGGTACCATCAAAGCCTTGCTAGTGTCATGCTACACCACAGAAAGCCCCCGACTTCTAGTGCTTTGGCTTACATTGTTTTGACGTTACAATGGTGCAAAAGAAGTATGCATTCCACAGGATGCACATTTTGGATTGTGATTTGTGCTCTCTTCCTGGGCTAGCAACATGGGGCAAGGCGCCCCTGCCCCCTGGGGCCATGGGCTGAAGCTTCAATCAACCGCATGATCCCGAGTGGAAACAGTGAATGCCCTACAATGTACTGTGTCGCTGTGCTAGGATGATCCATAGGTTGGGTGCATTCAGTGCAGTTTACACTGAAAATATTTTCAAATTACAGCAGGTCACTGGGTCACAGCCCCAGTGTAAATCAAGGAGCACGTGTACCACAACATCCGCTGACGTTGGAAGGGGGCAGTCATCTTAACCTGTGTAGGCTCCACCAGCACGCATGAGATGCCAGGGGAGGAGGCGCCTGTCCTCGGGGAATGCAGCGCAGCTGACTCCTTCCATCTCGTCCCTGCTGAAGACAGGTGGTTTGCTCAAGTTACGACATGGAAAAAGTTAGAAACTCTGAGGTCCTCTGAATCCCTCGCTAGCCTTCTTTCTATGGTACCAGCTGATTTCCTCTATTTCCAGCGCATCTGCTCAGGCCCTGCCTGCCAGGGGCTGATGTAACGCCCTCGTCACACTCCTGTCTCGTGCCTCCTTCTGTTGGGCCCATGTTGGCAGCACCCAGCTTTGCTGGCTCATTTTTCTGACATGGAGGCACAGGGTAAGGCTGTTTGGAAGCCTTCTTATGCAGATTCGTTTCTTGCCAATAAAAAGGTTTTGGTGCCAGCTGTTCTTGCATGCTGCCTCCAGAGAGAGCTGTTCCTCTGCTGTTCATGCACAGATGTCAGAAATGAGCTAAATTGGCTGGTCCTGGGTCAGATGCCCACCCTCAAACCCCGATCACTACTGGAGGGACTGGTGAAATGGGCTCAGAGAGAGAGAAGAGGCCATGCAAATCCACCCTTCCCGAACCCAGGGCTACACTCGTGTGTGAGGGAAGGGGCGGGTCTAACTTCCCCACCAGCCGTGGGCCTTGGGGTGCATTCGTGTGAGGACAGTGGGTCTCCTCACTTCAGGCTCCTGGTCACAGATGCTCACTCACAGGGACATCTTCTGTGAAGGAGATGGTCGTTGGTGAACAATGTCGAGTAGCACAACTGCTTCATCTGATTGTTTTCTTCTGTTCTTTTACTCATCGAGAGAGTGTCCTGGGTGCCTGGGCTGGGAGTCCTGAGGAAGGTCATTCCTGTCTGAGATGTCATTCCATTGCTGCAAAGGATTCATGCTCCCACCTCTAGCTCTGCTTGCATTTTCCCGTAAAATACACCTGCCACTCGATTCCGCAGTAACGTGCCCTTTCTCCTTAGTGTCTCCTCCTTTCTATCACATAGAGCAGCTGTAGTCTTATTCCTGAAGAAATGATGGTATTTACAGACAAGATTTATTTTCTGCTTGCCAATGTGTATATGTTTCCAGATATTTGCAAAGCAATCACTTTGATGGTGCCTATAAAAGTAATCATCAAATCAAAGCCCATGAGATGATCCAGATATTACAGAACAAAAGGGAGCAGGAGTCTGCCACCAAGATATGCTGGGATTTTATTTTATTTTTAAATTCTGATTGTAGGTAATGGGACACTGATTGGAGCATCTGCCAACGTTGTTTGTGCAGGGATTGCAGAGCAGCATGGATATGGATTCTCTTTCATGGAATTTTTCAGGTACTTTAAAGCCCATTTTAAATTTCCACTCACCTATCTAGTTCCCAAGCTGACTTAATTAAAAACAATACATATTGCTAAATACTGGGATGAGCATGTTTTTAGCAATTAGAGAGACATTGATGTAGATGAGGTTAGCTTAGAAAAAAACACAGTAAATATTTATTCCTGAGATTAGCTTCATCATGGTGCGGATGATTCAGACATTTTGGAAGATTTGAGTTTAGTCGGGGCCAGGAAATGGTTGTTGGCTTGTAGGGGATCTCATGCTGCTGTCCTCTTGCAAGTTCTGATTGGGGTTGAGCTGTCACTGTCTGTAAACACGGTGTGAAGCAAGGGTCTGCCGACTCTGCTGCAGAGACCGGAAGTGACACTGGATGGGCCGGGATGGCCATGCCAGGGGCGGCCAGGAGCTGGACTCTGTGCCAGGGCCTCTCCAAAGCCTGTGGAGGTGTGGCCAGAGGGGCAGGCTCAGCTTGTCCCTGTGCAGGAGAACCCGCTCAGAAGGAGTCAGGTTCACTGTGGGCCTGGTATACCTGGTGCCTGTGCTTGCAGTGCACCTGTGAGCAGGTTAGTAAGCCTCGTGGGAGTCAGTGGCCCGTGTAGGGTGCTGTCAAGATGAACACCCTCCCGGGGACGTGGAGCTGTACTGCCCTGAAAGGGCTTTGACTGTGAACTCACAGCAGGGTGTGTGAGCAGCTGTGGGTTACAGAACCGGCCTGGTGTGAAGAGCTGCAGCCTCAGGCTGAGTGGAGAGTGACTTGTGGCCTGCAGCCTGTGGTCTGGGCCTGGTTACTCACTACTCTGACGGCCTGGGCTGGGAAGAGAACCTGGCTTGTCACACCAGGAAAGGACTAAGAATGTTGTCTTAGCTCACTTTCTGTTGCTATAACAAAATACTTAAGTCTGGGTAATTCCTAAAGAATAGAGGTTTACTTGGCTCCCCGTTGTGGAGGCTCTGGAAAGTCCCAGAGCGTGGTGCTGGCATCCGCTTGGCGTGGGTGGAGGCCTCCTGCTGCATTGTAACGTGGCTGAGGGCATCAGCCGGTGAGAGGAGCAAGCAGGCCCAGAAGGGATGCTTCGTGACAGAGCCATCCCCCTGACCTGCGAACTGTGAGCGGTGGCCCATCTGTGAGGGCAGAGCCCTCGCGACCCAGATAGCATAGTGTGAATTTGGGGGGTAAGTTTCCAGCATGTGAAGCTTGAGGGGCACATTCACACTTAGGAGAAAAACCTTTGGCATCTAGGGCCAGATAAAGAGCGCTTATGGTATCACATTTTTGACACCAAAAGTGTAATACATAAAATGAAAATGTGACACATTTGGCCTTATCAAGATTCAAAGATGTGTTATGTAGAAGAATCTGTTAAGTGGATGAATAAACTTTACAGACTGTGACAAGATGACAGGGCAACTTTCTCTCGTACAGCGCTGCCTTGCGCAGGTTTACACTGTTGGCCGTTTCCGTAGTTCCCCAGAGCCTCGCAGCCCTTGGCAGCTTGCTGATCTGAGTGACTGCTGGGGAGCGCTGGGTGTGGAGGGAGCTGCAGGGCTGGTGCTCAGGCCCTGGGAATCTGACTGCACACCCACCCCAGGACTCTGGCCAGGGCTCGGCAGGACTGCCCACCTCATACTGCCACCTGCTCTTCTGCCCACGGCCAGGAGCATGGCCAGGACGGGGCTCACAGGGAGCCACCCTGAGCGGGGCAGCGGGCGGTACCAGCTGGGCCGGTGAGCTGCACTGCCTCGCCTGGGCAGGGTCCGCGTTTCCTCTAACCCAGGAGGCCGTCATGCAGTGCTGCTGCTCTCCAGCTATTAGGCCAGCTTCGCGCATGATGCGTAGCCTCTCTCCTTCCAGACAGCAGAGGAACCTCATGGCCATTCTGTAGCACTGGTCGGTCCCACAGGGAGACACGAGAGGCTCGGTGTTACTATTATGAAAGAACGAGATTTTAGGACAGTGATACACGCAGTGTGGTATTCTCCCCAGTACCACTTTGGAGCATCCACTAGGACGTCTGCCTGACGGGAAGGGTTGGTTTCCATGGCACCAGAGACAGGTGAAGCACCTGAAACCCAGCGCCAGCGTATGGTGTGTGTGTACACTGGGCTGTCGAGTTTGCTGGGCAGTGTAGCTCGTGTGGACTTCAGGACCTCAGTGGCCGCAGAAGGCCTGGGTAGGCTGCCAGGCATCTGCTCAGGGGCTCATTAGCCGCCGAGCTCATGGGTCACTTCGGTCTCCTTGGACTGATGGTGAGGAGTCAGGCCTGCTGTCTGCCAGATTTCGATTGTTCTTCTGGCTGTCACCCTTCCTGTCAGTCGGTGCTGTGGCGAAGGCAGTTTCTCTGGGTCGGTTGTCTGGTTGTTGTACGGCCTCCATCTGTATAATGTTCTTGATGAGCAATTGCAAATGCCTGCATTTGACCCTTACACCCTATTTGAAATACTTTCTATAAAAGATGACTTCCAATGATTCACAATGCAAAACTTCCTGTTTTATTTTAAAAATTACTATTTTTCTGACTATAAATATATATTTAAATATGCAAAAGAATAAAATGTGAACATAACCTATAATTTTGCCACCCAGAAATAACCACCATTGTAATTTGGTGTGTTTTCTTACATTTTCCCTGTCTACCATATGATACATACTTCTTTTTATATCAAAGGTTTAAAATCACATTATGTCCTACCTTTTATTCTTCATAATACATTGTGAACATTTTACCAGCCCATTAATTATTCTTCCAGAATAGAATATATTTGTGCCTGTACCATGCAGATACATTCCTGTTTATTTTACCTTTGTTGAACATTGAGGTTGGTTCCTGTTCTTATTAATATCAATGGTGTGATAAACTTCTCTATAAATAAAATTTGTTTCATTTCTGATCATTGGAAATAATTTTCCTGACATCCAATTGCCATAAGTGAGTTATGTTTAAGAATCCAGATAAATCTCCACAAGCTGGCATCCAGGAGGGCTGCTGTCACTCCCCTTGTGGGAGCTCACTCCTGAAAATCACTACTGCCATTTTTTTTTTTGGGACAGGGTCTCCCTATGTAGCCCAGGCTAGCCTTGAACTCACAGCAATCCTCCTGCCTCAGCTTCCCAGCTGCTAGGATTACGGGCGTGTGCCACCACACTTGGCTCATTATTGCCACTTTAAACACACGTGGCTCATCTGGAGAGTGAACAATAGATTCATATTTTATTTCTATTAATTCCACTGAGATTAAACTCTTTCCAAGAAGTAGTGGATATTTACAATTATTATTTTATAAACTTTCTATTCATATCCTTTGCTTATGTCTTTTTCTCTAGAACTTTGAATTTTCCCTATGTTTTAGATGTTCTCTATGCATCTGAAGGAATCAGTTCTGAAATATATGTTGTGACTATTTAAATTTTGCAAAAGGCTTTTAGATATTCTATAGTCAAAACAGACATTTTTGTCTGTATTTTTGTCCAAACATTTTCTGGTTTTATTAACATTTTTAAATGATGCCTTTCCTTTCAAGATGCTTGTAGATTCATGCACAGTTGTATGAAATAATACAGAGGTCCTGTACCCTTTACCCAGTTCCTTCCAAAAATACAATTTTGAGAAACGGTGGCACAATATCAAACCAGGACACTGAGGTGGATGTTGCCAAGCCACTGAAGAATCTGATCTCCACAAGGGCCCCTCATGTGTTTGAGGTCTTGGCCACTTCCTTCCCACCTCTACCTCCTACCACAAATCTGGTTTCTATCTCTAAAATTTTGTCATCCTAGCAGTGTTATATAAATGGAGTCATACAAGGCATGACCTTCTTGGGTTGGGTTTTTAAACTCAGTGTAATTGCCTGGTGATTCATCCAAAGTGATTCATATATCAATATTTAATTTCTTTTATTGCATTTCATGGTATGGATGTACTACAGTTTGTTTAATAATTCACTCTTTAGACAAATCTGAGTTGTTTCCCATTTAGGGCAGTTATGAATAAAGTTGCTCTGTCATCTTGTCACAGTCTGTAAAGTTTATTCATTCACTTATCAGATTCTTCTACATAACACATTTTTGAATCTTGATAAGGCCAAATGTGTCACATTTTCCCTTTATGTATTACACTTTTGGCTTCAAAACTTGATACCATAAGGATTCTTTATCTAGCCCTGGATGCCAAGGATGTTTCTCCTTTTCAGAAAAAGGTTTGTAATTTTACTCTTGAGCTTATGTTAAGTTTTAGTTTTACATTTTGAGTTAATTATTTCACGAGTTTGGAGTTTGAGTTTTCCTTGCCTGTGGATGTGGACAACTACTTCTGTCTGACCAAAGGGTTTTGCTGCTGCCCTGAATTGCTTTCATAAAGTGGGCAAAAATCGGGTAAGGAGGTCGTCTCAGGTCCGTGCATCTACGTGGCTGCCCCTTCCCAATTATGACAGCTTTCTAGAGCTATTTTGAAAGAAAAAACCAGTGTACTAGGTTAGATTTTTATCTGGATCAGGAATATTCAAATAGACAGACTAGGAATTTATTAATACTTTTGTAAAAACATTGGTAATGCTTTGCAATTGGTCTCTTAAAATTATTTCAAAGTTTTGTCTGTTTCCATGATTATTTTCTTATCTGTGGACTGTTTAATTAGCAACTTGCAATCTGCCTTGTTTTATTTTTCAAATAATAAGATTTTGATTTTGTTTGTTTGATCTAGTTTTCTATTTTCCACCTCATTAACTTCTACTTTTATCTTTATCATTGCCTTCCTTGTACTTTCCTTTGTTCTTTTACTAGTTTTTTGAAATGCAAATTTATTTCATTTGTTATTTTATTTATTTGGCTTTCCAAAATAAATGTTTAAGCCTGAATATTTTTCTCTGACCACTGCTTTAAATGCATCCTACAGAGTTATGTAGAATTTCTATATTTTCTATTGACTTTTCCCTATGTGTTTTTACTTTTGTTTGACAATTGGATGTTTAATTCAATTTCCTGGTTGAGGAATATTTTTATTTATTTTGTTGTTAATTTCTAGTTTTAGGGAACTTACTTCTGGTTTCTTTGTAACCAGATTTTATCATGTTCCATGTATGCTTGAAAAGAAAGCATGCTCTCTACTGTCACTGTGTAAATTTATATACTTATATAATTTATACAGTGCTTATGTTGGGTCTTTTATACCCTTACTTAGTTTTTGTCTACTTTATCTATCTTGTACTTAAAGTGGTATGTTAAATATCTCCTGTTTAGGTGCATTTCTATTTGTTTCTCTTTGAATATTTTACTGTTTGCTTTTTAAAAGTGGTTATGTTATTTGGTGGCTACCTATTTGCTACTGTCCTGTCTTCTCTGAGAGTTGGAAGCTTTTTGCACTTACAGGTTTCACACTGTCATGCTTGATGCTCTTTAGCTTGAATTTACTTGCATCTTAGGATTATAAACACTTTGCTCAGCTTTTTAACTTACTTTGTCTTAGGTGTATTTTTTATATTCAGTATATTGTTGGGACTAGCTTTGTGAAACAAAATAAAAATATTGTTTTCTTTCAGCAAGTGAATTTAGTCTAATCACATTTATTAATATGATTCACATTACAGTGCAATTTTATCATGCTGCTATGTACAGTATCTTATATTTTTGTTGTCATGCTTCTGTATGTTACATATATATTTTTCAAATTTCAATTAGAAAAATTAATAGTTTTGTTCTAGTGATTACCTTTATTCTCATGGCTAATCAAATCCTTTTAGTCTTTTGTTTTCTTACTTAATCTTTAATATCTACTTCGTCTATCTTTAAAGGTAGCCTTTGCTTTCTACTTACTGCCTACATGATCTTTGGTAAGTTTATTCTACTTTTCACTTCTTTCTCTACCCCCTTATTAGTTGAATTATTTCTGCTTTCAGAACTGCAACATTTATACATTATTCTTAGATCTACAGTACTTTGCCAGAACACCTAAGTATACTAGACGCTCACCTGTCTAGTATTTTGGGTGTTTTGCCTAAGTATTCCTGTCCTCTGATGGGTGAGGTTTTGATGGGAGTCCTGTGCGTTTTGCGGCTTCAGGACTGTGTTTCTATGTCTGTTCATGGGACAGAGAGCCTGGCTTCTCTGATCTGTCCTGCGTTCACATGCCTGCTTTGAGCTCTGGGACACGTGGTTCCCTGCTTGCCCCCTTTCTGTGATGGTCGGGAAGTCTGACAGGGCCTATTTCTCTCACTGTTGTAAGGAATTTGATCATTTTGCTGCAGGCCTGGAGGAATTAAAAATTTATCTTTGAAGTCTAATAATTTTTACTAAAACCTTCCCGGGTGTCCCACAGGCCTTTGTACACACAGCATTGTGTCTTCTTTTATTCTAGAAAGGTTTTTCCCATTTAGTTGTAAGTATTGTTTCCTTGGCTCGCGGATCTCTTATATTGAGTCTAGTGGCTTGCCTTTCATTTCCTTCAATTTCTCTTGGATTTATTTTGCTACTTAAATTATTTGTATCCCTTTGTTTGCTTTCTTTGTTTCTTCATGGCCCCCTTATTGAATTTTCATTGGATTATATTATTTTTCGAACACCTTCTGACGTAATTTGTGCTTTTTATTTAACTTCTCATTTTATTTCTTTACGTTTTTGTCTATTTCTGCTCTTAGCATTTGCGTTTTTGATTCAAGCTGGTTTTCATAGCCTCATGTGCTTATTTGTGAGTGTGTAATGCCATATAGAGGACTGTAGTGCAGTGTTTTCCTCTAGTTTACGCTTGGATTTTTTGAGACATCTTTGTTGCTTCAGTGTTTGGATGCTCAGACTACTTTATTCCCAGGAACGCCTTGGGCAGGTGAAGTCTGCTTTCACTCTTGCTCTGCGTGGACTGCCCCGGGGTCAGTCCTGAGACTCTTGGTTTCAGAGCGCCCTCTGTGGTCAGTGTGGTGGAGTGCAGTTTTTGCAATCAATGGTTTGTTTTTTTTTTGTAGTTCTGGACGATGTCCATCAATTTTTGGGTTCTTTTTAAAGATTCTACATTTCCTCCTCTTGTTGCTTTTCCCTTCACCTGTCAGTCCCCAGTGAGCATGCCTGCCTTCCTGTTTCTGCCCCAGGAAAGACGTTTGCCGGGGCTGGCGCCCTGTGCGTGACTCTGTCCTCTCTGCAGTCTGAGCCAACCCACCAGGACCACTGCCCAGTGGTTTTATGCTCTGGCTGGTGTTTCTACAGCGGCCTGTTATTTTATCAACTTCAGTACCTTTATTGTGTGCCTTTTTATTTTCTATGAAGTTTTTCTGGCCTCTTTTTGTTGGCAAACATTTGGGCAGCAACAATGATGTTTATTTCTTTACTGACAAGGAATGTGCATTTTATAATGTCCTCAGTCTTCAGTGCCCTCTTGCCTGTAAGGAAAGGAATCTATGTGGACTCATGGGTTTCTTGCCGACCAGTCGAGCTTATCAGGAACAGTGAGGACATAGGCAGAGTGTGGTGACCGTCATCATGTTGGCTCCCAGAGCCCCTGTTCCCCTCAGAAGACAGCGGCATCATCACCCCCATTCTGCATCTCTGCTCTTTCTATCATGGCCCCATTCTCCCTTGGGATCCTCTTTGTGCACTTCTTAGGGAGAATAAAATTTTATCTTGCCTTCTTTGGAGATGATTATTTTCTACCTAGAGATTATTCTGATGCTGGATTCTGCTGTTGGGATTTTTCCTGGGTGTTCTTTCATGGGAACCAGTCTTCCTCATTTCTCTCCCACCCAACCAACATACATGGGTCCAATAAATGGTTCTTCATCAATCTATAAAGTTAGATTTTTACTATTTCTTTAAATATAATACCGATTAACTTGAGTTTTGCTGTGGAATTTAGCTCCAATAAAGCTTTTGTTACCACATTTTGTTTTTGTTTGAGATTTATGTGGACATGACTAATTTTTGTGAGGTTTGAAAAACAATCACAAGTTTGTAAGTGAAATGAAAACGTAGAAAAAGTATCCAGAGAACATACTGTTTAGAAAAGACTGTACCACAAGCAACATTTGAAATTGCTTTATTTGATGTGATTCAAAAGGATCATGAGTATTGACTAACATTAGACTAGAATAAAATTCCTCTTAGAATTATAAAGCCCCTTTCTATCTGGTGCTCCAGGGATATCTAGCTAGACATTCATATTTTCTCAAAGGTCAAAGTAGATGCTGATGTAATATTGAGTGCTTTTAAAAAGGTTAATCTCTGTATTGATCACAATGTTGTAAATCACTGAACCAGAGTCAAATATTTTTGTTCCTCCTGGGGGTTAAAATCATGGATGAGATCAGTATTTTCTGAATGTAAATTTCAAAGCCTGTCTCATCCATGTATTATGTTTAAAAAAATAAAAAGACCTGAAGAAAGGCACTTTTCCATGCAACTCTCCTGTTGGAGCAGAAGTGGCTTTGGCCTTCTCAGAGCAGGCACATCTTTTAATGTTGGAAGGAAGACAAAGCCACCCACCTTTAAAACACACATAATGAACCTCCCCATTGGTCTGCACCAAGACTGGCAGTCTCCAGCTTCGGATGGTGGTGCTTGGGCAGGTCAGTGTATCGGACGCTTCCGATCAGTTGTGCAGGTGAGGACCATTGGAGGGCTGTCTGATACTCTTGAAAGCAGAGGTTCCAGACAGTTTGAGGAAGCCTGGATATCTCTGAGGAGGGTGCCAGGAGAGGTGGTGCAGGAACAGTTCTGGGAACCGTTTATTGATTTTGCTCTTTGTTTTTATGGAAGCAGTGGCTCTATTTTGATTAGGGGTTGCGCATTTTGCCTGCTGGTGTACTTTTCAGGAAGTTAACACCTCACCACCTCAGAACTAGAGAATCAGGATAACCACTAAGGAACAATGGAGGGATGACACTCGACACAAGTTGGTCGGCCCAGTGAAGTCCCTTGTACCATCCAGGCAGTAACCTCTCAGGCCATTGCTAGGAGCCTAGAACGAGGCCTGAGCCCAAGGCACTGAGCCAGGGGAAGGGCTCTGTAATATTGCCCATTCCCTAGCTGCTGTGGCTGTGTGCCAAGTCATCTCCAAATGTAGTGGCTAAAAACGACAACAGTTATTTTACTCAGTTCTATCATATTCACAGAATTTGAGACCAAGCTTGTTTCTGTTTCACCCAGAGTCTTTGGGGCTGCTCAAAATAAAATGGGACATGTCATTACATTTATCTGCAGACGTGTAGCTCATATGATCTCACAAATCCCATTTTGGTTTGGCCATTCTGGGTTGGGTTTTCTGTCACTTGTAACTTGACGAACCCTAAGTGTTACAAATTTCAAAAAAATGTGTCATCATTTCATGATGTTTGTAAAGAATTTATGGTAACTGTAGTTGTCTCAATCTCAAAGTGCATTCTGTGTGCCATTCATTGTATCTGAAAGGCCTGAGTTCTTCCTGAGGAGATTTTATCATGAGTAAGCCTTGCCTTCTTGGAACCTTTGAGATGGCTGAGTGGTTAGTGAGCTGCCTACCTGGGCTTATCATGTGGCTCACTGGCCAGGTCCTTAGGAGATGGCACTGGGCAGAAGGACGTGCCAGTATCTGTTCAGCACCTCATGATTCTGATGGCTGCACCCTGAACCTCCACAGGAGCCGCTGGTTCCCATGGAAGACAGGTCAACAGAGGCCAGGGCAGCAAACTTCTGCTGCCACTGGGAAGTGTTTTCTGTACTCTTTGTGCCAACCAATTCTTTACTTCTCCAGCACCAAGGAGGTGTCTTATCACTCAACTCAATTCTGAGGGTAACTCTGAGAGAGCTTCAGTACCACAGGACTGGCCTCACTCCAGTCACCAGTGACAAGTGTCAGGTCAGCTACACTGTCCACCTTGGCTGCAGGTCAGGTTCTGCCAACCTCCCTTCTGCTCAGTGACTTGCTGGGATGACTCTGAGACTCCAGAGAGCACCTTACTCATCACTAGTAATTTATAAAGGGCCTTATAAAGGACACAAAGGAACAGCCAGGTGAGGAAGCATGTAGGGTGAGGTCCATGATGGTTGCAAGTGCAGAGCTTCTGTGCCCCTGGAGTTGAGTGCATCATCCTCACAACACCTGGGTGTATCTGCCAGCCTGGAGCTCCCAGAGCTCTGTCAGGTAGGGGTGTGTGTGTGTGTGTGTGTGTGTGAGATTAGACATGATAGAGTAAATATTGGCCGTCTTTGATTCGCTCATGGTCAGCCTATCTCTTTTCCACGGAGAGCTTGGAGGAGACGAGCTGAACTTTCCAGCTTTGTGCCTCTCCCTGTGCCTCTCACGTCTTTCTGTTGACCAGCACCACCCCCCGAGCCTGAAGCAACCCATGGCCTTCCAGAAGTCATCTCATCAGAAGGAAAGATGATCCCGTGACTCTTAGGAAATTCCAAAGGGCTAAGAGCTCTGCACCAGCAGCGAGGGACATAGACCAATGCCTCTCTTGTCCTGGTGGTTGTGGGACCCCAGCCCGCCTGCTCTGCCTGATGCCAAGGCAGCAGTATCCAGAGGCGGCAGCGCGGTGCAGGTGGGGTGAGAGTATGCTGCACTCACGGCCAGTGCTTTTTTATGCTCAAGAACTTTAGACTTCGTAATATAAAACTGAAAACAGTACCATGGAGCGGTCTGATGAGAAATATTCCCACACCTTTGCAGTATCAAATCTCCTACAACTGGAAGGAGATCCAGTGGGGCCGCTTGTGGCCTAAATGGCTGTTTTTATGCAACTTATCTCATGTATTATTAACTAGATGAGAGAAACTCTGAATTCCAGCCATTATGGTACCAAGAATAATGAGCAAATTAAAATAATTTAAAGTGACTCAAAAAGCCTTAAAATGAGCTAAACAATGACTAAAAGGTAAATGTCTTGGTAGAGTGGAATACTGGGAAGTGGGGGTGAGATTAGTCCCGAGACATCTGTGGTTATCTCCTGAAACAATCTCCACCAGCAAAGTGCACGTGGAGTAGTGGAGTAAATCCCTAAAATGTAAATAATGGCGTTAGGTCATTGCTTATGCGTGGCTGAAAGGCTGATGGTGTTGAATGCATTCTTCCACGGGAGACAGCATGTGTACCGGTTACGCAGGTGCCCTTTTTCGCCTGGAGACCTGAGCAGACGGTCCTGGTGTATCTGGCATCCTTCACCCGTGCCAGTCACCATGGCAACAGGAGTGTCGCTCGCTCGCGGGAAGGGGGCGGAGTAACAGGTGTGCGCTGCGTAGGGATCACAGGGCGTGATGCGTGTCAGCATCTGGTGTCCTTGGCCCTGACCTCTTGGGCAGCTTGCTTTCTCTGCTCCCCGGCGTGGAGTGCGCCTGGGGCCACCCCCCCTCCCGACCCGGCCGCTCTCTGCGCTCCATGCGGCAAGCAGCTTGCTTTCCCACGGAGGTAGAATACTGTCTTTCTGTTGTCTTGTTGACAGTCCTAGACCATTTCTCGCCCGCCAAGGGTGGCTTTATAGACATTTTACACTACTGTACGACAGCTCACAGTTTTTCTTTATAATAACTGGCTATTCTAAATTATCCAGTTTTCAAATAAATGTTTAAATCATTTTATCCAAATAAAAAATTGAGATTTGACTAAAACTGTTGTCAAGGCCAGCTTGAACTACACAATGAGACCCTGTCTTAAAAAAACAAAACAAAAAGAAGAAAAACAAAACAAAAACAAAAGCAAAAAAGATTCACTTTTCTACGTATTCTGCTATTGTTTTAATAAGACACCTTGCTTTAATAAGGTATTGTTTCTTCATATATGTTTTGAATCTTTGTTAATTTTTCCTAGATGTTTTACAATTTTGTTTGGTTTTTGTAAATTATCTGCTTATTCTATTTATTTATATCATCTATCCTCTATCTTCTATCTAGCTACTCTAGCATCTACCTAATCTGACTATCTAGCTTTTCTCTCTCTCTCCTTCTTTCTCTCTGTCTGTCTGTCTCTCTCTGTCTCTCTCTGGCTCTCTGTCTCTGTCTCTCTCTCCCACTTATCCACTTATTACTGAAATTACGGGATCAGCCTTGACAGGGCTGCTGGTCCACACTGTGTAGTTAAATCATGGTTTTTGGATCCTCAAGAAGATTAATGAAATGGTCCACAGAAGGGAACTCAGAGCCAGAAATCAGTTTTTAGCACGCTCGTCATCGGATCACAAGTGCAGTGCACTCTTAAGCTAACTGTTACCACACAGGGTAGTAGAGTGCACCTAGGAAAGCTGTGGGGTGAGCAGAGGTGGTAGCTGCCTGTTACAAGCGTGGTGCACTTGGGAGAGGTCCAAGCAGGCCGCAGAGAAGGCCATGTGCTCCAAGGACCAGGTGGTTTCTCTTGTTTCCTGCAGCTTGGGGAGTGGTCTGTGGTCCTCAGGTTTTCTCCCAGTCAGCTGCGTGGCTCCACCTTCACGTTGGGAAGGGAGGATTTGGACTTCATGGTCTTAGTTCCAACGAACAAGCCCATTGGCGTGTGTGTGTGTGTGTGTGTGTGTGTGTGTGTGTGTGTGTGTGTGTAAGGGTCAAAACCGGAATGCAAACGAGGCCTAATTGGGTGACGCAGGGTTGCCCTGGGTCTGAGCCCCACCGGATGTGACTATGGGGAACTCTGGAGGGCTTCCGTGTGCCCCTCCAAGGAAGCGCTGAGACCGCAGGCTCAGGAAACAGACCCAGTCCCTCACAGGGTTTCCTTCCTCAGCTTGTCTACCTTTCTCCCACTGCCGACTCGCAGCTGACTAGCTGCCTGCTCTAGCGCGCCAACGCCACTGCCTTGCTGAGGTCTCTTTTCCGTCCTCTCCTCTGAGTCAGTGGAGCCTGCCTGTTCACACGCGGGTCCTGCCCCTTCTCCCCTGCGCCCTGGTTCCCTGAGTGGGCGCTGCACTTTCTCCTCCATGTGGTGGGCAGGACAGCTCGCCCTTTCCTGATTTTGCTGTCTTGGGCCGCACTCGTGGGATTGGGGAGCCCCTTCATTTGGCCTTAGCTCTTACTTGACAGGGAGCCAGGTCTCCTCACTGAGGCGTGCGGCCAGCAGGGGCTTCCAGCCTCTCCTACTCGCGCTGGGTTTACTGCAAGCAGCCATGTCTGCAGATCTTCCACAGAAGCCCGTCCCAGATAAAGCCTCCTCTTATTTTCTAAGATCATAATTAGCGATATTTTTTACCAATTTATCTGGGCCATCCATGGGAGTCTGTAGCTACCCTTGGCAGCACTTCCAGATTTTACCAGGAATAGCTGAATGTTTTGGGCAGAAGTTACTTAATTTGTGAATTCTTCCCTCTGCTTCTTTCCAAAGTGCAGTGTGAAGCCCTGAGTAGCAGGAAGAGCTGCATGTGGGTGTGTCGTGTGTCCCCAGGCAGCCTGCACTGGGAGGGTTGGAGCCAGCCTGGCCCTGGGTAGGGGTGGTGAGGAGAACCGCCATGTGATGGTGGCCCTGGGCTGGGGCCAGAAACACTACTGGGTGCTCACAGCCCGCACTGTCCTCAGAGAGTTGGGAGCCCCGCACAGATGTCCTGGGGGGTTGGTACCGAGGCCCCGACATGGAGAGGGCACCATGCTACTGGTGGGAACGGGCAGAAAGTATGCCCTACTGCCAACTGGGTGTTGGAATTTATGTGCTCTGACTTCACCCTACCCATATTGAGGTTCATTTTCTATTTACAAGAGCAATCTAAAATGTGGAAGAAAAGTATCCAGTCCAAAATACAAGGGGAGTCTAGCAAACTCTATTTAGTTACAAAATTTACAGTAAAAGTAGTGCCTTGTGCTATATAGATCATCTCATCCATCAACCTTATTTCAAATGTCTTAGTTTCTATATTTAAAGAGTTTATGAAAAAATCTACCAGTTTGTCAAAAGCAAAAATATGAATGGAAGATTATTTTCAGAAATTCAAATTTACATTTTAAAGATCATTAAGACTTCAATAATATGATTATGCTTATTTTAAATATATTTCGTTCTTTCAGTCTTTTGATATTTCGTGAGTTTTCTAAGCTTAAAATATCTTTTCTTTCCAGAATTTAAATAGTACTGTGTTTACCTTGTGATGAGCTAGACATTGTGAGCAAATCCACAGCGTCTTGATAGTTTCCTTTGTATTTTTCTCAACTGGATGTATTTTTGCCCTTTAAATGGCTCAAGAGAAGTGCAAGGACTACATTGCCCAGCAGTCTGGTTTCTTGCACTGGGATTTTGCTGGTGTGTGGATTCCTCTCCAGCTCCACCTGCTTCCTGGGAGAGCTGCCACCTGCATTTGCTTCTTCTACGTTGAACTCAGTCTTACCTGAGCACCAGGGTCATCTTTCCAAAATTCAGTTTATAAGCTGACTTTGAAAATTAACTTTAAATTTTCTTGCCATTTAACTTGATTTTTAAAAAGTTAAGATCAGGCTTTGCGTTCTCAAGTTTTAACTGTTCTAGTGCTGCAGTGATTCCTGTGTGAGGGGCTCCTTTCAATTTCTTGGTTTGTTCAATTGTCAAATGTGCCGGGCTTCATGTCTGTCCTACTGTACATTCACACCCACGGAGAATGAAGCAGACTTGCACGCGCTACTGAACATTGTGAGATCTCACTATGCAGCAAGCATGTTGGTCTCCTCTTCCAATGATTCAGGCAGCCTTTTGTCTTGTCATTATTTCCCCACTACAGTATAACAACTGCTTTCCCAGCTCTGATACTGTACGAAGTATTATAAGTCATCTAGAGATGATTTCAAGCATACAGGATGATGTGTGTAGTTCTGAGATAAAAAACAAGGGACATAAGCTCCTGGGATATTGAAAACAGGTGTTGCTCCGGTTGCTGCTGCTGTTGTTGTTATTGGTGGTGGTGGTGGCAGGAGAGTGGAACCGATTCTTTACCAGTGCTGGGACAGCTGTTGGTTGCTGTCTCTACTCTGTCCAGGGCTGGGGCCTGTAGGGCAGCACACCACACACAGCCCCTGCTGGCATCCGGGGACTGTGTTGGGAGAGACCCGAGCAGGCAGGAGGTGGATGTTCCACAGGCCCCAGTGGGGCCTTGCTGAATTCTCCTATTAGGCGTTAATGGAGAATCACAAAATGAGTGTTTTCGGTGCAGATAAGCTTGGGAAATTCCAGTTAAACGAGAGTAAACACTTTGTAAGCAAGCATCTTGTCGGGTTTGAGACTGGGCTCTGGGAGTCTTCAGGCAGATGTGGTGCCCCGCACTTGGGGAGTTTCCAGAGCGGTTAGGCTGCTGGTACCTTCCTGGGCGGACCTGCCTGCTCGTGGGCCTTGCTGCTGGGAGCTGTCCACGCCAGCCTAGCGGCACGCGGAGCAGCTGTCAGCCGGTCGGGTCTGTGGGCCAGTTCCTTTGCTGAGGGGTGGAGCTGGCCTGGCCCTTGTCCAGTCACAGGAGTGTGAACACGGGGTCTGGGGCTGGGAAAGGCGGAGGCGGCCGGGCAGAGGGGCTGAGCAGAGGAAGCCGTCCTGGTCCGCGGGGCGCCCGGCTGCCCTGAGCACCAGTTGCACCCTGAACTGCTGGACGTCGCTCCCTCCTTCCCGCACCCCTTTGCTGACGGCACCAGTGGGCTGTGCAGTGCGGTGCCGGCTTTGACCCCGATCTGATCCAAGTGTTTCCTGCTGTGCGCGGTGGCCGGGGCTCTTTGGATTCTCTTTGCCTGGTCACATGAAGCTGTCGTTGGCTGCTGCCTCGTCACGCAGTTGCACACGTGACACACACATTCGGTTAAAAAGAGAAGCGTGCAGAAACCACCTGGCGCCAGACCCCTTCCCCAGCGAGAATGCTTTCCGCGGAGGACAGTTCTTCACTGCCTCCCGAGACCCCTGCGTCTAAAGGGCCGGCTCCCTTTGCCTTCTCCGTGGCTGTCAGCACGGGGCCCACAGCTGGGGGAGCATTTGCGCACCTGGGTGTTTCCGTTCAGCACAGCTGCGGTCAGTCCTCGGCCTCCAGGGCTCTCCCGCACAGCTCTCATCTTCCCCTTCAGGGAGCAGCTGAATGGCTCTTACTTCTTTCCTAGGAAATCGTTCCAAGTCTGTGGTGCGACTTCAGGCGGGGCACTGTGAGGTTAGAGTGGAAATGGACTCCTATTGTCCCTCCCTCGCGGGTCCGGTTGCTGCCTGCCGGGGGCCGGGACAAACCCTGGAGAGCCTGGGGCCTTACACAGGGGCTGGGAGAGAGGCTCAGAGGGTCCCAGGGCCTCCGAAGAGGGCCGGCTGCCTGCTGCCCTGAGCGGACTGCTCGGGCCTCCCTGTTCTGCTCCCGCCCATGCCCACAGCAGCCCCGTGTTCGCTCTGCTCCAGGGGGCAGCGCCAGCCTCCGCCCGTACTGCCTCTGTCTGCTTCCTGTCCACGTGTAGCCCTCGGCCCCTTCCTGCCTCCTCCGCTGCTGCTCAGCTTGCAGAGAATGTGGGCTCTTTGTCCCAGGAAGCTGAGGGTTGCCCCAGCAGAGGCAGTCTTTTCCATCACGTCTGTCCCTGCACTGGGTGAAATGGCCTGTCTGTCCCGCAGGGTGGGAGCCGTCCATGCAGACACATCTCTGCCTTTGCCGCCTTCCGTGTTCGCCTGGGCACCTGCTGGACAGGGGCAGGTCGGAGGGGGCAGATGCACTCAGCCGGGGCTTCGGGGATGCCAGGCGGCTGAAGGAGTTCGCCATCGCCACGAGCAGACACTAAGCAGTCATTCCTCATCCGGAGTTGGTGTTTAATTTTGTCTAAGATAATGATTTTGTCAGATAATAATACTGTAATGATTATTATTCAAGTCACAGATAAGGTCTTAATTAAAACCATTGAAGTCTTAATTGATTCCCAACAGGGCCACTTGTTAGTTTAGAGAAAAAGTATTCACTTCACTGGTGAGAGTCTTGTGCTGAGGCCACCTGTGCCGCCAGGTGTGCAGGGTGTGGCCATGCTGGTGAGGCACCCATCTGAGCGCATGCTGACCACCCACAGAGGCCCATGGCCACTGTCTGCCTCTCTTCCCTTCCCTGGGCCAGCCTTCCTTTCTTCTTCTTTGTAAAATTAGCATATAAGTAAAATGACGCATGCACATTTATACTCAGAGATATGAAGAACTATTGTAGAGCTGTATCAAGATACTGTGGTATTGGTACAGAGGGAGAAAAACCAGAGAGCCCTGAAAAAGGACTCAAACGTGTACGGATCTCCTATTTATGACCGAGGTAACCCTGCGATTCAGTAATGAACGACACGATTCATTTTTAATGCCTGGTGCTTTGTCAACAGGATACCTGTGGAGAAAGAGAATCTACTTTGACCCTTACCTTATGCCACACACAAAAATCACTTCTGTGTGGATTGCAGAGCTGAATGTGAAATGTGAATCTTGTAAAGGAAACCATTCAAAGAAATAAGTGAAATTTTAATAGCACAAAATTCAATAGAGGGGACACAACGATAAAGCACTTACCATCAAAGAAAAACAAAAAGACAAATCAGAACTTTGAATCATCAAAAGTTACTATTAAAAGAATGAAAAAAAATTTACAAAGTAGAAGATAGTTACAGTACATTTTTCCAGCAAAGGATTCCTGTAAAGACTATAAAAGCTCCTACAAATCAGTAAGAAAAAAAGAACCCCAGACAAACAGCCCAATAGGGAAGTAAACGAAATAGTTGACTAACATTTCCATGTAAGAGACTGCTCAGTAGCCAACAGTCATATGAAAAGAGGCTACATTTCTTAATCATCAGGAAAATTTGAATTAAAACCACAATGGCATATTACTGCCACACACCCATCTGAGTGGGTGCATCAAGAGGTGGAAAGTAGCTGATGTTGGTAAGGGATCTGAAGCAACTTCAATACAGGCTGGTGGAAGTGCAGATCCAAGTACCCGCGCTTTGACCATGGCTCCATGGTATCTATTAAGAACATTTGCATATCCTTGAACCTGCAGTCTCACTCTGAAATAAACCCTCACAGAAGTGCAACTGTATTTGCCTTTTTAAATGTACTGAGATGTTCCCAGCAGTAAAAATTAGACGTATGATATGTGATGATATGGGAGAATCTAAAGAACATGATGTTGAATGATGAAATTCAGACACAAAAGAACACATATTATATGATTTCAGTCACATAAAGTATAAATATAGAAAAATGTGTGTGCTGCATAATTTGTAATAACCAAATCCTGGAAGCAGCCTATGTACCCATCAACAGATGATTGGATAAAAAAAGTGATATCTGTATATGATGGAATACTACTCAGCTATAAAAAGTGACACACTTGAGGCATTTATAGGAAATTGGATGCACCTGGAGTATAACACTGAGTGAAATAAACCAGACACACAAGCTTAAATACTGTATGGTATCTCTCATGCGAGTGAGGCAAAGCACAGAGAATGATAAAGGATGGATAGAAGGGGATAGATCTCCTGCAGCAGGGAAGGGGTCCAGGGAACAAGGGAGGGGGTGAGGAGGAGGGGAGGGAAATGGGAAGAGTAAAGACACACATGGACAGGAACCGAATAACCCCAATCAATGTAAGTGCTATGTGCCATCGTGTGAGCTAAGACAAGTAATATCAGCAAGTACGCAAAGGGGGATGGGGGAGCCCGAGGAGGAGGGGGAGGGAGAGGAATGGGGAAGGGATTAAAAAAAAGAAACCAGCTGTAACACGTACGTGTAACGACTCCCCAAGATGACAGTAAACTGCATGAATTGCAAACAGGTACTAATGAAAAATTTATATGCTACAAAAAACAAAAGAATAGTGATTCCTCTTGGGGTGGAATCATGAGGGGATTTCTGGTGCTGTTGATACTGTATTTTATGACATGCTTGCTCAGTGTCTAGTTATCCATGGATGTATATGTAGATGTGTGTGCCTTTTCGTATTTATAACTCTGTGCAGGGATCGACTGCCCACTGGCTGCTCATCTGTTTTCGGCTTTGATGCAGTACTGGAGATTGAACCAGGGCCACACACATGCCAGGCAAACACTGCCCCTGAGCTACATCCCCAGCCCCGGTCACCTCCTTGTAACAAATTTTGTTGGATCATGGTTGTCCTCAAGCACGACACATTGTATAAAATTACTTTCCTTCTATAACAAGAATTAACTTGTCAGATCCACAGTGTTTACAAACCGTGAACAAGTTCTGTGGAGAGAAGTTAAGAGGGATGTGGCTCAGTGGAATAGAGGGGCAGTTGTGTAGCACGTGCGAGGCACTGGGCTCCATCTCAGCACTGCGAGCAAATGAATGAATGACATTGATGAGGAGGTCCTTGTGCAAGCATATGTGTATGCATGTGTGAGCATGTGTGTGTGCACCCATGTGAATGCGTGTACCTGAGTATAAGCAAGTTTTCATGTGTGCATGTGAGCCTATCTGCTTGTGTGTGCGCGTAGTACATGCATATGTGCATGTGTGGGTGCACACAAGCACGTGAGCCGGTGGCCATGTGTGTAGGGGTGCACACATGTGTGTGGCTCAATATCTGTAGCTATGCATGATTGTATACGAATGTCAGTGTGTGCAAGAGTGTGAACAATGTTTCAGGGTCCAACCATATATACCTGTGTGAGTGCATGCGTATCCATAACTGTACTCTTATGCACACCCATGAGTATGTGTGTGTTTATATGAATGCACGCTCATGCATCTTTGTGACTGTTTGTTTTACACGTGATGGTGTGTGTATGTGTGTGTGCTGTTCAAGCTGAAGATTTTCAGTTACATCTGGCTGCTGTTTTGCATTAGTGCTTCTGGGGCAGCAGCAGCAACCCTGACAGAAAAGGAATTAATTAGTCTTACCTTGGATGAAATAAATATCTGTCTGAAGAGTACGAATAAACTCTGTAATAAAAGTAAACAAATAAAACCTATGCTTATCAGTGTTGTTGTGGGCTTTGGAAGGCATGGCCTTGGAAAGGAATTTTGTGTTTTAAAACTGAAAGTTTACAGAATATCCAGGACAAATCACTTGAGACATTGCTTCAGACTGCTTTCTTTCTGGCCTAGGGCGAGCCTGCATCCTCTTCCAAGGAGATCAGTTTGGGTTTCTCTCTAGGGACCCTAAGGTAGCAACCCCAGCATGACTTTTACACACACTACTTTGATAACTTGTTGTAGCATCTTTACATGTTTTTAGGTAGTTAACCACAAAGGCATGTTGCTGCTTAAAGTTTGTACCAAGAAAGAAAACCAGAATATTGAACAAATATTCTTCTGTGTATAGTTTACATATCTAAGCTACCTTTTTTTCAGTCTGTGGGGCTTACTTGAAGCCCTTTTTGAATACCAATAAAGGAAAAAAAATTTAAAATTAACTAGCATCCATACTTTAAATTTCCTTCATTTCCCTAATGTCCTTTTCTGCTCCAGGACCACGGTAGTAGTCATCCTGTCTTCCATGTCTCTACTTGGCTGTTACAGTTCCTCAAACCTTCCTTGCTATGCTGCCTTGACACTTTTGAGGTGCACTGGTCAGGTGTTTTGTGGGTCGACAGTCCCCTGGGCCTTGCCTGAGATTGCCCTCACAATTTGCCTGGGGTAGAGGGTTTTGTGGAGAGAGGTAACTGAGCTAGTCATCTTCTCCACACATGTCAAGAGTATATGCTTTCAGGTAGATGCATTATTGTTGATGTTGCTCTGGTCCCTGGGCTGCAGTAGTGTTTCTCAGATTTTTCCACTGCAGCATTCCTCTTTCCCCCTTTCTGGTCTGTGGTCTTTGGAAGGAAGTCACTGGAAACCACACTCAAGGGGTGGGCATGGTGCTCCTCCTCCAGGATGGTGCAGTGTCCTTGGAAGGTATTTGGATTTCTCCTGCCTGGATTTGTTTACTCTCCCCCAGTTTTTTATTATGAAGTCACTTATTTGTATGAATATGGTCTCACTGATACAAATCTCATGGTTTGGGTTATAATCCAAGATTTTTTAATTTTATACTCAACTCATGTCTGCTTTGGCCATTAGGAATTCTTTGCACTGACTTCTATGCTCCCTGCAATCAATATTGTGTTTCTGGTTTTTCCCTCCGCATTATTTTCTAACACTGCAGTATGGTCTAGGATCATCTTGTGTGTTTTCTGCCATGGTCCTTGATGCAGTGATTTCTAGGAGGAGCCCTGCTGTCTTACACTCGAGAATGGTATCAGAAACCAGCATTTGAGAGCTAGGTGTGCTCATGGATGCTGATTGTCAGCTGTAGGGCACAGAAGTGGATGTGTGTATGCCAAGCTCTAGATGACCTCTGTGTATGGGCAGGCCAATGGCTGTTTCTAATGCAATGGTCTTTGTATTAAGCTAAATGTTACCATATGGATAACTCTTGGGTCTACCCTTGTTTACCTGAAGTCTCCCTTTCCAACAGTGAGAAACCTAATTACACAGTTCACCATACATTTATTTAATTATTCAATTCCAGTTCCTGTATATGACAGCATTGGAAGTCCTAGGGTCAGGGGATTTCATCAACTAGAATACAGTACTATTTTTAGAGTTCCATTTCCCTTACAGATAGATGAAGCTTTGGGGAATCTTGATGGTTATGACTTTCTTCTGAAGTTTTCCTATTTCCTGTGACTCTGTATGAGTCCTCTATTCTCCTAGATATCTTTATACAACATTTCTATTGCTCTGCTATTTTGTACATTCTACACCTTAAATAGTGCTCAGCCTTTCCCTTTCCTTCTATTTCCATTCCCACCACTTTCCCTGTTTAATGAGTGAATACCTGCTTGGCAGAGGATTGGGCACCTCTCCCAGGGGGCAGCTCTTACACATTCCTCACCACTGCCCTATAAAATAGGCATTTGTCGTATTGTGTAGCAGAGGAGTTGACGGTCCTCATTTCCTTTTGTAAGCACATTGCAGTGCTCTCTGTTAGGAACCTGGACACTAACAAGTTAGCCCGACATGAAGTCACAGATGCTGTCAGAAGACAGGAGACTCTGGTCAGAAAGAAAGGACCTGGTGCTTGTGGTGCTGCCAGCATCAGGAGCGTGAACCTGGGGCCAGGGCCCAGATCCTCCCTCAGTGCCGACAGGTGACTCAAGAGGGTTTGGTGGTGCCTGCACCTCGGTGTCCTGTGTTGGGAGAGGGATCACATGTCCAACCCTGCTGACCTTTATTCCAAGACTGACGGCTACTGGACACCCTTGGAAAGCTGGTCTGGGACAGAAACAGTAGAGTCTTCTGCTTGCAAGCCATGCAGCAGGGCAGAGGCCAGGGGAGAATCTTTTCTCATCTCCTCCTCCCTGGTCTTTCTGATGCTTTGTTCCTTTGGCCCAGCTGCACACTTGTGCCTGACTTCCCTTCCAAAAGCCCCACTCTTGTTGGATCTAATCTAAACAGCTGCTCGGGCTGGTTATCCCAGCTACTCAGGAGGCTGAAGCAGGAGGATCTTGAGTTGAAGGTCAGTCTAGGCAGTGCAGCAAGACCTCATCTAAATAATTAAATAAATAAAATGAATGGCACTGGTACACCTCATGTGAGAAGGCCCCTTGTCTAAACCCTCACCGATACTGTGTGCTCTTTGAATCTTTGCCAGTTTGGTGTGTAAAAATGGCATCTCACTGCACAATAGTTACTTTATTATTTTTTATTTTTGTGGTACTGGGAAGTGAATCCAGTGTGTCACACAGGCTAAGCACGTGCTGTCCATGGAGCTACGTGCCCAGCCCATGCTGCTTCCTCTAACAGTGCTGTCAGGGTTATTTCTGTCCCGTCAGCCCCTGCCCACACATGCTGGACCAGCTGTCACAGGGGTCCCCAAGCCTGGCTGCTCCTCTGTGTGATGCTTCATGATTTCACTGCCAAGGTTCCCCATTCACTTACAATTGTTTCTTCAAATTTTTCATTGTTGGATTTCCCCTTCCCTTCCTGGATTTCTGGCTGGGATTCGATGTCTCTCTTCCCCCGCAGCTCATGGGCACAGAAACTCTCGGTGATAACCGTGTCATTGCCTCCTTTTTCCATAGGGTAAACTCTTAATTTTGGTGAGTTTTAATACAGACACACCTGTACTTAGGGTAATGATACAAGAATCAAAAAGACTGGTCAATCCAAACTTACTCAGTATTTTAAAACAGGTAATATTTGCTTTTAGTGGTTTCAGCTTTCCTAAAAATATTCAATGGGTGATGAAAGAGTTTTTAGTGTTTTTGTTACTGTTCTGAATGTGTCAAGTGTTCCATGTAAGTGTCGTCTATCTTTGTTAACAGGCATCATTGTTATGTCTTAAATGTGTCCTGTTTCTCTTTTACTCGGTGATGTGCACTCTATGTATTTATATGCTATAATCCTAGTATTTTTCATGCTTTTTTCATATCATACTCTTTCTACCTAAGAAACATTTCTTATGTTCTTTCTTGCTCATTTCTAATTAAAAAACCCTGTTTTCTTTGACTTTCATTTTTTTCTCTATGGATTTTATAACATGTTATTTATTTCCTCTTGGCTCTAGTTTTAAGAGGCTTCTTTCTGACTTTGATTGGTGCTTTTTTTAAATTAAATTCTTTTATTGGTACATTATCGGTGTACAACACAATTACATTTCTCATTGGAAATTGTACCTTTACATAATGCATCTTGGTTCTTATTTTTTCCCCATTCCTAGCCCTCCCTTCACGCCCTCCACCCTTCCCTATTTACAAAGACTTTATTTCCATTTTTTCCATTTCTCATCATTTTCCCTTTCCCTTCTTTCCTTTCCCCTGCCCCTCCCACTACCCCTACCCCTTTGGACCTTTTCTTCCTATTTTACATTTTCAATTATTCATTCTAATCATTGGTACATTTTAGGTATACAATATAATGACATTCATCATTGGAAATTTGTACCTTTACATAGTCTCTCTTGGTTCTTACTTTTCACCCTTGCCCAGCCCTCCCTTCAACTCCTCCATTCCTCCCTATTTACAAAGATTTTGTTCCTATTTTTCCGTTTTCTCATATTAATCCCATTCCCTTCTATCCTTTCCTCTAGCCCGCCCACTTCCTTCCCCTTTGCCCCTTTTCTTCCTATTTCACATTACCTATTACACATTTTAGTCCTTATTTACACTTTCAGTTTCTCACACCAGAGAAACTATTCGGAATTTATTCATGTGTATCCTATTTATTTCACTTAAGAGTATTGCCTCAATGTGCATCCACTTAGCTATAAATGTCTCTAATTTCTCATTTTTGATGGCTGAGTAGTACTCCATTTTATAAAAAACCCACATTTTTCTTTATCCAGTCTCCAGTTGATGAGCATTTGGGCTGTTTCCAAGTTTTAGCTATTACAAACTGTGCTGCTATGAACATGGGCGCACATATATCAATGTGGTATGATTCTTTTAATTCTTTGGGGAAGATCCCCAGCAGTGGAATAGCAGGGTCAAATGGGACTTCCAGTCCTAGTTCTTTGAGGTATCTCCATACTGATTTCCACAGTGGTTGCATCAGTCTACACTCCCACCAGCAGTGGAGCAGGGTTCCTCTTTGCCCACAGCCCTGCCAGCATTTGTTATTGGTTGATTTCATGATAGCAGCCATTCTTTCTGGAGTGAAGTGGAATCTCAGCATTGTTTTCATTTGCATCTCTCGAATGACCAGTGATGTTGAACATTTTTTCATGTATTTATTTGCTATTTCTACTTCTTTGTGTGAGAAATGTCTGTTCATTTCAGATGCCCATTTTTGGATTGTGTCTTTAAATTTGGGAGGTCTGATCTTTTTAAGTTCTTTATAGATTCGAGATAGTAGACCTTTGTCTGAGGAAGAGCAGGTGAAGATTTTTTCCCACATTGTGGGTTGTCTCTTCACACTGCTGGTGGTTTCTCTTGCTGTGCAGAAGCCTTTTTATAAGAAGAGATCCCACTTGTTGATTGTTTGTGCTAGTTCACAGGCAACTGAGGTTTTGTTCATAAAATCTTTTCCTACACCGATGCCTTCAAGCATTCTACCTAACCTCTGTTCCAACTGGTTCAGAGTTTCTATTTTAATATTTAGATCTTTAATCCATTTCTATTTTAGTTTAGTGCATGGTGAGAGATATAGGTCTAGTTTTAATCTTTGGCAAGTTGAAGCCCAATTTTTCCAGCACCATTTATTAAAGAGGCTATCTTTCCTCCAGTGAGGGTGTTTGGCTCCTTTGTCGAAGATGAGATGGCTGAGTGTGTCTGGCATTGTTTCTGCATCTTCTAATCTGTTCCACTGGTCCTCAAGTCTGTTTCTTTGCCAGTACCATGCTGTTTTTATCACAGTAGCTTTGTAGTAGAGTTGCGGGTTGGGGATTGTGATACCCCCTTCTATGTCTCTGTTACCTAGAATTGCTTTTGCTATTCTGGGTCTCTTCTTGTTCCAAATGAATTTTTGGATTGTTTTCTCAAGGTCTATGAAGTATGCTGCTGGGATCTCAATTGGAATTGCATTAAATCTATATAGCCGTTTTGGAAGTATGGCCATTTTCACTATATTAATCCTTCCTACCCAGGACCAGGGGATGTCTGTCCATTTTCTGATATCATCTTTAATCTCTCTTTTCATAGTGCTATAGTTTTCAGAGAAGAGGTCTTTCATTTCTTTTGTTAGGTTGATTCCTAGGTATTTCAGTTTTTTGGATGCTATTGTGAAAGGAATTATCTGCCCTATTTCTCTCTCAGTGAGTCTGTCATTCGTGTAGAGGAAAGTTATTGATTTTTGTGTGTTAACCTTATAACCAGCTACTTGACTGAATTTGATTATTAAGTCTAGAAGACTTTTGGTGGAGTTCTTGGGGTCTTCTATATAGAGTATCATGTCATCTGCAAATAATGACAATTTGACTTCTTCATTTCCGATCTTTATTCCTTTTATTTCTTTCTCTTGTCTAATTGCCATGGCTAATGTTTCCAGAACTGTATTGAACAAGAGTGGTGATAGTGGACATCCTTGTCTTGTTCCTGATTTTAATGTGAAGGATTTCAGTTTTTGACCATTTAGTATGATATTGGCTCTTGGTTTTTCATAGATGGCTTCTGTCAGTTTGAGGTAGAGACCATCTATTCCAATTTTTTGTAGGGTTTTTATCATAAATGCATGTTGCATTTTGTTAAGTGCTTTTTCTGTGTCTATGGAGATAATCATATGGTTTTTGTCCTTGGCTCTATTGATATAGTGTATTACATTGATTGATTTTCGTATATTGAACCATCCCTGCATCCCTGGGATGAATCCCACTTGATCAGGGTGTATGATCTTCTTGCTGATCTTCTGCATTTTGTTTGCCATTATCTTAAGGATTTTTGCATCTATGTTCACTAGTGAGATTGGCTTATAGTTCTCTTTTTCAGTTGGGTCTTTCTCTGCTTTGGGGATCAAGGTGATGCTTGCTTCCAGGAATGAATTTGGGAGTATTGCTTCCCTTTCAATTTCATTGAAGAGTTTAAAGAGTAGTGGCAGCAGTTCCTCTCTAAATGTCTTGTAGAATTCAGCAGTGAAGCCATCAGTTCCCAGGCTTTTCTTAGTTGATAAGTTTTTAATTACATTTTCAATTTCCTTGGTTGATACTGGGTTGTTCAGAATTTTTAGGTCTTCTCCGTTCAACTTTGGTAATTCATATGTATCTAGGAGTCTGTCCATTTCTTCTGTGTTGTCCATCTTATTGGTGTATAGGTTCTTGAAGTAGGTATTGATGATTCTCTGTATTTCTGCTGGGTTTGTTGTAATTTCACCCTTTTCATTCCTAATTGCATGGACTTGGGCCTTTTCTTTCCTTTTTCTGACAAGGTTGGCTAAAGGTTTGTCAATTTTGTTGATTCTTTTGAAGAACCAACTCTTGGCTTCATTGATTTTTTGTATCGTTCTCTTAGTCTCCATTGAATTGATTTCTCCTCTGATCTTTATAATTTCCTCCCTTGTATGAGCTTTGGGGTTGTCCTGCTCTTCTTTTTCTGGAAGCTTGAGGTTCAGCATCAGGTTGTTTAATTGGGCTGATTCTGTTTTCCTAATATACGTATTCACTGCTATGAATTTCCCACGTAAGACTGCTTTCATTGTGTCCCATAGATTCCGATATGTTGTATTGTCATTGTCATTTAATTGAAGGAACTGTCTGATTTCTTCTTTAATTTCCTCTGTGACCCATTGGTTCTTCAGAAGTGTGTTGTTCAATTTCCATGTGTTTATGAAATTTTTCGATTTTCTTTTGTTATGGATCTCCAATTTCATCGCACTATGGTCTGATAATACACAGGGGATAACTTCAATTCCTTTGCACTTACTTAAACATGTTCAATGTGTGAGTATGTTGTGTATTTTGGAGAATGACCCATGTGCAACTGAGAAGATTGTGTATTCTGATTTTGTGGGGTGGAAGACTCTGTAAACATCTGTTAAGTTCATTTGTTCAAGAGTTCGATTGAGTTCTAGTATTTCATTACTTATTTTTAGTCAAGTTGATCTATCTATTTGTGACAGTGGGGTGTTGAGGTCCCCCACTACAATTGTATTAGTGCATATATGACTTTTCATGTCCGTTAGTATTTGTTTTATATAGTTGGGTGCACTAGTGTTTGGTGCATAGATATTTAGGATTGTCATCTCTTCCTCTTGGATTCTTCCCTTTACAAGGATGTAGTGTCCTTCTTCATCTCTCTTAGTCAGTGTTGGTTTGAAATCTACTTGATCTGCAAAGAGGATAGCTACTCCTGCCTTTCTTCGGGTTCCTGTCACATGGAGTATTGTTTTCCACCCTTTAACTTTCAGTCTATGAGTTTCCTTTTGAATTAAGTGTGTTTCTTGTATGCAGCATATTGTTGGATTTTGCTTCTTGACCCATTCTGCCAGTCTATTTCTTTTGATTGGTGAATTGAGACCATTAACGTTGATGGTTATAACTGAAACGTATTGACTTGTCGTTGCCATGAGTTTTTCTTTTTGTTGGGTTCTCCCCTTTTACATTTAATTTCTTGTCATGCCAGATGGGTACATTCTGCTTTGCTTCCTGGGGTTGTGATCCTCAATATCTGTTCCTAGGATATTGTGTAAAATTCTTTGGAGTGCTGGTTTGGTATTCACGAAGTTCCTAAGGTGCTCTTTGTCATGAAAGTATCTTATTTCTCCATCCATTTTGAAAGATATTTTTGCAGGGTACATCAATCTGGGTTGGAGGCTGTTTTCTTTTAGGACTTGGAATATGTCACTCCAAGCTCTTCTTGCCTTGCTGGTTTGTGTTGAGAAGTCTGCTGTGATTCTGATGGGCTTTCCTTTGTATGTGATTTGTTTCTTTTCTCTCACTGCTTGTAGAATTTTGTTCTTCTGTTGGGTTTCTGGAATCCTAACTATTATATGCCTATGTGTAGATTTTTTTTGATCAAGGCTATTTGGAGTCCTATATGACTCACTTATCTGTATGTCAAGTTCTTTCCCCCTGCTTGGGAAGTTTTCTGCCATTATTTCTGTGAAGAGGTTTTTTATGTCATCTGCACTCTCTCCTCTTTCTTCATTGACTCGAATCAGTCTTATGTTATTCTTCTTTGCATCGTCTAGCAGCTGCTGGATTGATTTCTCATGTTCCTTTACAATTTTAAAGCAATTTTTCTTTTCCTGGTCACTAACTGCAATCTTTTCTTCTATATCTGAAATTCTATCCTCACATTGGTTCATTCTGCTGCTCAGACTTTCGATGGAGTTTTTAATCTCCTCGAAATCTGTTCGCATCTGTTTTATGGATTCCATTTGTTTCCTATGTTGGGATTCCATCATGTTCCTCAGATCCTCTATTTTTTTATCTATGTCCTCTCTAGATTTATTAATCATGTCTTGCACCATGAGCAAAATCTTTGCTGTTATCTGAGTAATTATTTCTGATTTCATTTTTCCCAGATCCTCTTTTGCTGCCAGTTCAGAGAGTCCAGGTGGTTGAGTATCAGATTGTTCCATCTTGTTTCCCTTTGGGGTTGCTGTAGGTGATCCAGAAGTCTGTTTTTGAGGCTTGTGTATGTGTCTTCTCATTTCCACAGTACAATGGGGGTGTGCTTCTGGCACCCGTCTGGCTCACCTTCTCTGCCCTAGGAGCTTGGGATGGTGGTGGGGGAGCTTCCTTCCGGGTGCTGGGACCGGCTCACCTTCTCTGCCTTAGGAGCTTGGGATGGCGGTGGGGGAGCTTCCTTCTGGGTAGGATTTCTAATCTTTTGAGTGTGAAATATATTGAAGAAGTCTTTCTTCTACACGGTGATTTTCAATGTCCCACTGAGCATCACTGTAATTGCAAACTTAGTGGTTTGATAAATATTTCCTCCTGGTGAAAAGCTGTGAATGAAGGCGAAATTACTTCCTTTAATGAACTCTTTAATGACCTTTGATATCTTGTTTTATTTTTTCTTTTCCTTTTCTAAAATAAAGCCTTGTTAGGACTTAGAAGATGTAAGAACAATTTCTCCAGCTTCTGTGCTTTAAGGAAAGCATGTTTATAATGGAGAAGTGGCTTCCCAGGCATGAAGCAGCTACAGAGAGCTGGATGAGGGTGACTAAGCAGCAGAGCTGTATGCTCATGTTTTCTTCCTAGTTAACCAAACAACTGCACTTGAAGTCTCAGTAAAAGAAACAGGTCCTATAATCCCAGCACTCTAGGAGGCTGAGGCAGGAGGATTGCAAGTTCAAGCCCCACCTAGAAAACTTAGTGACTTAATCGGACCCTGTCTCAAAATTTAAAAAGTAAATAAATAAAATAAGGGCTGGGGATACGCCATAGGGTGAGGGGTCTAGGTTCAATCCCAGCACTGACAGGAAGATGTGGCAGACTCTGTTTAGTGGGCTTGGTACATGTTGAGGGAATTTCCACATCGGATATTTCTTTCTCTAAGCAAAAGAAGATTTCTTCTTTCATTCTTTTGGAAATTAGATATTTATAGAAACTCCAGAAAAAGAAAAGCAGAGTAAGTGTGTTTTGAACTTAGAACAAATAATAACTTCACTAAAATGGCAGTCCCATGGAACAAAATGGAAGCTTATCATGCAATTGTTTCTAAATCTTTTAAAATGATGGATATATTTTTTAAAAAGGTTTATTTTACTTTCTATCAATAGTAAAACCTATGATAAATTTCTCTCCTGATGAAAGCACCACCATTCCCTACTATTTCTAAGATAGCACGTGTGAGTTGAATGAGGGAAGCTGTGACCATATTCTACATTCATCATAAAGAACTCAAAATAAATTGTACACCTCAAAATAAAAGACCCAATAAAAATGGGCAACAGAAATGAATAGACAGTTCTCAGATGAAGAAGTATAAATGGCCAATATAAATACATGAAAAAAATGTTCAGCGTCTCTGGCCATTAGAGAAATGCAAATTAAAACAGAACTGAGATTCCGTCTTACTCCAGAAAATATGGCTATCTTCAAGAAATCAAATAATAATGAATGCTAGTGAGGCTGCAGGGAAAAAGAAACCCTTCTACATTTTTGGTGGGAATGTAAACTAGTACAATCACCATAGATATCAATATGGAGATTTCTCAAAAAAATAAAACTAGACAATCTATTCAACTTAGCTGTTCCTCTTCTAGTTATCTTCCTGAAAGATCAGAAGACATCATATTATAGTGATACACGGATATCTGTGTTGATAGTACAATTCATACTAGCTAAATCTTGGAAGCAGCCTATATGTCCACCAACGGATGAATGGATAAAGATGTGATATTTACACATAGTGGAGTATTTATTACTTTGCTATAAAGAAGGATAAACTTGAGTCATTTGTAGGAAAATGAATGCACCTTGAGAATAATGTTAAGTGAAATCAACCAGGCACATAAGCTTAAATATCACATGGTTTCTCTTATAGGAGAGACACAAACTATAAATAAAGAGCAAAATTAAAGACAGATATCACAGGAAATGGGGAGATAAATCTTTTGCAAATGGACAGTGGACCAAGAGGTGCAGGGAGGAGAGAGAAAGGGGAGAGGATAAAAAAAGAATTGAGATGTTTTACATACATGCACATTCCACACAAGGAATGTGATTATTATGTAATATAAACATGTAATAAAAATAAAAAATTAAAAATGTAAAGAGACAATTCAGTAACAAAATATTTTCTCTCAAACATTTTTCTTTTTGAAATTACTTACAATTTCAGAATCAAACCCTAACACCTGGGAATGTATTTCTTTGTATTTTGCTGTTACAAAGCATGTTGGGTTTTCACAGGCAGAAGTTTGCGTTTTGCTAGCGGGTGACTGTCACCCTGGCAACCACCTGACCAATCACACTCACTTCATTAGTTGAGTCATGAGCTTCATATAAGGCAGGATCAGTGAATAAATGCACTCAACTTTTTGTGAGAAGTATTTATGGAATGCTCAACTTCAAAATCACTTTTCAAAAGAGTTTTGAAATAAAAATACTACGACCCTGGACCTGTTTAATCACCATCAAATCTGGTGGCTGTAGGGGGGGTGCAGGGGCGGGGCTGCCTTTTGCTGAGGGCTCTGCACATAAGTGCTGGCTTCCATGGGCCTTTTTGTCTGGTCACCATTCACCCAGATGTCCACTGTATAGGAGAGGGAGCTGGGGCTCACCTGGTTCTTGGGACTTGGTCATGACAGCAGTGGCAGGCAGCAGGAGAAGCAAATGCATGCCATCTTCCTTACTCAGGTGACGCAGATGCTATGAACCCCCACCCCCTGGCTCCATGTCCTGACAGGGAGACAGGGAGAGGAGAGTAAGCTTTGTCAGCACTTCTAACGCTGAGAAATAGCACCAAGTCATTTTCTTTTCTTCAATTGAAAAAAAAACCAACAGACCTGAGTTTCTAAGCTTCAAAAGTTGATAAGTTCTTGAATTAGAATAGTGGTCCTAAAAGGGGGAACCAAAGGAAAAAAGGGGTGGAAAAGCTCATGCTCCCAAGGTCAGTCAAATACCCGAGTAGGGTGAGATGCAGCCTTATCCAGGATGGAGATGGCTGCGGAAGTGAAGAAACCCGGCGGAGGAGAAAGCAGGAGGCAGCAGCTCCTGTAGGTGCCCACGAGGGCTGAGGAGCAGCTGCAGAGCTGGAGTCCGGGGCTGAGAGCGGGAAGACGGCCCGGGGACACTGGCTGGCTGTCCTCACCGCAGCGCCAGAGGAGATGAGCAGAGGAGGGGCCGGGCCGGAGGAGACCATCGGGTGACTTGCTCAGAGCCCGGTCCTCCAGCCCCAGGGGAGAAGCCGAGGAGAAGCGCGGCGGCAGTGGGACACCCGCTGTCCCGGGCGCAGCCAGGCATGGCCCACCCCTCGCCCTCCTTCAGGCCGCGCGCCCTCCGCCAGTCCCGAGGCGAGGCTGCGGAGTCCCAGGGGGCGATCCCAGCCCGCCTCCACCCGGCGCCTCCTGCTCCCCCTCCTCCCCGTGGCTGCCGCTCCTCAGCAGCCCGCTCTGTGCACAGGGCACAGTGCTCGCTGGCTGCTCTTCAGAAGCGAGCGCCGCCTCTGGCAGCCCCTTCCCTCCTGCTCGCCTGCGCCCCGCACGGCGCGAGGTTTAGCCCCAGGGAAGAAGGGTGACCCCTAGCTCGCACCTCAGCTTTTGTCCTGTGAGTGAAAGCCCTGGGCTGTTGGCATCCACACGCTTGGCACGCAGCTGGAGCAGGGTGAGCTCTTCTGTCTTCCTTCGTGTTTGAGGGGCCTGGAAGGGAAGCGTGTCCTCCCTCGCCCTGTACTCGTGCCTCTCACCGTGGGGCTTCGCCGCACTGCTCACACGTGGAGCCAGGAGAGTGGGTGTCTCCTGCGCCGAGTCCCAGGTGCTGCTCGGCTTCCTTTGCCTTTGCCCGAAGGGTCCCCTCTTTCTGTGTCTTCAGGCAGGGAAGACCAGCATGCAACAGTGATGCAGGGATCTGCTCTGCCCTCTCCGGTCTGCTTGTGTCTGGGGGGCGGCGCCTTTGGCCCTCCAGGCCCAGGCAGAGGCACTGACAGACTGTGCACGGAGACTCACACTGAAATAGGTGGCAGGGCTGCGCATTTATTGCTTGGACTTTTTCACTCTCCTGAGTGAAAAAATATTCTTAATGATCTTTCCTCCCACAAAAAAGAAGACATCCTCAAGAAAGAAAATCACTCAAGCCGTCCAACTCACTGGAGGGCTCTCGAGAGCAAGGGCATTTCCTTGGTGTCAAGTCACGCGACCTGGGTGTGGAGACGCAAGTGAGAGAAATAAAATGAGCCCAAACACGAACACCCAAGGCAGGGCTTTTATTAAGGGACAGAGCTGCTGGGTGGTCTCAAACAATGGCGAGAGCAGCAACCAGGGGCTGGGTGGGTGGGGTTTACAGGGGCCGGGGGTGGGGTGGTGGAGGCAGATGATTGGCTGCAAGTGGGGGCCAGTGGGCAAAGCAGGCCTTTGTTCCCTCCGGAGTGACGCGTTCCCTTTAGGCAGGGGTCATTTTCGGGTGTGGGGTTGTCGGGCCATTTTATCTAGCAGAGAACTCTGTTCTTTTTGGACAAGGAGACGCTTGCTGCCCGGGGTGGCGGAACTGGGTGTGTGTCCTTGTCCCCACTGCCTGCGCGCTGTCAGCACCCACCACTCCATGACGCCCGCGTGCCTGTGTGTACGTGTGTGCGCGTGCGTGTGTGTGCCCACACCCAGCTGCATTTCCAGGGTGCTGAGGGCAGCGGTGGAGTTCAGGGTCCTGTCCATGAGCTTGGGGGTTTGTTCTTCTGAGCAGTGGTGCTGAGATCCGGCGAGGGCCCTGGGTGTAGTGGGGCAGCCCTTTGGTGTGGGCTGGGCCCAGGTCAGACCTCAGAGACCCAGTCTGAGTTTTTCTTGTGTCACTGGATGCCACCAGAAGGGTCTGGCAGGAAATGAGGATGCTTTCTCTGCATAGGCGTCCTCCTGGCCCTGCAGTGGATGGCTCGGTAGTCGAGTCCAGCACAGGGCATCCAAGGGCCCAGGTCAGGACAGTGGGGGCCTGGGCCCAGGAGACAGCTTGGTTGTAGCCCAGGACATATGTTCCTAGCGGAGCCGAGGGCCTTGTGATGTGGGTCTGAGGGGTGGCAGGACCCAGGTGTCTCCCATGTCTGACGCACCCACTCCAGGTGTGGGTGGAAGCTGGTCACAGCCAGCTGGTGACCTGGAGCCAGGCTTAGGGGGACACCGTGCCACCCAATGTCTGATACTTCAGCCATTCTGAAGGTGCACAGGACAGACATGGACAGGCAGGCTAACGGTGCAGCAGTGAACACCTGGCTGACGGTGGGAAGCTGGCCTGGTGCAGGCACAGAGCACAAGAGCGGAGCCTGCCAGGTGCCATCCTCAGCCCCTGACGTGCCAGAGCCTCAATTCTCTGGGGCACACTGCCTGGGACTCCTGTGGCTTGGGCTGGAGCCGAGCAGGCAGGGCCTGTGCACCACCCACGTGCTCACTGGAACCCCAGTCCATCCCCGCACTCTGCCCATGCACTTCATCCCGTTTCCTTTTGGGTGGGAAAGCCAGTCTTCACACCTCACGCACTCTTCCCGTGTCTGTGACTTGTAATGCAGACTTCACACTCCTTCCGTGACCTTGGAGAATTTAAACCAAGCACAATGGAAAATGAAGCTCTTTTCTCCCGCACAAATGCTAGCTAGCACTCTTCCGCATGGGTGTAGGATCGGATAGAATGACTGTCGGAGGCAAAGGTAGAAATTCACACTTTGATCTCTGCTCCCAGCACTGGCATCCTCACCCTGACGAGGGTCAGCAGGAAGGCAGGGCACAGAGTTCCCTGGAGGAGCAGATGATCAGGTTGAGGCAGGTGCTGGGCGGCTTTGTAGCACACAGACCTAGCATCTGCTGAGATCCACTTCTTTTACAAACATCCTTTTCTCTGGCTTCAGACAGCGTCCACTGTACTGACCTGCAGGGCTGGGGTAGGCCGTTCTCCTGGCGCTGGGCAGAGAGACGAGGTAGAAGCAGCGTCCTCCTGGCTCTGCGTGGTGCTCATCCCCTCTGCTGACCTGAAGTCCCAAAGCTGGTCAGGCCGCTCTCCTGTTGTCCCCTTTGCTGGGTCTCTGTGCACGCTGTGCTCAGTCCTATCTGGGTGTTGACACTGCTTCAGGGTTTTCTCGGGGGTCCCAGAGCTGGCATTCAGCAGACACCTAGCTGCTTGTTGGGCTCCTCACACAGATGTCTCAGGGCTTCCTCTCTGACCCCTCTCTGCTCCCCGGCTCCCAGGGCATTTCTCCCATCCAGTCCTTGGCCATGTCTGGGCGGGGGCTCCCCAGCTGTGTGGCCCATACTTCTGGGCTCTGAGCTGGTTCAGTGCTTTCGCTGTTGCATCTTGAAATTCTTCGTAATTTTGGAACCATTTTGCCTTGGGCTCTGCAGTGAGTAGCCATCTGCCTGCTGGTTCTACCCATACCTCTTGCTTTTGCTGTGCTTTCAGAGGTAGCCGTGGGTCTACTCTTATCTCCCACCACTCATGGGACACCCAGCATTGTCAACATGCAGCTTAAGAACAGGCCTGTGTTGCATTGCAGGCCTAACCCTGCCCATTCCTGCTGTCCAGTGGTCGCAGCTGACCCTGAGCCCAGCGCCTTGGTGCTGCTGCCCACAGCTGTCCAGCCCTGGGTGCTGGGTAAGTTCTTGCTGACGAGGCCTCCCCGACTCCCTGACCTCCGCTTTAGGATAGGATTCCTTTCCCTTTGCTTCTGTCAGGCATGGATGTACCTGCAACTAGAAAACTGTGCAGTTAGCTGTTTCATGTCTGTGTGTCTTGCTAGAAGCAGGTCACTGTGGCTCTGAGTCATAATGGTGGCAGAAAGAGAACCTAGAACGGAGCTGTCTGTCCCATGCCATGGGTGCCAAGAAAATATATGTGGACTGACAGAATGAACGACTGGATGATTGCAGTGTCAGGTCCACATCTGTGCTGTTTCCCAGGGCCCTGGTGGCTTCCTGACCTTCTTGGCAGAAATGGGCCGGAAGTCCCTACCCCACCTCCAGGATCCTCCTTAGTCTCTTCCCTTGGTATCCTCCTTTCCCTGGGCTTTAGTTGCCTCACCCAGAAAAGAAGAGGGAGCAGATGGTTTCTGAACACCTTTCTAATGCTTGCATTTTATGATTCTATTTCCACCCAACCCCTTGGGAAATAAAACTGCGGTGTAAATAATGAAAATAAGAAAGAACATTCTACGTGAAAGTGCTTTGAGCAATTCCTTTTTTATACTCCTCTGAAATGATTCTATTTCCATCTGAATGAAATTGGGCCATTCTGATTTTACACTTCGCAAACTCAGACGGGCAACTTTTTTCCCTTTAAGTTTCAAGAAGACAATTTAAGTCCAAGACACGGAAGAATGGAGTTTGGTTAATTTTACCTTCCTTGTTTATAAATGTTGAACTATGGTTTGTGTTAAAATTCACAATCATTGAGCAAAACACCAGGGTTGAGTGTTCGATGCACTTTATAGTAGACAGAGGCAGAAGGTCTCCATTTGCTATTCCTGTAACAGTTTCTGAGTGAAAATTGTATTTGTGGGTTGGTTAATGATCTTTTTTTTTAGATTGAACTGAGAAAATGTTATTGTTGTCTTCAACATTCTGGTACATTTTGCCATAGTCTTAATTCTTTTTAAAAACAGCCTTATTGAGATATAACTGACATCAATAAACTGCAAATATTTTGAGTATAAACTTTAATAAGTTTGACAGGTGTACCCTGTGAGCCATCAGCACACTCTGATAGTTGAGCTGGTCCTCCTATTTCTACCAACACTTCCTTCTGCTGCTTTCTAATCCCTCCCTGTCCTGGCAGCTCCCGAACCCAAACAAGGGCTACTCTGCTTTCTGTCATTGCAGCTTAGTTTGCACTTTGTAGAGTTCTATGTAAATCACTTGTGTAGCATATGCTCTTGTTTTGTCTTATTTCTTACATGAACATAGTTACTTTGAGGTTTATGGGTTGTTTCATGTATTAGTGCTTCCTTCTTTTGTATTGTTGAATAGTATTCCTTTCCATGGATCTCCCACATTCTCTTTATTTGTTTCTCTTGATGGACTGTGGGGAGTTTCCCATATTTGGCTCTTACAAATCAAGCTCTTAAACACAGTCAAGCACTAGTCCTTGTGCGGCCGCATCTGTTCTTTTGGGCAAGCACCTAGGAGTAGAGTGATTGAATCAAATGGTAAGTGTGTGTGTAAATCCTTGAGAGATCGCCAAACTGTTTGCCAGTGGTTCTGGCGTTTTTTCACTCCTGTGGCAGTGGAAGAGTGCTCCCATTTCTGTACATCTTTGCCGATTTTTTGCTAGTGTTTCTCTTGCTTATCATAGTCATTGAGATCGGCGTGACTGCTGTCTTACCGTGTGTTTTCCTGTTGCGGTTAACACAGTGTCTACCATTTTAAACACAACATTTACCACGGTAAGGTTTTAATTTAGTGACATGAAGTACTTTCACACGTGTGCCACGGTCACCGCCTCCTTTCCAGACCTCTTTGCTTCTTCGGAACTGAAACCTCGTGCCGACTCTGAGCACGCCTCCTACGCCCCCTCCTGGCGCTCCAGTCCTCAGCGGCCCTTCTGCTTTCCTGCCCTTCCGGCACCTCATGTAAGTGAGCCAGGTAGCGTTTGCCGTCTTGTGAGTGGTTTCTTTCGCCCCACACGGTGTCCCAGGTTCACCCACGTCGCAGCAGGTCTCAGAGCTCCGTTCTGCGAGGCCCGTGGTGCAGGTGAGGCTGCGCTGGCTGCTGCAGTTCGCCCGTCTCCTCTGTCGCTGGTCGCAGCTGCGCCCACCACGTGGAGCCAGTTGTGGATGGCGCTACTGTGATGCTGCTGGGCTCGTCTGCAAACGTATCTCCTCAGGACTGTTCTCAGTCCCAGCAGTGGGATCCCTTGCTTATTCGGTCTTGTTCGTGGTTTTAAAGTCTGCTTTCCTGGTGACTAATGATGCTGGGGATCTTTTCATGTGCATACTTTCCCTTTGTTTTTCTTCACCGGTCAAGTGCTCAAGGGTAAGTAATCTCTTCTTGCATCAAGGCCACGAAGACTTTTTTGTTTTGTTTTATATATTTTAGACTTTTACATGTAGGCCTGTGGTCCATTTTGAGTTAGTTTTTCTTTATCTTGTGAACTGTGAGTGGATGAGTTCTATAGTTTTTTTTTTAATGGTTTCTTGCTGTTGCTCAAACAGTATATTTTTCTTTTTTTTCTATTTAGTTTATCGGTACATTTTAGGTACACAATACATTTACATTCATCATTGGGATCTTGTACCTTTGCATGATGTATCTTGGTTTTTATTTTTTCCCCCTTCCCCTGCCCTCCCTTCACCCCCTCCACCCTTCCCTATTTGCAAAGACTTTGTTTCCATTTTTGCCTTTTCTCATATTTTTTTCCTTTCCCCTTCCCCTCCCACTTCCCCTACCCCTTTAGACCTTTTCTTCCTATTTCAATTATCAATTTTACATTTTGATCCTTATTTACACTTTTAGTTTTTCACACTAGAGAAACTATTTGGTATTTACACATTTGTGTCCTATTTATTTCACTTAAGAGTATCGCCTCACTGTGCATCCATTTAGCTATAACTTCTCTAGTTTCTCATTCTTTATGGCTGAGTGGTACTCCATTTTATAAAAGAGTTGTATAGATTTATTAAACTTATTTGGTAGTTCTAGTAACCTTTCTGTAAATTCCATAAAATCTTATAAATAAATAAATAAATAAATAAATAAATGGAGTTTAATTTCACTGTTTCCAATCCATACAACTTTTCTTTCATTTTCTTTCCTGAGTATATAGCTATAATCTCCAGTAAAATGCACTGGTTATTTACCTGCAGTGTAACATTAAATAGAAATGGTGAGAGTGGATATCTGGTCTTATTTCTGATCTTAGTACTTTTATTCTTAAGTATGATGTTTGTGTGTGTGTGTGTGTATGTGTATGTGTATTTTATGTGCTTTTGTCAATTTGAGAAATGACTCAATTTTCCTGTTTTTTTGAGATTTTTTTTGTTATGCATGGGTGGTAAGGAAAGTTAAGTTTTCAAATGCTTTTTCTACATCTGTGGAGTTGATTTTTTTTAGTTTGTTCATGTCGCAAATTATATGTATCATCTTTTTAATATACTGCTGAATACTGCTAAAGTTTTGTAAAGAAATTTTATTTCTATTTTTGTAAGAAATATTTTGTAGTTTTAATATTTTTCTAGTTTTCGTATCAAGGTAATTAAGGTCTCATAGTTGGGAGGTATTCTCTTTTAGTCCACTTTTTGGAAGTTGGGTATAATTATTATTTTTTCTTCCTTATATGTTTGGAACACTTCACCTGCAAATCCCTCCGGATGTGGAGTTTTCCTCGAGGAAGATTTTAAAATTATTTCAGTTTCTTGAATAGAATAGGGCTATTCCTGTTATCTCTTTCTTCTTGAGTGAATTTTGATAACTTGTGTCTTCAAAGAATTTGTTCACTTTATGTGTTCTAATATTTGCTCACATAAAAGTTATTTCTCATCTTTTTAATATCCATGGAATCTCCAGTGCTGCCACCTTCTCTCATTTCTAATGTTGATAATTTGTGTCTTTCTTTGTTTATCACTTTAGCTAGAAGTTTATTAATGTTATTGTTCTTCTGGAAGAAAATGTCTTTTATTTCATTTATTTTTTCCCTATTGTTTTCTGTTTTCCAGTTCATTGATTTATGTTCTGACCTTTATTTCTTATTCTTATTTTACTGTTTTTCTTAAGAAGGAAAATAAAGCAATTAATTTTATATTTTTCTAATTTAAGTGTTAGTGTTACAAATTTCCTTCTTAGGAGTGCTTTAGCTCCATCTTCAAATTCTGATATACTCACGTTCTTGTTTTTATTGAGTTAAAAAAAACCCCCAGTACTTCCTATTTCACTTTTTACTTTTCTTTTAGATCTACAGATTGTTTAGAAATGTGTTGTTGTTTACCTTCCAAATGTTTGGATATTTTCAAAGCATGTGTGACTGATGCTGTCTTAACCCCGTTTACCCAGATGATACACTTCAAAGGACTTGAATCCTCACGTCTACCTGCAGGTTCCCCGTGCTCTGCCCTTCTTAACTGACCTAAATATCTCAGGTGTTTGTCATAGTGACAGAAAGCTAACTCAGTATGACAACAATAGCTAATAATAAATGAGAACGGTCGTAAGTATATCTTATACAGTAACAAGCTATGTGAGTGTGTTCTCTCTCTAACATTTCACTCTACTGTGTTCAGCTTTTTCTTGTGTTTCTGGGATGACACAATTCGCCCATGTGATATGATGCCTGTGAATAGAGTGTTAGGCAACTTTTTTGTTTTTTTTTCTTGGAACAGGGTCTCACTATGTAGTTCAGGCTGGCCTTGAGCTCACTATGTACCCCAGGCTGGCCTCCAACTCACAGTGATCCTCCTGCCTCAGCTCCTGATTGCTGGGATTACAGGTGTGCACCACCACACCTGACAAGTGTTAGGCACCTTTTGAGAGCCATCTGCTTTGGGCAGTCCTGGGTCATTTGGGAAGGTGATGTCAGGTTGGTGGTGTACACAGCTGGACCAAAGGATGGCTTGCGTGGGGTGAGCAAGGTTCCATGACACTGCTCAGAACAGTGTGCCACTTAAAAACCCGTGAGTTGTTCATTTCTGGAAATTTTCCTTTACTATTTTGGGACTGTGGTTGCCTGTGGGTAACTGAACTGTGGATAAAGGAGATACCCTAGTGCCTGTGTGTTTGCTTGTTGTCTCTCTCTCCCAGCTAGGCAAACAGGAACCTTGACTGGTGCCTGTCGTGTGAGCAGCGCTGCCATGGTGCCTGCACACAGTGGGTGGTTGATGTACCTGAGGGCTGCCCCACACCTAGGCCAGCCTGGACTTCCCTGCACACACGGGCGACATGGCCTCCCTTCTTCCTTCCAAAGTGTCTGTTTGGAACTGCAGAGAAAATGGTTTCCATTTGGTAGAATAATGAGAAGTAATCATGTTTTTAAAGCTGCTTATCAGGAGCACTCTCATTTAATGAAAAATATTGTTGGGTCTTCTTGAGATCCCATTGTGGTGCAGACTTGGCAATGAGTGCAGCTGGTCTCTGTTGCAGTGAAAGCCCATCTGGGTTGTTCTCAAGGAAACCGTATTCTAAGTGGAATACGCAACAGCAAACTGACCTTGTCAATCCAGCTGTTGCACAGCTACATTAGGACTCTGTACTTCTGGGCCTAACATTGTTAAATGCTCTGTAAATCCAGAAGCTTATAAAACTTTTAAAGAAGGACACAGAGTCCTGGAACCACTTAGGCTATTTTGAATATTGGAATCATCAACCCAAACCCCAAACCCACTGACTGTGTAGTGATTAATGAACAGGCATCTTCAGTGTGTGTGTGTGTGTGTGTGTGTGTGTGTGTGTGTGTGTTTATACACAAAGGTTTCCTTAAATCACTTATGACAAATTCAGAGACTTTCAGAGCCATAGGCAGTTTCTGGTGATAATTGTAGGGAGTGGGGAAGAGGGCAAAGAGATCCTTTTAGGGTCCTGTACACCTTTACTGAGGACATCTTTATCGCCTAAGTTTTTCTTTCATTGATCTTCAGCAATGTGAAGGTTCTTTTAAGTCATCATTATACAGAAAAGGGTTTTGTTAAAAGAGAATTTTAGAATAAAAAACAAAATTGAGAGCAAATTCATATTACATTTTTTAAAACCTCACCTACAGTAGGATTGCCTTTTACTTTTGGGGAGAAAATATCAACCTGTGTTGATTGTTTACACAGTTCTTGCATCAGAAGTGAATCCATGAAAGCTTTCGGTAGCTCAGACTCGTGTGAGCCAATGGTAGGAGCTGCTGGCTGCAGTTGGCTCCTCATCTTGCTCCAAGCTCTCCTCTCTGAACTCCCCTCTAGTCAAGACTTTTGTGTCTTCTTTGGTTAACCTGGTTGATCAGTAATTTAAACCAAAATGGTTCATGTACAGGGTTTGTTCACAGCCCTGCGTAAGTACCTCCCTCACTTCTTCTCATTCAGGTTGCTATCTTAGCTGGCCTCCCAGGAGAAAAGCGTAAGGAAATATGTACATATACACAAAGGACTGTTATCCAGCCACAGAGGAATAAAGTCATGTCATTTGCAGCAACATGGCTTGGACTGAAGGCCATTGTGTTCACTTAAATGAGCCAGGCAGCAAAAGACAAACACTGCATATTCTCACTTATTATGGGAGCTACAAATTGATTTCATCAAAGAAGAGAGAGAATAGTGCTTGCTGGAGCCTGGGAAGTATGTGGGAGGAGGATATATACAGAGAGAGGATGGTTAGCAGGTCCAGGGGTCCAGCTGGATGAGAGGAATAACTGCTAACATTGTAGAGCTAAGTGGAATGACCACGAGTGACAAGAACTAGTTCAATATTTCAGAATTGCTAACAGAGAGGATTTTGAAGGTTCTTTCTATGGCTTGAACATTTTGCGTGTCCCCCAAGGGTCTATGTGATTGGAAACTTGGTCCTCAGGGGGTGCTATTGGGAGTGAGGGGACCTTTGGGAGTTGAGGCCCAGTGGGGAGTCCTTAAGTCTTTGAGGGCATGAGGTAGCTCTCTTGCCACCCTTTGGTAGTTCTCCAGAAAGGGTTGTATAAAGCGAGCAAGCTGGTTGCCTCCCATAACTCAGGCTCCCCCAGTTCGGTACATAATCTGTGTCACTCGCTCCCACCATCGCTCTCAGCCGTGGCGGGTACAGCTAAGGGAAGCCGCACCACAGAGCTTGTGCTTTGCCATTTAGACTTTGAATATCCACATTTGTGAGCTTAATAAACCTTTTTGTCGTAGTGTGTGTCAGGTATTTTGTTCAGTAATGAAAGCTGACTCATATATTTCCCCGGACAAAGAGATGACAAGTGTCCGGAGTGGTGAACAGATCAGATCATTACGTAGCCTGTACACACATTGAAATAGCACTCTGTGCCCTACAATGCGCACAGTTGTTATGTGTCGTTAAAAGAAGAAACACTAGCCTGGCTGGCTTCTCAGTAGTACGATCTTGGTTGGGCGTGGGCAGGGAGTCAGGAAGGATTCGAGGGTGGCTGATATGGGTGCCGCCTCTCCCTCTGGCTGCCGCTTAGTAAGCAGCGAGGCCGCTCTTCAGCATGCCTTGATTTTCCCATCTCCCCTTGCTCTTGGCACTGTTCTTCCTAGGTCACTCTTCAGCCCTCTGCAGCTCCGTGGCATATAGCTGGCTCCATCTTATTCTGACGAACATTTTTATCCATCCATAATGAATTTTATTCCAAATATTTCTACCCTTCCACAAACTAAACATAACAAATTTAACTTTTAGTCTTGGTTTTCATTCTAGAGATGTAATTCTATTAGCCACTTACCAGTCCAGTTATTTAAATACTGGATGACCAAAAATTGCATAGTTTTTAAAATTAATTTTTATAAGATAATATAACAGGAAATATAAAACAACAATTTTATCAAATTATTTACTACAAGAATCAACTGGGTTTGAAATGACACCTGCTGAGCACTTCTTGGGATAGTCAGCTGCCTGAGTGATGCCCGGATAGGCTGGTGAGGGCTTAAACTCCTGCCGAAGAATGACAGCACTCTTTGTAGGTGGGCAGGAACTCCTTGGATTAGAGTGTGGACATACGCTGCACCCCTGCACTGTGGAAGAGATGCTGGGCCTTACTCTTCACAGGGACAGTTCTCAGACCCTGCTTGTCCTTCTCTTAAAGGCAGGGTCCTGCTGAGCCAATGTCCGAGATGAGCCCTCCTCTCTGTGTGGAGTGTTAAAAGTTCATGCCCATAAGACAAGCCTACATTACCCCAAGGGTCTCTGTACCCATGGAGAACCTGAGGACCCAAGCGGAAGAGGAAATGGATCGAGGAGATCTTGGTCTTAAATACCCAATATCGGCGGCTCAGATTCCACGTGAATTCCTCACCCCTGAAATTCCATCTTTAAAATGGACCCTCTGAATCAAGAATTTTCTACTCACAGGCTTCAGCTCACTTGACCTTTGCTTGTGGCAGAATCTTCCGTACAGATTTTCACACAGTTTGTCATTAATGGTGTTGCTTCTGAGGTGGTGGGGCAGGAGACCTCTGATGAGGTGGGAAGAGCAGTTCTGTGTGTTGACGTGAGGGTTCTGGCCTGCTCTGTTGCTAGAACCCTTGGAAACTGACACACAAAGGGCACCCGACTCTGCCCCACCCCAGCGCCGTACTACGTGCCCAGAGCACACTATTTCCGGGAACTCTGTTGTGCCTCACGCTGGCCCATCACCAAGTGACAGCCATGGTGCTCTTGGTGCATGGGAGCGCACCCCCAGCCCCTCCAGTGGCAAGAGCAGTCTAGGGCCTCTGCAGCTGTCTGCCCTGTGTCCAAGCTCTTCCTGTAGCATTGTGCCTTGTCTTGCAGATGTCTTGAAAGTGTGGGTTGCAGTGGAAAATACATTAGTGTGGACATTCAGGACTTGGTGCTGTGTTCCAGAAAATGTGGCAGCAAGTGCTACCTGCTGCTAAGCCTGAAAAGCAGACGTGTGAATCAGCAGGACTTGTGGTCCACTGGGGACTGGTGACAGCAGGAGTGTCCTTTTGCGGGGAGAAGTGCCAGGGACTAAACCCAAGGCCTGTGCACACTGCGATGCACTCTCCCACTGAGCTCCACTCCAGTCCCTTGGAGCATCTTCTTTACCCCTCTGAGTCCATGACTAGACTAGGGACAGCAGGATTAGTCAGCTTCCCACCACGGTGACACGTGCCTGCAGTGGTAAACTCACAGGGAGAAACCTTGGGATTTGGTGTACACTTTTGGAGGTTTTGGTTCATGAATGATTCGCCCGTTGCTTTTGGGCCTGTGGCAAGCACGTCCTAGTGGGGAGCACGTGGCAGAGCAAAGCCACTCGCCCTGTGGCCAGGAAATGAAAGAGAAGAAGAGGAAGGGGTGGGTCTCACAGTCCCTGACAAGGGCTCTTCCCCAGGGGTCGCAGCCCTCCCACCATACCGCCGGCGACAGTTCCTACATCTCCCAGGAACACTCCTCAGAGGGGCAAGCCTCTCATCTATGGGGTTTCCACGTCCAACCCAGAGCAGCAAATGAGTCTTAGCGACCAGAGCTCAGTAAAAATGCTGCAGAAGGCACAGAAGAATGTGCATTAGGACATCTATTGATTTTTAAATAGGCAAATTTGAGTGATTTAAATACAGATGCATCTGACTTATGATGGGGCTACATCCTGACAAACCCATGGTGAGCTGAAAATTAGAAGTGCATTTAGTACCCACACAGATGAGTACTGGGCAGCAGTGACCTACTACTTCTGTGGTTGGCTGGGGCTGCTGGTCACTACTGCAGTCTGGCCTTGCTAGCCTAGGAAAAGGTCAAAGTTCAAAATTCGAAGCATGGCAGCTTCTAAATCTTCTAAATGAATATCGATTTTGCATATGATCAAGTCAGAATATTGTGCGTAGAATGATAGTAAGTCAGGGGCCTTCTGTCCATTTGACTAAGTTTCGCAAGGGAAATGTGGTGGCAGGTGACAGGCCACAGCCGTACCACCAGACAGTCTTCTCCAGGAGGACGTGTGGGTGGGAATGGCCCTGCGGAGAGGACAGCGACTTCGGAATCTTCCTGGAGCACAGCCCTCGCCCTCAGTGGGGATTGCTGCCCGGGGCCTGCCTCACCTCCCAGAGCTCTGCTTCCCACAGTCCTCTGCTCTCGGGTCTTGGAAAATGGACCTGCTTTGTGTTCTAAAACAATCCTCAGTGCCACAGAGGAGGAGAGAGAATTTTGCTGAGATGGTGCTGCAGAGGAGCATTTTCTGAGGGAGTGAGGGTGGTGTTTGGATGTATTTTAGACACATTGCCTGCCAGCTAGGATGCTGAGGAGTTGGGTGGGGAATGGCAAGAAGAGCACCCAAGGACACCCTAAGTTTATAGCTTGAGAAACTGAGTCAATGGCAGAGCCATTTATTTATTTACTTATACTGGGGATTGAACTAGGGTCCTTTTAAAGTTTTTTAAAATTTTGAAACAGGATTTCACTAAGTCTCTAATTACACAGGCTGGGCTCAAATGTGTGATCCTCCTGCCTCAGCCTCCCAGAGTGCTGGCAGGACTGTAACGCACCACCGCAACCAGCTCAGGAACAGTTCCTTTTATTGAGACAGGAACACTGCTAGGAGGCAAGATGAGAGGAGAGGAGGAGAGGAGCCTCCTAGGGCTTAATAATTCAGCCAAAAGGAAGACACGCAAACTTGTGCAAAATAACTATCATGAAAAGACCCAGTGAACTCTGAACAGTGACAACATCTATGTGAAGTATGGAAAGTGCAGGCTCATCCCTTCTTGGAGCACAGCTCTCAGGGGTGGTGGAAATGCTTATTTCCAGACTATACGCCAGAGAACGGCAAAGGAGTTCAAGGAGAGGCATGGAGTCTGTAGTGAGGGGGAAGTGGAGTCACCTGCAGCGTGCGGCGAACATGAGCAGCTCGCAGGTCTGCACTGCAGAAGCCAGCTCCCGTGCAGTTTCCATCTGCTTCTCAACCCATGGAAATGCTTGCTCTGTTCTGCTTCTCAATCAGATATCTGAACTACTGGGAAAATTTGTCTCAAGCCATTTAACCTAAAGAGAACCAGAAACTGAAATGAACAAAACTATAAAGTATGTTTTATCTTGGTGCTAAAGAGGAAAAATGCATTTGTGTTTTCATAAATCCTCTAAAATATGTCCTTGTACATGGAACTTTCAGATAAAAATGGGCATTTAAGAGAGGCATATGCATTTCACCAGGAAAAGACTCTGAAGAGCGTATCTTTTTAAAGTGTTTTTTACACCATCATTTGGAAGTGAGGATGTCTATTTCAATATACACATGTGTATTTTCCTTTTCCTTTTCCTTTTCCTTTTCCTTTTTCTTTTCTTTTGTGGTGCTTGGAATAGAACCCAGAGCCCCAGGCATGCTAGGCACTATTGAGCCACAGCCATAGGCTTTATGCTTTAAATCCCTGGCTCTGTCATGTACTATCTTTCTTCTAATCCTGAGTGATACAGGTAACTGTTGCACTGTTCAGTATCTGTGTGCATTATTCATTGGCCACTTCTTAAACTATGGCTTCCTAGATTACTGCTCAATAATTTGGTAATAATTAATGCCAAAGTTATGTATCAGTATGATCTTGCTATTTATCGATTTCTCCCAACTCATTTGGAGTTACCTACAGATGAAGGAAATCTGCCCTTAAGTTTCCAGCTCCAAAGCCCCCTCCCTCTGGGGTGGACTCATCAACTCCCAGAGCCACCCCTGCGCACCTGCCCTCCCTCCAGCGGCACCAGGGTGAATCGGAGCTCTCTGGCCTCAGCCCTGGAGACTGAGCAGCCGCCCAAGCCTGGCACGCGAGGCCGTACCTGACTGCAGGGCACCAGTGCCCACCTCAGGATTCGCCCAGATGCTTCTGTAGAAGATGAGGCGGTGCCAGCTCTCTTCGGTTTTCAGAGGGGTCCTAGTTGGAGCTGCCAGGGCCCCGGATGCACACCTTCCTGCATCTTGGGCACACATAGATTTTCCTCTTCCTCCTGTGTGCAGGCTCTTTGCAGATCTGACTCACCAAACGAAGACCTTCCTTCCCTGGGGGAGATTTTCTCTAGGAAATCTGGAGAATCCTGACCCCTTCTACCCCACCCCTCACCCAAGACATCCAGTCCTTTTTATTTGGCTTCTGTTGAAGCTCTCAGGCCCACCTGATATGCTTGGGTCTAATTAACTTCCGATAACGCCTGCTTCTGAGTTCTTTGACTGGAACTCTCTGGCCACAGTGAGCAGCTACAGAAAGCAAATGGGCATTGAAAGTTACACTGGGGCCAGGACTGGGAGCCTCCCCATCTTATTTGCCCATGGCCCCCTTAGCTCTGCTGCAAACCCACAAAAACCATGGCACATAGCAGGCAACCATGCGAAAAATGTGCATCTGATTGAGCTAGAAAACTGAAAATGGAAGGTTATAAAACCATAGAAGGTCCAACAAGAGGCAGACACAGAGGTGAGGGGCCCACTTGGCTTATTTCATTCTGACTGCCTCCTCTTAAAGCATCCACCAAGAAGACCCCGTCTAAGGGAAACTAAGTCAGAGCAGGGGGAAGAAGGACTCAACCGCACCTCTATGAGCAAGTGAGCTTCATCCTTGCCAGACCCTCCCCTTGTGTGGGGTGTGTTCCACAGTTCCAGCCTGTGTGGGCATGAGGGTGGGGTGCGCTCAGGGCCTCCTCGGTGAACATCTTGTATTGGTGGAAATGTATCACATGTCATCTGCTATGTATGCTGCAGAGGGTCTCTGAGTTACGGCAGGTCTAACAGTCACCTTTCCATTGCTTGGATAAAATACCTGACACACACAATATAAATGAAAAAATGTTTATCTTGGCTCTTGGTTTCAGAGGGTTCAGTCCATGGTTGGCTGGCTCCAAGGCACAACATCATAGCAGAAGGGTGCGGCAGAGGAAAGCTGCTTAGTGTATGGTATCCAGGAAGCAGGGAGCAGGGGAAGGGCCTGTGAGGAAGGGACCCAGCCCCAATGACGACCCAGACCCACACAGAAGTGTGCTTTTCTAATCTCCTGGCATTTCTGAAACCAGTCAAGTTGACAGTCAAGATAAACTCACTGTTTTCCAAGCCAATTTCAACACAAGAAAGAATAGTGACCAAGGATTAGGGTCCTTCAAGTGAGCAAGAACTATGTCTACACAGGGCCTACCTGCTGAACTGTCCAGAAACCCACAGATGCTGTTGTCTCTGCTTTTAGCTCTCACTGGCTTCAAGGTCCTGAGGTTCAGTGAAACTTCTGCTCAGAAGTGACCAAAGGTCTTCCTTTTGCCGAGGAGGGACAATGAGCAGCTGAGTTGGACGCATATCTGGGCAGTTAGACAGTCACTCTCACTGCAGAGTAACTCCACTAGGGTAAGAAACTGTAGGCCTAGGAGGATCTGGGGGAATGTGCAGCCTGAGATGGGAAAGTGGAGAGTCTTGTGGCACAGTGGTGGCAGGGAGGTAGCCCTAAATTGAATCTGCCCATTGGGTCATGATTCAGGCTTCCTAGGAATTAGGGCAGTGGTGATTTACATGAGGAAAAGCTCGTGGAATGAATGAGTACCAAATAAATGAGTTTGTGAGCAGATACAGGACTGGGCAACATGGTGCTGGAGGCAGCTTCCTGCTCTCAAATTCTATCATTCTATGCTTAGGAGAATTAAAAGCGAGGACCCCTAACAAAGATAATAGCCCACAGATGTTACTTCAGTAGCACCTGCAGAGTCACTGTTTTATTTTCAATCAAATCCTAAGCATCTTGGCAGGAGAAAATGTCTGGCTAAGCTTCATCTGAAATTATTTTTTTAAATGGTGGAAGACTTCCTGTACAATTTTCTTTTGCTGACTGGTTCATCATTTTTACTGGGAAGGCATTTTAAACATCCCTGAAGAATGTAGATAACATTATCATTGTCAGATTTTAGTAATAGCTCACCAAGTATTCATAAGATACCACATATGTGATTTGCTATCAGTGTTATCTGCTGTATATTTGTAAAAAATAGCTCAGTTACTCATGATAAATTTCTGGTATATTTGGAAAAAAAATCCTGCCATATAAGATGCCAGCTTTGAGTAGCAGAGCTTGGTTGATCCTTGGCTACATTATTCACTCCATTAGCTCTACTGCAGTTCTGCTTCCTTCAAAGCTAGTTGGATAAACAAGATAAATTGACATTGTCAGTGATTACAAAACTGCGATTTCCAGTCCTATAAACAGCTCAGGGAGCTGTTGGACCTGCAGGCATCAGGCTGGCCAAGTTCTCTGGCTGCTCCTTTCTGAAAGTCTCATGGACACTGGCATGCTCAGCGACAGAGCCGTCTGGGAGTCTGGGGGAGGGCTGTGGGCTGCACAGGGCACCACCTTTCTGCTCTGCATGCCTCTCCAGGCCTCCTGTACCCTTTGCTATGATGCTCATTGTCTCGATTCAGCAGAACTCAGGCATGTTTTACTGGGCTATGGCTCAGACACAAATTTAGGCCTTTCCTTGGCATCTAGGAGGTTACATCCTGATAATGTAAGCCAAGCAGATGCAGCGACCACAGCTCACTGTGCTGTTAAAGTATCTTATGGGTTAGATGTAGAAGTTCTCTCTCGAGCTTCATTTTTTCTGAGGTGGGGGTTTGCGAGGTGACCGGACCATGGGAGTGCTGTATGCATTAGTGGATTGATCCACTGAAGAGTTCATAGATGAATGTGCTGTTAGGAGATGCGGCCTGGTTAAATAAGTGGGTCACTGGGAGTGTGGCTTGGAAGGATGTCTCTCCCCACTGGCTCCTGCCTGCTCTCTGCTTCCTGGTTGCCATGATGTGAACAGCTCTCCTCCTCCAGACCGTCCTACCTGGCCTTTCTGCCTTAGAGCCAACTGACCATGCACTGAGAATGTGAGCCAAAATAAACCTCTCCTCCTTTAAGTTGTGTGTGTTGGGGATTTTCCTGCAGCAACACGTAAATACTAAGACAGGGTATAATTGCATACGGTAAATTTCACCATTTTTAGGTGTATCGTTCAACATTTTGGGCAAATGTGTATAATCATATGACCACCTCCTCACTTAGGACAGAAGATTTCTGTCATCCCCAAAACTTCTGGTTCCCCTTTACATTCATTCCTGTCTCCCACTCCCAGCCCCTCACAAGAGTTCCTCTTATTTTTGTCTCCATAGTTTTGCTGTCTCTAGAATCTCGTGAAAATGAGACCTGTGCTTCCTTTACTTAGCACCATGGTGTTGAGACTGAATTGAGCTTTTGCATGTGTGGTAGGTTATGTCTTTTTATAGCTGAATGGTGTTCAATTGTGTAGATGTACAACAATTTGCCCAGAAGTGTCTGTATACAGTTTAATTTCTCTTGCAAAATATATGGCAATGAAACTTGTGAAGTTTGTGAAATTTAACTTTCTGAGGTTGCTATATTGTTTTACATTTTACCAGTAACTTATGAGAATTTCAGTTTTCCTACATTCTAGTCAGCACTTGGTTCTGTCAGATGTGGTTTTTAGCCTTTCTAATATGTGTGCAGTGGTATCTCATTGTGATTTCAATTTTTAGCCATTCCAGTATATGTGCCATGATACCTCATTGGGATTTAAATTTACATTTCACTATGACTCATGATTTGAACACATATGTATGTGTTTATGTTTTTTGGTAAATGTTAAGCTCTTTAGCGCTTTAGATTGGGAAGTTTTCTTCTTGTGTTTTGATGGATTTTTATATTTTCCAAATACAAGTACTTTGTCATGTGTGTGACTTGAAAAATTTTCTGAAGTCTTGTCTTTTCATTTTTGTAGTAGTACCTTTTTAAACAAAAGTTTTGAATTCTGATAAAGTCCAGTTTATGAACTTGTCCCTCTGTGAATCATGATTTTAGTGTTATGTCTAAGAAATTTATACCTAACACGAGGTCACAAAGATTTCTTAGATTTTTTTCTTCAAGATTTATGTTTTACCTCTAGGTCTATGATATCTTTTGAGTTTACTTTTTTTATGGTGTGAGGTACGAGTAAAGATTCACTTTTGTTTGAATATAAATATCTAATCAATACAGCACCACTTGTTGGTAAGATCGTATTATTTTCACTGGATTGCTTTTGCAATTTTAAAAAACAAATCAAATGAAAAAATGGCCTCACCAGACATTTAAAGGATGATCCAGGGACTGTGACATCCAGACTAGCTTTGATGAGCTGTCACTTGACCCTGTGGATACAGAGGGCAGAGTACATGTACATGGCTGCACACGCTCCTGGAGACCAGAGGGGAGCCTCACAAGGTCCTCACTGCTGGCTGCCAGAAGAGCTTTGTGCATGCAGAAAATGAAAGATGTGTAGAACTGTAAACTGCCTAAACTATGAATGCACACTCAACCTACACACGTTCACTGGTGTTGGTGGAATGGACTGATGCAGGTGTTTTAGGACAATCTCTAATGGTTGGCTGGCTGCTAAGCTCAGCTGACCAAGAGGGACCCCTGGAGTCCAGACTTAAAGATCATATGGATTTAGAAGAGGTCAAAGAAACCGAGCAACAATAACAGTGGCTGAGCACTGTGTGAGAGACAGAATCCCCAGAGGTAGTCCAGAAAGTAATTACAACAGATAGACAAACAAAATTACAGCAACAGCCCACTGGGGACAGTGAGAATCCAAAATTTCTAAAATGTATTATCTGAGGCTATCCAATATTTAAAAAAGAAATATGAGATATGTGAAGAACCAGGAAAAATATAGCAATCAATGAAACAGTCTCTCAGAGAACCTTCAGATAAGACTTATGAGTCCCTAATTTCAAAGCAGATATTGTAAATTCCAAAATGTTCAAATAATTAATGGAAATAATCTTTAAATAACTAAAGGAAAGTATGATGACAATAATAGAGAATATCAGCAGAGATACTAGTTATGCAAATGAATCAAATGGAAATCCTATAATTGAGAAGTACAACACCAAAACAATCTCACTAGAGGAAATCAACAGCAACAGGCTATTTGGGGTTCTTTGAGATTCCATGCAATTTTTAGGATGTTTCTTTGTATAGTTGCAAAAAGAATGCCATCAGGATTTTGTTTGGATTGCACTGAAATCTGTAGATTGTTTTGGTGGTAGTATGTGCATCTTAAAAATATTAATTCTTCAATCAAGAAAAACAGGGTATCTTTCTATTTACATGTCTACTTTCTTTTGCAATAGTTTATGGCTTCAGTGTGCAAAATTTTCACTTTCTTAGTTAAGTGTATTTCTAAGTAGGAGTTCTTTATATATTTATATATATATATATTTTGGATATTAATAAATAAGAGGTTAATTAGGAAAATGCAAATCAAAACCACAATGAGATACCACTTTACACCTATCCGATTGGCTATAATATTCCGTGAGTTTGCCATTTCATTGTTGATTGAGTCCTTTGACGCAAAACAGTTTTCAATTAGGATAAAATCTAATTTATCAATTTTTTCTTTTATTCCCTGTGCTTTTAGTATCATATCCAAAAAACCATTGTCAAATCCAGTGTCACAAAGTTTTCCCTCTGTGTTTTCTTTCTAATAGTTTTATAGTTTTAGCTCTTTGTTTAGGTCTTTCATCCATTTGGGTTAATTTATATGTTTTGCATAAGATGAAGTTCCAACTTCAGTCTTTTGCATGTGGATATACAATTTTCTCAATGCCATTTGTTGAAAAGACTGTTCTTTTTTCATTTAATGATCTTGGCTTCCTTGTTAAAAATCATTTAACTGTATATGTGATGGATTATTTCTTTGTATGCCTTGTGTGATCTTTTGTTGGAAATAACACATTTGAAAAATAGCCATGTCTCCCAGTCTTTGCTGAGTGGCTTCATGCATGGAAAGATCATCACTAATCAGCCTAGCAGGAAGGTATAAGAGCTTTTTAGGCCTTTTCAGGGCATGCACCTTCCGTGGTTCTTTATTTTTTCTAATTGCTCCGCATACTTGACTGCTTTTTAATGTCATAATTTCCCTAAGAGTCTCCCACCTGCTTTTTCTCTGATCCTTGGATCTTCTCTTCTGTTTCTCTCCCAGTAATCTTTTGCTTCAGGCATCTGCAGATCTGTAGGTCTGCAATGCCTGCTGTGAACTTCCTGGGCTAAGTTCACTACTTCCTATTGCTTTGCCAGGCTGAGATCCAACCTGTGTCACTGTTGGCTTTCTGAACTTCATAAAGGATCAAAGAGACCAGTCTCTCTGGCAACTGTCAGAGAGGTTAGAACACAGAAAAACCAGTCCTCTATTTTCTGTGCTTTATGGAAAGGATCTTGGAATTAGGCACTGGTTCTCCCAGTGAGTCATGACAGGGAAGGTATAGGGCAGGGTGAGTAAAAAAACCCCAAAATTTCCAATTCGTGGTGAATGTTACTTTTTCTTGATTGTTTGCTATGTCGCTGTAGGTCTCTGGTTTCTAGAGCTCCTATATTTTAGTTAGCTTATAGTTATTTATTTAGTGTTTCTATGGACAACAAGAGTCGGGGACTTCTAGCATATCATGTAGCTCTACTTCACTCCCTTTCAGGGCAGAACAATATTCCATTGCATAGAATACTAGATTTTGTTTATCCATTCGTATGTTGATGGACAGTTGGGCCATTTTTACCTTCTCTTGGCTGGGAGTGGTATTGTGATGAACATGTGTGTGTATGAATTTGTGTACCTATTTTCCTTTTTTTGTGTATACCTGGTGATAGGATTGCTGAATCTCCTTTGTTTGGAAATGCATTCTTCCAGTCATAGAGTTCTGTGTTCACGTGCTTTTCTTTGGAGAACTGCAAAGACGTCATCCTGCCATCTTCTGTCTTTTGTAGTCTGATAAAATGTGTGTGTTGTGTCTCTTATCTTTGGTCTTCTGTGTGGTTGTTTTCTCTACCTACTTTCAAGATTTTCTCTGTGGTCTGGTTTTCAGAAGTTTGAATATGATATACTTAGATTTGATCTTAATTTTCTTTTTGGTATTTGGTGTTTTCTGTGCTCTTTGGATTTGTGGCTTGGTACCATTAATTCCAGAAGATTCTTGGCTATTTTTTCTTGCACATTTCCCCTCTACTCCCAACTTCTGGGATTCCAGTTAGGTGGAATGACATTACCCCATTCTTCTTAGATGCCATGTTATTTATTTCCTCATTCTTCTTTTCATGTTTCACTTTGGGTATGTTTTGTTGACCTGTCTTCAGTTCTCAATTACTTTATTAGATTTTCAAACCCATTGGTGAGTCTCAAAGCCATTCTTTGTTTTCAGTTCCAGCATTCTATTTGATTCTTTCTTATATTCTCCATCTCTGCTCAGATTACCCATTTGAGTTTGTATGTTGTCCACATATTTTATTAGGCTTTTAAACCATATTAATCTCAGTTATTTAAACTTTCTAAACTGAAGGTATTATACCCAAGACTGGTTTCTTTCCTTGCATCATCTTTTGTAGTGTATATTGTGGTCAAGCCCCTGCCCCTGCTTATTTATATGTCATTTATCTATTTATTTATTAATTTTTATACTAGAGATTGAATCCAGGGCCCTTTCACTAAGGAACATCTGAGCCCTTTTTACATTTATTTTTTTGAAGCAGGTCTTGCCAAATCATTAGGTTACCCGGGCTAGGTTTAAGCTTGCCATCTTCCTGTCTCAGCCTCCCAGAGTGCTAGGATTAAAGACACGAGCCATTATGCCCAGTTTATGTCTCACAATTTTTGCTGGAAGGTAGATGGTAGAAACTAAGGCAAATACTCATTTCTGCCTGAAGGTGAACACAGAATTCCTTTTGTTAGGTGTACAATATGGGGTTGCTTCCATCCTGACTTGAGATTTGTTGTTGCTATGGTTACCCTCAGTGGGCTATCATCTTCAGATTTTTCAATGTCACCTATGTGTAGAATGGGACTGTTTGCTTGAGGGTTTTTATTAATGTCTTTTGAATATTCATTTTTACTTTTTTTCCTTGTATTGATTTTCAGAGAGAGTCCCTTTCCATCCCCTTGTCTTTCTCCCCAAAGTTATTATCTGCTGTTTTTCACTGCTTAACCCTTATTCACCTGTGTTCCTTGTGAACCTCACTAAGCTGCTGTCTCTGGCATCATTGTGTCCCTGGGTTCTGCCTTCCCCAAGCTGGGCTTCTCAGTCTACTGTGATCCGCTTCCTCCCCTGCTTATGGCTTTGTGTTCTGGGGCCCTGGCCGCAGCAGGTCTCAGTGCCCTGGGGTGCAGTGTTCATTGCCTTCTCCCTGTGGTTTGGACTTTGGTTCATAGTGGTATCCTAAAGAAGGATCCAGACCTCATTCCATGCCCTCTGGCAGTGCTGGCTGACCCCCTGCCACGCCTGCACTGCAGGGTACTTGTCTGTGAGTGTCCACTGAGGTCCAGAGTGAGGAGGGTATGAGTGTGAATTCCTCATTTGCCCAAATCCTCAGAGCTCCCACATTCTCTTGCTACTTCACATTCTGTCCTTGCTAATTTGCTAGACGTTTCGGGCTGAGCCTTTCATAGTGATATCTGGCAGGTGTCTCCCTAGGGAAGCAATGTTTACACCTCATTTCTCCTCGAAGGAGCCTGCCTTTGTTTCAATTTCAGGGTAGTTTGTTGCTCCAATATCTCAGCTCTATGATGGGTGCAAGAACAATCCCCCCAACCCCACACCAGGGATCGAACTCAGGACCTTGTGCTTTCCAGGCAGGTGCAGTGCCACTGAGCTAAATCCCCGGCCCCAAGAATAGCTCTTGATGTGTGGTTTGTCAGGACTTTTTGTTCCACGATTGGGAGTGATGCTCTTCGGAGCTTTCCTCTAGCTGGAAGTCTTGTGTGAGGATTTTGCTTATCGGGATGAGGCCACTTTGTCATGATAATTAAATCAAAGTGTACAACATGGGAAAACAGATTGCAAAAATGGAACTGACCTTTCCCTGTTCTCTGTCGTACTCCAGTAGTTCACCTTCCTGTGCACTCTGCAGGATGGCTGTTGCTCTTAGGCTGTGGGTCCTCTACCCACAGGGTGCTTTGCAACTGCAGTGCCCTTCTGCCCAGGTCCCAAATGCTGGTGACTGGTTCTCTGTGCAAGGTGCAGGCTGGGCAGTGCCTTCATCATGAGACAGTCGTAGGTCCTCACGGCAGCCTTACTGGTCCCATGGAGGTACATGATTTCCCACACCTCTTGCTATATAGAATACTTTCCATGGTTTTCTGTAATTCTGTAGACCTATCCCAGAGTCTAGTGTAACAAATTATTTAATAAACAAAGACTAGTTAGAATTAGATAAGAATAATCACGCAGCACTTTGTCTTGTGTGCTTGTTTGTGTCTGTCTCCACTACAAATTTATGAGCTGCTGAAAGCAAGAACTGCCTTATTGGCTTTATAGTGCCACGGGAATTATAGGTTTCAATGTGTATTGTTAAATGAGCAATGAACTAACATATGAGCCTGGTAGGGGCAGTTGCAGGGGAAGTGGGAAGGGAAAAGAGTGATGAACTGAAGTGAGAAAGAATGTGTGTGTTCCTCCAGCTCCTGTTCAGCAGAGGCAGAGCCTGCAAGGTGCACACAGCACAGCTCTGCAAAATCAGTTTGGTGGGTTCTTCGTGAATCAGACGGAAGAGCTGACTACCAGCAGCATAAACAGACGTTGAAAGAATCGGATCACCCTTATGTTACCTTTTATGTGAATTGACATTTTCTGTCTTGGTTTCTCAATTTTGTCAACAAAATATAAATGTCCTAAGATGTTCCTGACAATGGAATTTGAAATAGAATTACCCCCAAAATTGCATTAGAAAATGCCCCCAGTGCTGCTCTATTGGGAGACTCTTGATATTCATTTTTCTTTTTAAATAGATGTATTTTATCACAGAGGTGTGAATCTGGAAGATTGAACTATCTTATTTTGTTGCTTTCATGTCATTGAGGTTCCTCTTTATGGGGCATGATTCTCCCAGAAACAGACTTACCAAGTATAGATTTAATTGAAATGTAAATGTTTTTTATTAATGTTGGGTATTATATTTATGATACACATATATGTTTAAAGGTATTACATGTATGCATTTATATGTGAAAATTTAAAGAAAGTATTGTGATACAAATGAGAAGGGCAGAGAGGAAAAGACAATAGAGTAAGAAAGAGAATTGAGTTCAATTTCCAATTCTTAGAATAAAGTTACAGTGAAACAGAGAATTTTGCCTGTTTTTGCAGTGTAACAGAGAACAGTGTTTGGCACTTGGGAGATGTTCAGAAATATATATTGAAAGAATGGACTGCAAACCACTCTACTGTCAAGTTTTGGCTTCTGGATGTGTAAAACTGACGATTATCTCCAAGGTTCTTTTTCATTTTAAAATTCTAGAACTTCATTGTAATTTTTAGGTCAATTTATAAGTTATTTTTAAGGTTTCCCAAATCATTTTATTCTCTTGTATGGTATATGAGGAAGGATGAACAGTTATTAAAGATGATAAAATACACAAAGGAAATCTGATTTAGGAATCTCCCTTGCATTTGCTGATATTTAGCCATCTCATGAAGTCAGTATTGATCAATGGCAAAGTGGCAGTCAAAAACATTTTAATCTTGGAATGGCTGAATAATAGTGTATGTTCTATGCTGGTGGTACTGCAACAGTTTGGTTTGAAAATGGGAGGTATAAGAGACACTGAGAAAATAACCCTCACCTGAAGAAGGAGGACGGGAAAAACTTAGAAACCCTTTCGTCTGAAAGGAGTTGGAGGGACGGGGTGTGCTGATTTGAGACACGTGCGAGTCCTGGTAGCTGCCTTCTAAGGAGTGATGCTTCCCTCTGCTGTGGGCAGAGTCGGAGTCCCTGGGGCAGATGGAGCTTCTAACCCCACCCTGGAACACAGTGCACTGTCAGAGCCGACAGTGGAGCACCTGCTGAGCCACCGACTGCAGTCCTGGAACGTCCAACTTCAGACCAAAGCCTCAATAAAATACTGCTAACGTGTTTGATGGCCAAATCTGGAGTTTCTGGTGTGAATCTTATGAGAGAAGATGCTTGGCTTAGAAACAGACAGGTGCTTTTATATAGTCAGAATAATTCTGAGTGAGATCAGAGCTTAAGCAGCTTTTTCCCCTCATACTTTTACAGAGATACACAAGCATGAACCATCGCCTCTTAATTTCCATTTTAAAAATCTAAAGTAGTTAAAATAGGTTTTGGTTGCTATTATTTCCATACTTTTGAATCCTATAGCCTTGAATACAGATACTTAAAGTAACTGAAGAAGAGCGTTTGCAAGTCAAACTCCTTTTGGACACTCTGCATAATATAATCCAGTCCTTGGAGAATCACAGTGCATATTAGAATATTTGACCCTAAGGAACCCTGTGGTTAATTACTGAGTAACCCTTGTTGCTTCCCAGCCAGTGTTTCTCATATTTATCTGACCTTGGAATTTCATTTGAATAGCACTTGGAGACACCCAAAGCTGCCCATAAGGAAAGTCAGGGCAGATGGGCATGCGCCTCTGGGAGGAGACTCTTCTCGATCTTTTGTGTGCGTAGATCTGTGGCACAGGAGGGCATGCAGGCTGCGTGGGCCGTGCACGCTATCTTGATGGGCAGCAGAGTGCCCTTGTGGGGATCCAGGGCCCACCACCCAGAGGACTCCTCCAGGCCACTGACTGGCTGTGCAACCGAGAGGAACAGCGGCAGCCCCAGGGCCTGCCCCAGCCCATGTCAGACTGTTACTGTGGCTTCTGGGGTGCTGTGAGTCTTCCAGGTTCTTTCCAAGTTCTTGTTGTCCTGGACAAAGAATTGGACAAGAAACACACAAAAGGCAGGGAGGTTCTACATTCTTTAAGAGAAGAAATGGTCACTGCAGAGTGAGTGCAGGCCAGTGAAAGTAGGAAAAGAAGCATGCTCTGCGGAGTGAGAGTGGGCCCCTGGAAGAACTTACAGTGGCCATGAGGTTAATGGCCTTGTCTTTTGTGTCCCCCACTCCTCAGGCTGACATCATGTCTAGGCTGTCCTATCAAAAACCTGCTTGATTTTGTGTCAGAAGAATCGAGCCTTGCAGTTTCTGATTGGTGCCAGGTGCAGGGCTTGGGCACATGTGTCCTGGATTTCTGTGACTGGCGTGTTATGCCCACTTGCCCCGCCACTGGCTGGGCCTGGCTGGCCACATCCTAATTTCGCATTTCATTTCCCCTTGAGAGACATAAATTCTCATAATTCTTCATGGGTGGTTGAGCGTGTGGGAGTCTCTGTCTTCATGTAGCTACTTCTGGCTGAAAGGGAGTGCAGGTCCTACCTGTTGGGGATTATGTTCTCTCCAACTACCTTGGGATGTTGTGACTCACCAGCTGGGTTGAAAAATGCCTGTTAGAAGACAGTAAGAAAGAAGATAGTGTCTATATGTGAAGAACTGTTGAGCTGCCTGTTTAGTGGGAGAAAGCTTGGTGAAGTTGTCAGGAGAGTCATGGGCTATAATCTGGATCACCACCTGAAGCCTTGAATAGATAAATTATATTATTAGTTTGGGAAGATAGAGCTCAAATATAAGATGAAGTAGGTCAGAATATTTCATGATCTGTCTTAAAGGGTGGACTGTGACAGATCTAGCAATTATAATTTCCCATACTTCCTGTGGAGGAGAATGCATGACAAAGAGGGATATTAGGTAAACTACCAAGAGCCTGAGAGCCATTGCCCCAGCAATATTACCCATGTTATGGATCTAATTAAAAACAGGAGTCCAAATACAGTGTCCATTTAAGCTGTGGTGGATTAGGGTCATTAGTGACTCTACTTATCTGTACCCAAAGCAGTACTGGATGGAGTCTTGTTTTTATGAAGAGGAACCTTATGTTTTCCAGAGGTTCATAGGAGTAGCTCTCTTCTTTTGGGTGGTCTTTTCCCTCAGACAGTTCAGGTGGGGCTGGCTTTATCCTAGAAAGGTGAATCCAGCTCCCTATCTATGCCACCTTTACTGCAGGATCACTGAAAAGGGCCCTTGCATTTTGGTTCCAATTGGTCTGCAGGAGTCCCTTCTTTACAATTTTTAATGAACACTTGGTCTCCAGGCACACACTAGGTGTTTCCCCTGGGCCAGGAGCTAGCAGGACTTTGTTCTCACACATTTGGGTAGTCTGTTCTACTTGGCCCAGATTAATAAGATATTATTGTCAGAGTCTTGTGGTCTCTGGGTCTACTTACCATATCATAAAAAGGGAGCTCAGAGGATGAGGTTTCTGGGCTGCAATAGCACTGCTCCCAGCACAGATGAGGAGGCTTCTGGGCTGCCATAGCACAACCCCCAGCACTAAGGCAGCCCTCCACCCTGTAGAAATGAAAAGACATGTAAAAACGCCTCAAAACCAGAGTTCCAGATCACCTACAGTAACCCCAAAGGGAAACCAGATGGAACATTCTGATACTCAACCACCTGGACACCCTGAACTGGCAATAAAAGATGATCTGGAAAAAATGCAACCAGAAATAATTCCTCAGATAACAGCAGAGATTGTGCCCATAGTGCAAGACATGACTAATAAATGTAGAGAGGACACAGATAAATAAAATAGAGGAGCTGAGGAACAAGATGGAATCCCAACATAGAAAACAAATGGAATCCATAAAACAGATGCAAACAGATTTCCAGGAGATTAAAAACTCCATTGAAAGTCTATGCAGCAGAATGAGCCAATGTGAGGACAGAATTTCAGATATGGAAGATAAGATTGCAATTAGTGACCAGGAAAAGAAAAATTGCTTTAAAATTGTAAGGGACCATGAGAAATCAATCCAGCAGCTGCTGGACAATGCAAAGAATAACAAAAGAATGATTGGAGTCAATGAAGAAATGGGAGAGTGCAGACAACATAAACTATTCACAGAAGTGATGGCAGAAAACTTCCCAAGCAGGCGAAAAGAACTTGACCTACAGATAAGTGAGGCATATAGGACTCCAACTAGCATTGATCAAAAAAAAAAATCTATACATAGGCATATAATTGTTAAGATTCCAGAAACCCAACAGAAGAACAAAATTTTACAAGCAGTTAGAGAAAAGAAACAAATCACATACCAAGGAAAGCCCATCAGAATCACAGCAGACTTCTTAACAGCAAACCCTCAAGGTAAGAAGAGCTTAGAGTGACATATTCCAAGCCCTAATGGAAAACAGCCTCCAACCCAGATTGATGTACCCTGCAAAACTATCTTTCAAAATTGATGGAGAAATAGATACTTTCATGACAAAGAGCACCTTAGGAACTTCATGAATACCAAACCAGCACTCCAAAAAATTTTAGACAATATCCTGGGAAAGGACAATGAGGATCACAACCCCAGGAAGCCCAGCAGAATAAATCCATTGGGCATGACCAAAAATTAAAAGCAAAGGGGAAGAATCCAACTGAAAGAAAAAGTCATGACAATGATAAGTCAATACATATCAGTTATAACCTCAGTGTTAATGGTCTCAATTCACCAATCAAAAGAAATAGACTGGCAGAATGGGTCAAGAAGCAAGATCCAACAATATGCTGCATACAAGAAGCACAATTAAAAAAGAAACTCATAGACTCAAAATTAAAGGGTGGAAAACAATACTCCATGTGTCAGGAACCCAAAAAAAGCAGGAGTAGCTATCCTCTTTGCAGATCAAGTGGATTTCAAAGCATTGCTGATTAAGAGAGACAAAGAAGGACACTACATCCTTGTAAAGGGAACAATCCAAGGGAACAATCATAAATATATATGCACCAAACACTAGTGTGCCCAACTGTATAAAACAAATACTAACAGACATGAAAAATCATATAAGCACTAATACAATAGTAGTGGGGTCCTCACTTCCCCACTGTCACAGATAGATCAACTAGACAAAAAATAAACAGCAAAATACTAGAACTCAATCAAACTCTTGAACAAATGAACTTAACCTGTTTACAGAGTGTTCCAACCCACAAAATCAGAATACACATTCTTTTCAGCTGCACACAGGTTGTTCTCCAAAATAGACCACATACTCACTCATAGAACATATTTAGGTAAGTGCAAAGGAATTGAAGTTATCCCCTGTGTATTATCAGACCATAGTGTGATGAAATTGGAGATCAATAGCAAAAGAAACTGCAAAAATTTCATGAACACATGGAAATTGAACAACACACTTCTGAATAACCAATGGGTCACAGAGGAAATTAAAGAAGAAATCAGACAGCTCCTTCAATTAAATGACAATGACATTACAACATATCAGAATCTGTGGGACACAATGAAAGCAGTCTTACAAGGGAAATTCATAGCAGTGAATACTCATATTAGGAAAACAGAGCAAGCCCAATTAAACAACCTGATGCTGAACCTCAAGCTTCTAGAAAAACGAGAGCAGGACAAACCCAAAGCTCATACAATGGAGGAAATTATAAAGATCAGAGCAGAAATGAATGCAATGGAGACTAAGACAATGATACAAAAAAATCAATGAAGCCAAGAGTTGGTTCTTCGAACGAATCAACAAAATTGACAAACCCTTAGTCAACCTTATCAGGAAAAGGAAAGAAAAGGCCCAAATCCATGCAATTAGGAATGAAAAGGATGAAATTACAATAGACCCAGCAGAAATCCAGAGAATTATCAATACCTACTTCAAGAACCTGTATGCCAATAAGATGGACAACACAGAAGAAATGGACAGATTCCTAGATACATATGAATTACCAAAATTGAACAAAGAAGACCTAAAAATTCTAAACAACCCAATATCAAATAATGAAATTGAAAATGTAATTGGCCGGGGATTTAGCTCAGTGGTTCCGGCACCTGCCTTGCAAGCGCAAGGTCCCAAGTTCGATCCCCAATACCAAAAAAAAAAAAAAAAGAAAAAGAAAATATAATTAAAAACTTACCCATTAAGAAAAGCCTGTGTACTGATGGATTCACCATTGAATTCTACAAGACATTTACATAGGAACTACTGCCACTCTGTTTAAACTCTTCAATGTAACTGAAAGGGAAGCAATACTCCAAATTTATTCCTGGAAGCAAGCATCACCTTGATCCAACCAAGAAAGAGAACTATAGGCCAGTCTCACTAATGAACATAGATGCAAAAATCCTTAATAAGATACTGGCAAACAGAATGCAGAAGATCATTAAGAAGATCATACACCCTGACCAAGTGGGATTCATCGCAGGGATGCAGGGATTGTTCAACATACTCAAATCAATCAATGTAATACACTAACTATATCAATAGGGCCAAGGACAAAAACCATATGATCATCTCAATAGATGCAGAAAAAGCATTTGACAAAATCCAACACACATTTATGGTAAAAACCCTACAAAAAATTGGAATAGGACCGGGGATTTAGCTCAGTGGTTTCACCACCTGCTGCGCAAGCACAAGGACCTGGGTTCGATTCCGGTACCAAAAAAAAAAAATTGGAATAGATGGTCTCTACCTCAATCTAATAAAAGCCATCTATGAAAAACCAACTGCCAATATCATACTAAATGGTCAAAACCTGAAATCCTTCACACTAAAATCAGGAACAAGACAGGGGATGTCCACTATCACCACTCTTGTTCAATATAGTTTTGGAAACATTAGCCATGGCAATTAGACAAGAGAAAGAAATAAAAGGAATAAAAATAGGAAACAAAGAAGTCAAATTGTCATTATTTGCAGATGACATGATACTCTACACAGAAGACCCCAAGAACTCCTCCAAAAGTCTTCTAGACTTAATAACCAAACTCAGTAGAGTAGCTGGATACAAGTTCAGCACACAAAAATCAATAGCTTTCCTCTACACGAACAAGAGACTCACTGAGAGAGAAATAGGGCAAACAATTCCTTTCACAATAGCATCCAAAAAACTGAAATACCTAGGAATCAACCTAACAAAAGAAATCAAAGACCTCTTCTCTGAAAACTATAGCACTATGAAAAGAGAGATTAAGATGCTATGAGAAAATGGACAGACATCCCCTGCTCCTGGGTAGGAAGGATTAATATAGTGAAAATGGCCATACTTCCAAACTGCTATATAGAGTTAATGCAATCCCATTGAAATTCCAGCAGCATACTTCACGGACTTGAGAAGAATCATTGCCTTCCCAGGTATTCCATTATACAGTGGACCCTTGATTTATGAACTTGATTGGTTCCCAAGGGCTGGTTGTAATTCAAGTTGGTTGTTAGTCAATACAGTTGAGATGTGGATATTTACCCGGGTTCATGCTATAGATAACAAGAGGTGGGTGAATCTTCCATCAACCTTATTTGTTGGGAGCAATTCTACATGATTTTGGGGAAAAATCATTTCATAATTAAATCATGATTAGGGCCTAGTTTTCCTATGTACAGGCCAGCTACAGCGTGTTGAGACATAACTCCGTTTTTGCTTCAGGTCACAGCTAAGACCTCAATGGTTCCCTGATGCTGTGATGCTCCAGGGCAGGATTACACCAGCTGGAGACATCCTGGGAGGAATGAAACCTTCATCTACATAGTTCCTCATTAGTCTAGGATCATCACTGCACCCTCTGAGTCATCATCTGCTACTTTTGTTTCTCCTGATGCTCTAAATAAAGGTGTGGCAAGCTCAGGGTCTGAGGTCTTTGCTGCCCAGAGCAGCAGTGATCAGGCCAAAGCTCAGCTTCTTCTCTAGTCTCCTGTCTGTCCATATATTAATTAATTCGCCTTGTGCTGTTGTGGCTCGCAGGAGACTAGGACCTGATGCAGAGGTTCTAGTAACGTCCCCTTTCCCTGTTCCTGCACCAATTAACCCAAGTTGTTCCTATGTCAGGCCAGTTGTAACTTGACAGTCCACTGTACCAGGCAGCAGGATCCACCTGTTGGGTAATTAGGGAGACCTGATGTAGTCCTAACAGGTAAATTCAGCTTTGGCATTTACCACGATTTGAGAATTGCCACCAATTTTGCTGGTACATCTCTTCCTAGTAAGGGAGTAGGACACTGTGAGACAATTAAAAACTCATGGTTGAACATTTGACCTTCTAATTGACATGTTGGAGCAAGTATAAAGATTTTATTGGGTTCCCCTCAGCCCCAATTATGGCTGTAGATCTAGAGGAGAGTTTTCTAGAGAAGAAAGTTAAAACAGAATGAGCCACCCCTGTGTATACCAGCAGTTGAGTTGGCTCTCCCGTGACATCCAGAGTTACCCAGTGTTCCTGACAGGAGATGATCCTACCTTGGACAGGGCCCCTCAGTCCTTTCCATCACAGTGGGAGATGAAGGTTTTGCTGTCTGCATCCCTCTCTGGTAGTGGAGACAGTCAGCCCTCCAGTGCCATGAGTCAGGCACATTAGCCGCCTGACATATGGAGCAGGGCCCAGGTAGTGGACACATGCCCAGTGTCCAGTTTTCTTGCATTTAAAGCAGGAAGTCTTTCCCTGATTGGCCTTGGCTTTTACCTTAGATGACTTGGGTACCCTTAAAGCAGTGCCAGTTGGGACAGCCGTAATTTTGGTCTGTCTTTTTTTTCTTAGCCCTTCTCCTTTTTCCTCATCTAGATCCCAGTCATTGAAAACAGAAAAGGCTATGTCCAGCACTTGAGTCATAAGGGTCTGGGGGCCCATCAGAAGTTTTGTAATTTGTGCTGGATATATGGGGCTGATTGACTAATGAAGTGTTGTCCCATCAGTGCCTGTTCATCCTTAGAAGACAGATCTAGGTTTGCATATTTATGAAAAGCTTCTACTAATCAGCTATGAAAGCCAGCTGGATTTTCCTCTCTGCCCTGTGTAGCCTCTCTCATATTTTCATAATTAAGATTTCTTAATGCACCTTTTTCTTCCAATGACAAGACAGTTATCTTGTTAGACCTTATTTCTAGTCCATCGCTGGAATTATGGCTGCAGCTTGGTTCTGTTGGAGGGACAACATTTCTAGGGTGATTTCTTTCTCTTGCTGCAGCATACTGTTCATCTACATGTCTTCTAACCTCTTTGTTTTTCATCTGTGGTATAACAAGTGGCCCAGATAAATCGGACATCTCACCATGATAGGTCCAAAGCAAGGGTCAGTGTCTGAAATACACCTGCAAACCTACCAGGATCTTTTGAAAATCAACCTAATTATTCTTTGCATTGTTATGTATTGGACACTGAAAAAGGAACCTGGATGCTAGTATCTCCCTCTACTCCTGGGACCTCTCTGCGGGGCAGGATGAGCTGTGAGGTAGAAGAGTAAGAAACTCCCCTCGAAGCATGTCCTGCAGGACTAAAATCTGGCTGAGGAGTGCAAGGAAAGGGCTGGGGAATACCAGGTCTCTCTGGGGCACTAGTCTCTGGAGTTTCTGAGTCACTTGACGAGAAAGAGACTGATTTACTGGCCTGAGAATTATGAGGCAGAGGTCGAGGAGACCATGTAGTGTGGTTGTTTTCATTAAACAAATGGAAGAGATCCATATCTCCCTGAAAGACAGGTGGGCAGCTGAGGACAGGATCATCAATGATACCAATTTCCTCTTCCTTGGGGGCCTCTTTAAGTACCATATTTCTTGGGCCTTTCCAGAGATAAAGAGCCATAAAAGTCTAACATGAGGGATTTCACACCACTTCCCTTCCATTTTACAAAAAAGATCTAACAAAGAATAGTATAGTATTGTAATGTAGACTGCCACTCTGTACCCATTTCTCAGCATTTCCTAGTTTATACTGGATCCAAACAGTACTGCAATAGAAGATAAGTTGTTCCTTTTGCAGATTACCAGGGTCAAATTGTTCCCAATTTTTAAGTACACAGCCTTGTACTTGTGGCTAGGATCTGCAGGGTGTTTCCCATGGTGCATTGTGGGGCCTATGGAGAGAAAGGGAGATGAGTAGGTCTGGAGTCCTTCAAGTTTGTCCCATGCAGAGGATGTAGACCTATTGAGCCTCCAAGGTGTCCCCAGGGAGACTCGAACGCACTACCAGGTGTCTATGGTGAAGTGGCAGCAGTGCCTTCTTGTTTCTGTTTTCCTTAGGACTCTCCATGCCCATGGCCCCTGGGACTCCTTAGATAGAGGTAAGGCTGGAGCCCCTGGAGCTCCATCTGGCCACTTGGGAAACTATCCTTCACTTTTATCTCAGTAATACAAACTCTGGTATTTTGTTTATGGCAGTAGCAGTAGAAACCTGTTTTTTAGCATTTAAGAGAAAAAAAAAGCAGAAGAAGCCTTAGAAAGTTCTAGGTTTTGTTGCCTGTTGAGTCCATCTTTGCTTTGCACACACTCAGCCCTTTGAGCTGGCCTTCACCAGCTGTTCCCTTTGCTCTGCTTAGGCCCTCAAGCATGTTTCTAAATCCCCTGAATTTCTGTGAGAAGAAACATGGAGGGGATCTAACCTGATTCAAAAGAGAAGAGGGGGGAGTCCCATATGGTCCCTGAATGCTGATGAAGTTGTTAGCCCCAATGCCATAATCACGGGATGCCTGAAATTTTAAAGAAGAAAATCTGAACTCGAACTAGGGTCAACATGGAAGAATTATTTGTGCTTAGCTTCCTTCCTGAAATATGATATTCCACACTGACAGACCACTGTAATGGGCTTCAAGTGAATTTAGAATGTGGCCCATCACGGGCTTGTTACAGAGAGCTTGTCTGCCTTCATGCTGCTGGGCTCTTTCTCTTGGAGAAAGGATGGAGAGGTCCCCGGGTGTTTCCCAGAGAGAGCTGGTCAACCTCTTCCTGTACAGGGAATCCAAGGAGACAGCAGTGAGACACTCAGCATGGGAGTCAGCACCAGAGCTGCACCCACATGCTGGCAGGTTGAGGTCATGGCTCTAGGAACAAGGACCAGGTCCTTATGGAACAAGTTGCTCCAGTCTGCTGAGGGCAGAACTAGTGCAGTGATCCACCTCAGGGTGCTCCTGACCCCTGAGTGACCAGGCAAAGTGAGGAAGCCTTGGGCCAGCTCAGGGCATCCAGGCCAGGGTTTCAAGCTTGACTACCTTTGGATGAGCTCCCAATGTCCAAGAGTTTTGTGCTCTCTGTGGTTCATTGAAAACACCATTAAGTTTAATGCCACTGCTCATGTGAGCAGCAATATGGGCCAGAACCACAGTTAGAGGAGGGAAAGTTATTTAAAATGGAAAAAATATGAAATATTTATAGTAACAGAAATTTCAGGCTTCGTGACTGATAGGCTAAAAGGCTAAGAAGCAAATTATGACTTTAAGAATTAAAATTAAATGCTGGAACAAGAGTCAGGCAAGGAAGAAAAGCTGGGAAGTCACCCCCACATCTCCAATGTGCATGTGAGGAATGTGGTACTAGATAATGCTGCAGACTAACTGTGTCTGCCTCAGAATTCATGCTGAGAGACGAACCCCCAGTATTTCAGAACGTGCACGTATTTGGACATGGGGTCTTTAAAGAGGCATTTAGTTAAAATAAGGCCATAAAGGTGGGACCCGATCCAACCTGACTGGTATCCTTATTAGAAGAGACAGAGGCACGCCCAGGGGATGACCACGCGGACACGGGAAGAAATGGCCATCCGCACACCAAAGAGGGAGGCCACAGGGAGAAGCAAACCATGGGCACCTTCGTCTCAGACTCTCAGCCTTCCATCTGAGGGAGGATTCATTCCTGCTGCTCAAGCTGGACTTTAATCCCGCCCAGCCTGTGGCATGTTGACATGGCAGCCTAAGGTGCCAGATGTGGACAGGCTGATTTCCAAGGTCCTGGTAGCAGGGCGACACCCAGCCAGGGCGAATTTGGTGACTGCAGCTCTGAACCTCACGGGGATCCACCTGCAGGAAGGAGATATCCAACCTCCTCTGGTTGATAGGTCAACAAGGGAGGAGCACAGAGGAAAAGCAGAGATGGAGTGAGGTTAAGCCCTGAAGATCTCGTTTAATATTTTAACAGATGATGGCGTCTGTCTAACAGGAGCCAAGGGTGTAGAGAAACAGCCTTCTCACGTGGCCTTCCCTCTGGGTGCCCAAGTCTCCGTCTTATGAGGACCCTGTCACATAGGATTAGGGTCCCACCATGAAGACCTCAAAAGCCTATCCCCTCTTTAAAGACCCTGTCCCCAAGTACTGTCACATTCTGAGGTGACTTCACTGCTTTCTGCCCAGAAGAGCTCGGAAGTGTAATTGTTCTCATGTGCACTTCAGCTGCATCTCTGTTGAGAAGAACTGGTAGTCTGGAGATGAGGACGTGGAGACTGTCTGTGTTGTGTGGAGCTCCGTGCTGGGGGCCTCCTGTGCTCATCCACGCCCAGGTGCACAGGCCACGTGGTGCCCGTGGGTGATGCGGAGACAGGGCACAGCAGGGGCCTTGCACAGGACAGAACATGGGCCTTCACATTTGTGTTACAACACCTGTGTGATACACTGAGAGTTCATGTTAAAATTCAGTAAGACAGCCAACATAATAGTTTTAATTTTCAAAAATATAGCAGCAAAATATAAAAATTAAATTCAGTTAGAAACTAAAAGGAAACTAACATAAACTTCATTGTCACGGAAGACTTTCACGTGGCACCACCTTTAGAAGCTGAGCAATTAGATATATAGTCCTCTTTACTTTCTGTGGAGGATATGCCTTCTTTACGAGAATCCATGAAACACCTACAAAAATTCTTCATGTATTGAGCCAGGAAGACAGCTCCATTGCTTAATATGGTGTTTTCAGGCCAGCCTTTGAGCACAGTATAGTAATTGTAAGTTAAAAAAGGAAAGAAAGGGCTGGAATTGTAGCTAGTGATAGAGCGTTTGCTAGCTTATGTGGAACCTGGGTTTGAGGCAGTTTTACCTACTTCAATAGAAATAGTAGAAGTAGTAATACTATTAATATTAACAGTGTTAATAGAATTTACAGTAGAATTAATAGAATTACAGTGACATAAACAGTGATTCAAGAACATTTGTAAATACAAAGCACCAGCATTACAAAGTACCAAGGCACTGTTTTATACATTTTACTATTTAATTTCATAGTACAAAATACTATTTTGCAGGAAAGTGAGGCTCAGAGAGGTTGGCTGCTTGTTCAGGACACAGCCAAATGGACTCACCTTCCAAGACTCTGCCCTGCCTGCCTTCTGTGGCCTACAGGCAGCTGATCTGCTCCAACCAACAGCCACAGTGTAAACCCTCCCACAGTCCTTGAAGCCACTTAGGAAAAAAGCGTAGCCTTAGGTATTGAGGAAAAGCAATACAGACAGTTTCTGACTTAACAATACTAGCAAAATTGATAGGCATTCAGTAGAAACTACCTAGGGTTTTGAATTTTGATCTTTTCCTAGGCTAGGCATACGGAGTCAGATCCTTTCTCATGATGCTGGGCAGTGGCTTTGAGCTATAGCTCGCAGTCAGTCATGAGATCATGAGGAAAATAATTGGTAATACAGTTGCTGTGTGATAAGCTGGCATTATGGTGGTATCTATCCACTGCAAATGTCCTCCCAAGCTTCATACACTCATGGTAGGGCTTTTGGGAGGTGGCTGGATTACAGGTGTGTGATAACTGGGTCAGTACACTGAATGATTTAGTATGACCGTGGGGTGGGTGAAGAGGGAAGCCCCGCGTTAGGTGTGGGTGGCTTCCTGCTCTCTGCCTAACTTGCTATGGACTGTCTCTCCTCTGCCATGCTGCTCTGCCCTGGAGCCAGCTGACTATGGACTGAAACCTCTATAAACTGTGAGCAAAGATAAATTTTTCTTCCTGTTACTTGTGGGTGTTGGGTATTTTGTCTCACTAAACTTACTAAGACAGCTGTCTAGGGAATCTAGACGTACTCAATGCATTTTCAGTATGTTTTCAAATTAGCATGGGGTTCTTGGGATGTTACCCTCCTGCAAATTGAAGCCCATCCATACATAAATAAAATAACGGGAAAGAAGGAGGAAGCAGGCAAACAACATAAAGCCAAGCTCACTGACTTAGAAAATTAAAAATGGTGGCATTGGTGAGCCAGGAGGTAGTATTTTGGGGGTAGCTATTATTGATGGTATAAAGCTTTTCTATCAATAAATCAATAGAATGGAAAAGCAAAAATTAACAAAATTAGGCATTAAAAAGTACGGAATATAGCAGCAAAGGTAAAGAAAATTAGTTATATTAGAATACCTGTATTACACATGTGATGATAAAAATGAGAATTTTTATAAAATGGCTATTTTAATGGAAAAAGTAGACCATTAAAATCTTAGAAAATAGTGGAATAAATGAATATTCTCTTTGAATTCACTACGCTCTTTCTTCTTTTCTTTGATGATTGAGTGCCTATTCAGTGTTGCCCGCTGACCTCAGTCATCTGCTTAATCACCTTCTCTGCTCTGCTCAGCCCCACAGGCCACCAGCTGGGCACTGTGGTTGAGAAATGGCTGCCTCTGGCCTTCGCTTCATAGCACCTGTGCAGCACGTCCTAGAGCAGGTTGGAGATTTGTCTTTATATCTCTTTTTCATTGTGAGCTTTTTACAGCCAGGAACCAAGTGCCATTTCTTTCTTTCCAACATCCACATATTATCCCACCATAGTGTCATGTCATGTTAGGACACAGGTGATCCAAGAGGGACTAGAAGGGAGAGAAGGACAATTTTCTGTGATTAGGCAGATCTGGTGGTGTTTATCAGCCAGTAGAAAATGCCAGTCAAAACAGAGGCATTGCAGTAGAGATAAGAATGTGCTGGTGGGAAAGTCCTTAGAGGAGGGCCAAGGAGATGCAGTCCTGAGGGTTTCAACACATGACGGAAGAAAGGAAGGTAAGGAAAAAAAGCTTGCTGAATAGAAATGATGGAAATTGTTCAACTTGGATAAATATAAAATTCCTCAAAAAATCCAATGAAGGCAGGTCACATTCTGAATAAAGACGGGAATATGGGAGAAGGTACTAGAATATTTTAGGAGAGGCATTGAAAAGAGCTTTGTATGGTGCCGCCTCCTGATGCCAGCATCTGGGGGTTGGGGGACTCGGTCATGCTCGGGGGCTGCTCCGCAGCCAGGGGCTCCCAACACAGGAGGTGCTCCGGGAGGCAGTCGCCTGGCTGGGAGAGCCCCAGCTGGAAGATGGCTGGAAAACACCAGGACTGGCCAAGAGACCAGGCACAGAGCAGGCACTCAGAGAAGGGGTAGGCCAAGGGCACATAGCCGAGTGTGTGGTTTTCACAGGGAGAAAAAGACCGAGGCAGCAGGTACTCTTGGTTTCTTTCTCTTTTGTTGGCTAAAACATGACCGACTATTTCTTAAGGTTGAATGTTTAAGAACGACACCACCAGATTGGAATCTCTTCATGCAGAACAAAAGCAAGAACTAGAATTTCAGCCCGGGTGCCTTTTCCTTCCCAGGCTTTGCCTCTTCACGGTGATGCCCTGCTCCTTGCCATGACGCTGACTGTTTCTGTCATCCTCCCGGGCCCCTCCTTACCTGTCCACACACTGCTGCCTCTGGGTCCTCACACCAGGGGACATGGTAGACGCTGTGAAGCTCCCTCTGCACTCAGATTGTGCCCTCTCACTTCTGTGCCCTGCAAGCTGTCCTCACCTCCTGCCCACCCGGATTCCCCCAAGGAGACACAGTGATTGGCTGTGTGTCCGGAGGCAGGGCCTTCTCCAGCTGCTCCTCATGAAGAGGATTAGGTGATCGTCACCTGGAAGCCCCAGGAAGTGAGGTCTGAGGCCGCTCACATGGGAGGATGTGAGTGTGACCCCTGTTAGCCCAGAGGAGCCCGGCCGCAGGCCGAGAGGCGGAGCAGTGCAGCTCTCCAGGGACACGTTGGCTCTGGAGAGGGGCAACCTGTGCCACTCGAGACCAGCCTCCATGGGCCCGCAGGAGCTGAAGCCCCCTTCCTCGGCTCACAAACAGGTACTGGAGGAATGAAGGTGTAGCCCTATGGTGGAGCTCTCACCTAGCACGGGTGCGATGCTGGGTTCAATCTCTAGCACACCAAAAACCAAAAGACAGCAAAACAGACAAAAACAGAGAAGAAAAGAAACAGACACTACCTTTGCAGAAAGGCAATGGTGAAATATGTCTTTTTGACTGAGAACTTCAGTTAGGGTGCATTATAACTTAGCCTTTTGGAAAGGAAAAATAAATAGGAAGAATGATTTCGGTCTGAAACTCAGCAAACAATTCCTGTTGAAAAGCGAGGCTCTGGCTAGCATGCAGAGCTGTTACAATACTTCAGTTGTGGTCCTGGGGCAGTGCATTTCTCAGCAGTTGGGAAGCCTTGGCCCCTAGAGCTCTGAGTTCCAGCTCAGGCATATTTTTAACTTCAAGTTCATGCAATGCAAGGTATGTCTGGGCGTCCGTCTGATATTTTGCATCTTGATTTTGGCTTTGACATTCAAGTGTTTTTGTCTTCTGTAAGACTGTGTGATGTTGGAGCCAGAATGGATTGAAAGGAGCCCCAGAGGGGATTGAAAGCATAATGTAATGCTGTGTGTTGAGCAAATTCGCTTTTCCTAAGCCTTTTGGTGCAGGTGCTGCTTTTCTGAGAGCCTCGGGGAACAAGACAAATGGATCTGCTGGGAAATGGAAGGCTCCAGGTGAGCATGGGGCAGCATCAGTGTCCTGTGTATTTGGAGTCCTGCTGGTGGGGATAGGAAGTCATTACTTCCTCTCTTCAAATAAATCTCCTTCCAGCTGACTCCCAGCTGGGCAGTGAGCGAAGCATTGAAACACCAATCAAGCTGCCTCACTCCCTTGGGAGAAAGCAGGGGACCCACGGGGCCGGGGAGCCGTGAAGGAGCATCCGCTGCCTTTGCAATTCCCTGGAAGCAGCTGCCGCAGGCCTGGCCCTCACGCCTCTGCTAACACGGCTGCCCTTGCCTGGGCAATATACAGCTCCATCAGGTTTCTTGACTCTAGCCGACTAATGTTAGAGGAATTTCTCTTCATGATGCCAAAATGCATGTGGAAAAACCACCCTAGTGAGCTTCCTGGCCGGCAGAGAGGTGCCCGGGTGCAGACCAGCCGCCCGCCCTCACTGATCCAGACCAAGTTCTCCGCAGAAGAACTGCACTCCGGAGAAGCTCCGTCCACCCCGTGGACGTCCGTGGAAGTCGCCACCCTGCCTGGGTAAAGGCGGGAGGAGCAGCCCTCGTGGAGCTGTGCTCCCCAATGCATCTGGTGGGCCGCCCCAGCCTCTGGGCCTGCTGAAATGCACAAAGTCCCGGTGAGGCACGCTGTGAGCAGAAGCTCCATGCTGGATTTCAAAGATGAAGAATTTTAAAAAGAATGTAAAGTATCTCACTAAAATTTTATGTTGATTATGGGACAAAATAATATTTTGGATATGTTGTATTGAATAAAATAGATGATTCAGTTTAATCTCACCTATTTCCCTTTTACTCTTTTAAGAAATGTGGCACATTGAAAATTTAATATTTGGAGGTGGTTTGCCGCGTGTAGCTGCAGAGGCGGCAGGCCCTGCGTTCTCTGTGGGTGAAGATGAGAACCACAGATTCCTCCCCTCCTGGGACTCGCTGCACGATGATTTCTGTGAAGCGGGCGGGTGAACAGCCCAGGCCCTGGGGACCTCAGGGCCTTGGGCTGTGCTCGGCCCAACTGGCTCTGGAGCAGCCAGGCCGGGAGGAGAACCGTGGGGTGGCTGTGGTCTCCAGGAACAGGCCACAGGCCACATGTGGCCCAGGAGCTGTATTTGGTGGCTCCTGGTCTATAAAAAGGGGGCCAGTTACCTAAGGGTATTCTCCTTGGGCCGGAAAAGCACATTTTACATCAATAATACATGGATGCCAACTGTGTGCTTCCAAGTCTGGAGCTCTTCCCATGTGCGAGTATCTTTGAAGGTGAGTGATTCTTTGGTGGCGAATCACACACTGACTAGCAGATGAGGAAACAGGATCTACAATTGGCACCTGACAGCAGTCCCCCAAACTCCTGCCTACCCTCTGGTGTCTCTCTGTCCCTGTGTCTCTCTTCCCCCGGTTGGGCTAGAGTTTACACCCTGTCCGGTCACTTAGGAAGAGACTTCAGGCAGGGCTGGCATCGATTTGGGCTGACGAGGCCTCCTGAAGCTCAGCGGGTTTAAAAATCCCCCTAGTTGCCCTGACGCCCTGTTGGAGTCTGCCTTGTTGAACAGACACAAAGGGGTCTGCAGCCTCCCTGCAGCAGCCCTGCCTTTCAGCCAACCTCATTGCTCCAGTGCCAGGACAGCAACCTCATCTCCTGCTAGAGCAGTCTCCTCTCTGCCCAGTAGCACCTGCTCCCCTGTGGTGTCTGCCTCGAAGGCCACTGTGCCCGCAGTGAGGGGCCAGCCCACACCCCATCTCCAACAACCCATACCCCAGCCTTGCAGTGCTGGTTAGCAGCAGCCCTGAGTCAGGGCAGCTCCCTCAGGGCTGGTGATATTGAGCACCCTCTTCAGAAAAAGGTCTCTCCTGTCTTTTGTGCATTTTCTAATTGGATCATTTTGTTTGTGTGCTGTAGAGTTTTGAGAGCTCATGAATTCTAGATAATAGTCTTTGTCAGGTGCATGGTTTTCCAGTATTTTCCCAGTCAGTAGCTTGCCTTTATTTCCTCTTAACAAAGTCTTCATTGAGTTAAAATTTGTTCTGAGGTTTTTATTTTAATGTTGATTTTATCAATTTTCTTTTTGTTTGTGGACTCATGATTTTGGTGTTTTGTCTAAGAACTCTTCATTAAACTATAGGCTCCAAAGACTTAATCTTATAATTTCATCTAAGTCTTTCTTCTAAGTGTTTTATGTTTTGAATTTAAATCTATGATTCATTATGAGCTAAATTTTGTATGAAAGGTAAGATTGAGGTAAAAATTCATTTTCTGGCCTTTGGCTATCTAATTGCTCCAGAACCGTTTAAAATGTACCTCCATTTGTACCTTTGTCAAAAATCAGCTGGTCATATCTTTGTGGGTCTATTTCTGGATTCTTTGTTCTGGTCCATTGGTACACGTGTTTATACCTCTAACTGTGCTGTACTGCCTTGGTTACTGGTTCTATATAGTAGGCCTTCATATTGGCAGTGTAGGCCTCCCACTAAATTAATTCTTTGTCAAGATTATTTTTGCTATTCTAGATCTTATGCCCTTCCATGTAAATTTTAGGATAAGCTTGCCTATTTAAAAAAAAAAAACTAGCTCTGATTTTAGTAAGAAGTCCATCCATTAAATTTTAATTAACTTGAAGCAGACTGATATTTTGACTATGTTAAATGTTCCATTCATGAATATTTTGCCATTGCGTTTATCTAGGTCTTTTCCAGTTACCATTTGTAATTTACAGCATGCAGAGCCTGTGCAGGATTTAAGTTGATGCTTAAGTATTTTATTTTATTTGGAGTGATTATAACAAGTATTTTATTTTATTTGGAGTGATTAAGTTGATGCTTAAGTATTTTATTTTATTTGGAGTGATTATTTCATGTATGTTGAAAAAGACTGAAGTCTGAATGTTGATCTTATATTATGGTCCTTATTGAAATCACTACTGAATAGTTTTAGGAGGTTTTTGTTTGCTTTTAGATTTTTATAGTTTTCTTGGAATTTTCTGTCCAAACTACCATGTTATAAACAGTTTGATTTCTTCTATTTTAATTTGTGTATCTTTGGCCTTATTACACCAGTGAGGGCTTTAGTAAGATTTAAAGTAAGATTAGTAAGCTTAGTAAGGTTGGTGAGAATTGCTGGGGAGAAGCTTTCAGTTTGCCCCTGTAAGTATGATATTAGCCACAGTGTGTGTGTGTGTTTATTCATCCATTTTCTAGGTTAGTTTCTTTATTGGGTTGAGGCAATACTGGGTTCATAAAATGAGCTGAAAAATGAAGCTCCCTCTTCTATTTTCTGGAAGTGTTTTTCTAGCATTAGTGTTAGTTCCTCTTTAAAAGTTTGATTGAATTCGTCAGTGAAACAATTTGGTCTTAGAGTTCTTTTAAAGATCTTATTAATTTAACTCTTAATAAATATAGGATGATATAAAGTATTTAACCTTGTCATTAAATTAATACACGTAGAGTTGTCAATTGTATTCCTCTTTTTGATTCCTGCAAGGTATGTAGTGATAACCTGGTTTTATTGATACTGATCATTTATATCTGTGTTTTTGCTTTGTCAGTCTTTCTAGAAGTTGGTTCGTTTTAATGATTGTTTTTTAAAGTCAATTGTTTATTTCGTTTATTTTGTCTACTGTTTCTGTGTTTTTAATTTTGTGGACTTTTGCCTTTATCTTTATTATTTCCTTCTTTCTGCTTGGTTTAGGTTTTTCTGTTCTTTTTCTACTTCCTTAAAGTGGGACTGTAAACTTTTAATTTGAAATCTTTTGTTCAAATGCAAAAATTCAGTGTTGTAAATTTCCCTTTCATGTGACATGTATTTTCATTCAGTTCTACATATTTAAAAAATTTTCCTTTTATAGAATCCTTAGACCTACAAATATTTAGAAGTATGCTACTTAACTTCAAACTGCCTAACTTCTTGTTAACCTTTCTGTTATTGATTTCTAGTTTAATTACATACAGTAAAAAACTGTGTATTATTTTGATTTGTTTAAATCTCTTGAGATTTATTTTATGGCAAGGATATGATCTGTCTTGATAAGTGTTTCTTGGATACTAAAAAGAATGTACATTTTGCTGTTATTAGATAGGGTATTCAATAATATCAGTGAGCTCCAAATGTTAGAAGATGCTGTTTCAGTTCTCTGTCCTTGCTGATTTTTTTCTCGTTGCTCTATCAGTTGTTGAAAGGATAGTAGGATGGCAGTCTCCATCCACAGCTAGATTTGTTAATCCTCAATTTTATTTTTCATTTTCCAATTTCTCCTGTCAGCTTTGTCAGCTTCTATCTCATGTATTTTTCAGCTCTGCTATTTGGTGGACTCACATTTAGGGTAAGCATGATCTCTTGGTTGTCATTTCACGCTATGCAATGTCCCTCTTTGCTCAGATACAGTCTTTCTTCTGAATATTCTTTATGTGATATCAGTGCAGCCACTCTTGTCCTTTTGATTAATGGCTTATCATTTTCAGTCATCTTATATTATTATAGTTGAAGTGAATTTCTTGTAGACAGAACAGAATTGAACATAGAGGTGTTTTTATTGTTTGTTTTTCAATCCACTCTGTAATCCTGTGTTTAATTGGCATAGTTAGGCATTTCACATTTGATGTAATTATTGATTTGTTAGGGACTATATCTGCTATTTTATCTTTATTCTTTAATTATTTTCTCTCCTTTAGTTTTTCCTGACTCCCTGTGGCTTCCTAGAATTCCATTTTGGTGTGTGTTTAGTGTTTATTAATACATCTCTTGTTATAGACTTTTAGTGGTTGCTTTAGGTTTCATATTGTACACACATAAGTTAGAATAATAAACAAGGATTTCACCAGTTTCAGGGGAGAGTGGAAACCTTTCTTCCCTTTAGGTCCCTGGATGCTCACCCATTTGCACTGTAATTGTTCTATATATTCCTTGAGAATCCCATCAGACAAAGTGATAATGTTTTAATTTTATTTCAGTTGACACATAGCAATTGCACATATGTATGAGGTCCAGTGTGTTGTCTCAGTACATGTAGACATTATATAATGATCACATTGGGGTAATTGGCACATTTATCATTTTAAACATTTATCATTTCTTTGTAGTTAAACTTTCAAAATCCTCTTTTGTAGCTATTTTGAACCAATTTGAACTCCAACTATCAAGCATAATTTAAAAACTCCAGAGGAGAATGAAATTTTATTGTATTTAAAAGTGTTTCTGGTTGTTCCTTTTTTCTTCCTTCCTCGTGCTCCAAGATGCCTTCTGGTAACATTTTCTTTGTAATTGAAGACTTTCAGTATTTTTTAAAAGGGTAAATTGGCTGCCCTTCTAGTTTTTCTTTATGGGAGAATGACTTGATTTCTTCTTCACTCCTGAAGGTTGTTTTTGATGGATATAAAAATCTGGGCTGATAGCTCTAATTTCCAGCCACTGAGAAATGTGCTAGTTCCTGCTGGTCTCCATGGTTTCTGAGGAGAAAGTTGCTATTTTATCTATAGGTAAATTATCAAATTTTTTCTCATTCTTTTCAAGGTTTTAATTTTTACTTTTGGTTTTTAGAAATTTGAGTATATTTTGCCGTGGCACAGATTTCTGGGGTGTATTCAGTTTCTTATTAAATCTTCAGGGTTGCATCTTTTACCAGCGTTCATCCATTGTGTGTTTGAATGCTTTTCCAGCTCTTCCTTCTTCCTCTTCCCATTGGGCTGTAGAGACACACATGTTGGATCTTTTGTCCACGGCCCAGGTCCCTGAGGGTTGGTTCTGCCCACCAGAAATCTGTTCTTTCCTTGTTGTTCAGATGAGTAATTTCTGTTGTTCTGTCTTAAAGAGCTCGGATTCTTTCCCTTATACTCTCCACGTACAGCTTGGGGCAGATGAACGCTCTGGCTCTTCACTTGGCCTTTGCTCAGGCTGGGGGTATAATGCAGTTTTAAATGATTTTCTTACGATATTTGTCTGGAGCTGGGCAGTTATGATCTAAAGTATCTCTGTCTGGGAGGTTTGCTTCTTTCTCGGGACTTTGCCAGACAGAGATATATGATGGGAACAGGAACTTCAGTGAGGGTATCAGTGTTGTAAACATCCAGTAAACATTTGAAAAGAAATCAAATCTCAAATAAATTGCACACAATGGGAGATATCTAATAGAAGTGCCCATCTTCACAATCTAAGCTATAACTAAATTTTTATTTCTAAAATTAATAGTGAGTGGAGTTCATGACTACATAAACATCTTTGCACTAATGGAAGATAACAAAGACTCTGCATACCACCTTCTCCCCAGGCCCAGCCCTCATAACCCATGTCTTTGTCTTTCAGGTTGGGGTTCCCAATGATGATTGTGTCCTGCACTGTCGGGATGTGCTATCTTCTTGTTGTTCATGTTGTGATGGGATGGAATTAGTAGACAGTCACCATTTGAAGACTAAGGGAAGCTTAATCCGTCATCAACATCAGGCAGAAAGGTACCCCAGACCTCTCTGAAGAAGCAAGGTGCTTACCCTGGGATGCTGTGAGTAGAGACAAACTGGTGCTCGAAAATCACGTGTCCTCTTTGTATCCTTTTTCACTAGGGGACAAAACATAGGAAATACAAGATAATTTATCCAGGATTCCTTTACTGGAAACCACATACACTTTAAAAACTTTTTTTTTTGCTATTCTATGTAGGAAAAGACAAAAATTCACCCAAAATAGCTTGCTGTTCGTCACTTCTCCTGAGGCTATACATAGTTTTTCTTCATGTAATTACTTTTCATGTTAAAATAGTCAGCATTCAAATCATATGCCCTTGAATATAGACTTTCTGAAAAATGTATGCCACTTGTAAGGAAGCATTTTTACATTAAAAAAATAAAGTGTTACTTGACAAAAATTTTTGGAATTTATTTATTTCTTGAGTTTTAATTAGTTTATGTTATGTAAAATTGTATTTTATCCATTTATATTTTCTCTGGAGTTTTATGTTATTATTTAAAAGTCTGGAAATTTGATTTGCAGACAATCAGCGGTGTCCTTTAAACAATACTTTACATCTTTACCAGTCTAGAGTAATAGCTTTCCATTTGGAGGTGAAGAGTCCTCCTTCTGTCGTTACACAGAAGTGTAGATGGTACACTCGGCTCTGCTCTCCCTGCTGTACTCTGGTGTTTGGTCCATGTTTATCATTCCTGATTCTTTTGTGAGCATTCCATATGAGCATGGGTAATGAGAGCAAAGAGCCAGGGGCCTGAGCTTCCTCAGAGGTCTCCTCTATATTGTTCCATCACTGTCGTGGCTATGCCACAGAGGGAGAACCTTCAGTTTCCAGCTGCCTCCGTGCAGTTCCTTGAGAAGAAAATATTTACTGAGTACTCTGCTCAGAAATGATCACTGCATAAAACATCTGACTTCCAAAGATTTGAGGTGCTCAGAGCACTCATAACTGGAAAGTAAGAGACCTTGCTAGGCCCATTTCTGTTGCCAGCACCTTCAGGGTGGGTGTGCCTTTTAATCTGTGTACAGATTAAAGTGTATGTTTGTGAAATGGCAACCTGCTTACTTCCAAAATGGTTGGGAAAGTTATGAGACTGTGCCCTTTGGATTCATGAGCCATCTTTGAAATTCCTTGATAGGAAAAGTGCAATGCCACCTTGTTCTTATTTTGAAATCTAGCTCAGTCCACATCCCACAGGTTCTTCTGTTGCCCCTGACTTTGTGCTTTGGGGGACTCTTCCCTCAGTACGAGTCTGTGATGGAAAGGAGCCTCCCAGTTTGTCCAGCTGTTTCCTCTTTGCTTGACCTCATGGTGGCCTAGATTCTCTCAGTCCTTTCACTGGAGACTTTGTGTCCTTTTCCACCTTCTATCTTCCTATGCCTGGAAGTGGCATTGGCGCCTTTCTTACATCTGTGCTGTTTCCAGCTTAGATCTGTACTTTATTTTTTCAACACTTCCTTTATTCTCAAGTTCAGTTTACCACCTTCTGCCTCTCTTTAGCTCCTCATTTTTCCTTTTTCATTCTTTTTTTTTTGTACCGGAGATTGAACTCGGGTCCTTCCGCTTGCAAGGCAGGTGGCAGAACCACTGAGCTAAATCCCTGGCCCTCCCTTCTCATTCTTTAAGGCTGAAAGTGCATAACTCATTTCTCTCACTTCTCTCTCTTATATAACTCCAGCCTCCCCAATATTTCACATCTTTGGCTTCCACTACCTCTCTTGTAATCCAGTTCCATATTACACTCAAAACTTAGTGCCCAGTAACTGCACCTTGAATTCTTCATCTCAAGTGCCTCCAATACTTCTAACACTTCCAGTTATTTACTCCAGTTTGTTATGTGTTATTATTTAGATCTTGAATGTCCTGTAAGACCTCATGTGTTCAGCAGTGGGGCTTTTGGAAGGTGATTTGGTTATGGGGGCACCCCTTAGCTAACTTGCTCATAGGAGGTGGAGTCTGGTCAGAAGAGGTGGGTCAATTGGAAGGTGGCCTGGAAGGTTATATCTCCCTCCCCAGCTCCTCCCTTTTCTCCATGATTCCTGGCTGCCATGGCATGAGCGGCTTTCCTTTGAAGCAGACTTCCACAGTGCCCTTCCTGCCTTGGAGCCAGAGAATGTAACCATGAACCCACATAAACCTCTCTTCCCTTAAGTTGTGGGTGTCAGGTGTTGTGTCTCAGTGATGACTGAAATTGACTACAAATTTTGGTAGCAGATTATACCTGACTATGTGGTTTAGAATCCCTTGGAACTGGTTTGCAGAAGAAGTTAGGAGAGGTTTGGAAATGCTGGCTGGAGAAGCCCTAAATCCCTGTGAGCTGGACTTGATGGGAGATTCTAGTCAGAGGTCAAAAGATCAGAATGCTATTAGAGATGCAGATAGTAAAGGCCAGGCTCAGGAGATTTTGGTTGGAAACAAGGACTCCATTAGCATCTGGGCTCAAGTCCATGTGTGTTACACTCTGGCAGAAAATTGGTCTTCATTTTGCCCATGTCCTGAGACTTTGAGGGAAAGTGAGACTAAGGACAGTGGATTAATTAATCTGATGAAGGAAATTTCAGGGCATCCTAACATTGAAGCTACGACATGGGTACTTTTAGCCATATCTACTGTGAGAAGCAAAAGTAGGACAAAAAGTAGAGCTGAATAATAAACATTTTTGCTGGTGGCCAGAAAGGAAGCACCTGCAAAATTGGGGCTTGTATAGTTTTAGCCCAGGATAGCATGGTTCCAGAAAAGGTTAGCATAAAAAAGAAGCTGAATATTCTTTGTCAGAACAATAGGAATGATGCCTAGAGAGTATCTCAAATCCTCAAGACCCCATCCATTAAAAGCTCAAGGGTAAAGGCCATAAAGCTTTCATTTGTGAAGAGAGCCACAGGGCACTCTGCTCAAGAAAGGTGGCCTAAGGAATCCATTCCCCAGGATTCTGTTCACAGTGTACAACCATCCAGGATCATGAAGGTCTCTACATCCATGATCCAAGGGGGACAGGCTCCTGCCTGAACTGGTAGCAGAACTTGGCATCATCTACATGTTGCTGGTTTTTACAGAGATGCAGTATGTAGGGTTGGGTCATAGAGGATTGGGTCATGGAGGATTCCATCAAGATTTCAGAAGAAGGTCTGGGAATCCAGGCAGTGTGCCCCTGCAAGGGCAGTGCATGCAGCAGTGAGAGTGAAGCCAGGAGCACAGTGGAGACTCAGGGGGCTGGAGAAGCCAGAAGTGTGGGACATGTGAGGAAGGCATCAGGAAGTGAGTGAAGCGGCCCCAAGAAAGAGGCTGTAAGGGCTACAACCAACAAGGCCAGAGGGCACCACCCACAAGCCTTTGGGAGTTCACATAGTGTCACTACCACTTGCCCCAGTGCTGGACATGAAAGTACAGGATTAATGTTTACTCTGCTGGGTTGCTGCCTCGCTTTGCTCTATTCCTTTCTATCCCCTCATGTCCCCCTTTTGGAATGGGAATGTTTACTCTGCGCCATTGTATGTTGGCATGGTTTAACCTTCTTTTGATTTTCACAGGGGCTCACACTAAGAGTTTGTCTTAGAGGAGACTTTGGGTGAAAATTTATTTGATGTGTTCTTGTCTCAGCAAGGAGGTCCCTGTGGTGTGAGCAAAATGATTCTATGGGACAGCAGGCCAAAGGACACCTGGGTATTGATTGAAAGAAAAAGGTAGAGAAATGAATGAGGGATGGAGAGGGAGTTGTTACATCCAAGATAAATGAGCTCTGCATCAAAGATGAAGGTTGGGTGAGAAAGGAGAAGGACTTTATTTAGGCTACTGCAGTAAGGACATCACCCAAGTTCTGAAGATCCATGTCATAGGAGGCAGTTTTGCCTGAGACTTTTATAGGGAGAGGTAAAAAGTTGCAGAGGGCTGATTTACAGAGACACTGTTCTGCCAAGGGAAAGTCTTGGTCATCTGAACAGGGAATGGTTTTCCCTGTGGTGAGCTGCTTCTAAGGGTACAGAGTTCTAATCTTCGCTAATCAATCACCAGGATCAGTGTTCATTTGGGTTTATCATTTGTCAGTGCAGCCAGAGGACTTGGAGGGTGTGTGTCTCACCTTGTCAGCTGCAGCTGTGTAAATACAGAGCCCTGGACATCCTGTTCTAATACAGCAACAGTCACATGAAACCCAATCACTCACTGTGAGTAGTTGCATATGAAATGTAAATCTTTACTGGTCCTCAAGAGAACAGCAACAACAGCAACAACAAAAGCCAGTGCAGAACCTAGACCAAAACTGAAGAAAAGTAAATCATTTTTCTCCATCTTTCTCCCATCACCAGCACTTCTGGTGTTGTCTCTCTTCTTTTCAGGCCCTAGGCCCCCCACATTCAGCTTCTTAGCCTCTTCCTTCTCTACCCTCCTCTTACCTCCCTGTGTTTGTCTTCTGCACATTTTCTAGTTGCTGTAGTTGGTTCAAGGTTCCCCCAAGGACCCCCAACCAACTGGTGCTATGGGGGGGTGGTACCTTTAGGAAGTGGAACCTAATGGAAGGAATCTAGGTCATCGGGAGTGTGCCCACGAAGGGGATACAGGACCCTGGGTCCTCCCTTTCTCTCCTACTCTTTTGTCTCCTGGCCACCATGGCTTGAGAACTTTCTTCCACCACTGTCTCCCACAGTATTGTTCTGCCTTATTATGAGCCCAAAGGCAATGGGCCAAGTGACCATGGACACACCACTCTGAGACCATGAGTCACAATAATCTTTCCTCTTTTGTTGTCTCAGGTATTTGTCCCAGTGACAGAAAACTAATACCCCAGTCTTCATCCTCAGTATAGAAGTTCCAGTCCTGCCGTTGCTTACAGTTGGCCTCCTTTTCTGCAGATTCCACAATGACAGTTTTCAACCAAGAGTTGGAAATATTAAGAGAAAACATTATACTGAACATCTGTAGCTTTCCCCTTGTCGTTATTCCATAGATAATACAGAATAACTACTTACATAACTCTTTCATGGACTGGGCATTTTAAGTAATCTAGAGATCATTCAAAGTACATGGAGAATGTGCAGGGTTCTATGCAGATATTGTGCCATGTTGGATAAGGGCGGGGGCACCCATGGGATTGGGTTGTCTGTTGGGGGTCCTGGAAACAATCTCTCAAAGACGGTACCGCACCACAAAATTCTGTTGCTCCTTTTCAGATCTTATTTAAATGGCTTCATAATTTAATTAAAAGAGCATCTTCTTCCTCTCTGAGTTCACGCAGATCTCAGATTCCTCGCAGTGAAAGTGGGAAGAGGCCTAGAACACCCAGATTTTAATCTTATTTTATTTATTTTTGCCTCTAGTCACCAGCATTTCTTCATCACAGAGGAATGCTGAAAAGGCATAAATGTTCTCTGTGAACAGGCTTGGCCAGCTGCAGGAGGACTGTCCTTTGCTGACCTTCAATTTCATTCCCATTCTCTTTTATGGATCTTGGAGTTGGTGGAAAATCAATGAGAACTTCCATGGGGAGAAATGAATGGAAGGGAAGCAGCTGCTGAAAGGTCAGGAGTGGAGGCATGGCTGGGTGCAAGGCTGAGGCAGTGCGTTCTGGCTGGGGTAGCAGCGCCAGGTATCTGGAGGGTAGGCGCGCTGGTGTTTAGGAAGACACTGCTGAGAACAAGAGGCAGCCTCCCTCCTTGGAATAAACAATGTAGCATTTGCCAGGTGCCACCAGGGCATAATTTGTGCCTGAAAAACAGGGCTTTAAATGAGACCCACTCGCTGTAGGATAGACGCTTGGCCTATGGACACTAGGCAGTTAGTGGCTGCCCTCACTGAGTTGTGACATCTCTGGGCCGTACCACGTTTGCCAGTACACCCCTGGGCAGATCACGTGTGACCTGAATGGACTCATGTCCGGTGTGTCCCAGATGCATCGCTAACCTCTACTGAAGGATTGCAAGAGCTGCCCTGCCTGGTGCCTGGCAAGCAGGGAGCATGACCCCTGGAGCAGCATGTCACTTTGTTGGATTATAGCTGCCATTCACACAGTAGCCTGAGATGGACTGGAATAAACCTTGTCCCTGCCCCTTTCTTGGGAGGGTGGCACAATGTCACCACCCCTTTCAGAGTCTCTGGCCCCATCCTCTTGCAATCCTGGCCTTGTCCAACTCTTGCAGCTGGAGCAGGTGGTTTCCTCTGCTAGTGTGGGCAAACGTACTGGGCTGCAGATCAGTCTGCCTCCATACTGCAGTCTGGATGACAGTGCCACCGTGGGCCAGGGTACCTGGCTCCCTCCCTGGCATGTGAGTGCTGAGAGTTGAGCAGTGCCAGGCGGCAGAAGACACCGGACCAGCAGAGGTGACCAAAGCAGCCTTTCAGAATGCCTACCTCCTCAGCATTTTATGCTGGGAAAGAATTAAAGCGAACTTTCCAGTTAACTGCCTGATCTCGGTTACGGCCTCATGAGGTTTGTACAGGAGAAGCAGGAGAAAGCCTCTGCCCTCCAGGGGCTTTCATCGAGCATTGCATTTTCATCATTTTCTCCACCTCAATCAGTCCCTGAGGCCACATCCACATGGTCATCAAACTACATAATCCAGACAGAGTCCTCGGAGGGCCTTGCGAATTTAGAGACCTTCCTAAAGTCACGTGTGGGCTAATACATCACTGCAGAATCTGTTATATGTGTAGGGAGAGTTTTAGATGCTGGAAGGGGTTCTCACAGTGACAAAGCCAAACCCTAAACTAGTTAGAGTCAAGCTGATCTCCCTGTTTTGCTCTTCTGTGACCATTCTCTTTTCATGTTTTGCCCAGCAAAACATCTTTTGCAGACAATGTTCAGAAAGCTTTAAAGGTAACACGGCTCAGTTCAGTGTCACACATCGCGCTCAATTCTTGTTGGCTTTCACCATATCACCATGCTCATTTCCTCCTCTCAGGGTGCAGCCTGGGGTGGGATGTCGGGATGAGGAGTGACCATGCTTTGTCCTCTCCTGCATAGCCCCAGCCTCGCACAAGCACAGTGTAGCCTTGGTCCTTTCCCCAGGTGTATTCCTTGTTATCAGCTTCATCGCTGCTTTACAATCTGTGCCCATCACACTCTGCCATAGCTGACAATGACCTTTCACCAGCAATGCTCAGCCCAAGAGAGAGGCCAGTGTCTCTCCTTCCCATCTCTCTTTGCATTGGCAACACAGAGCTCTCGCCTGAGCTCCACCATCTCCAGCTCAGGCAGAAGGCCACAGATGTGTTCTTTCCCCAGGCTGAGCACTGTGTTCTCTTCCTTGTGGACAATGAGTATGAATTGGTGAAATGACATGCACCTGTCTTCAGAAAAGACTTACCTTCAACAGCTCAGCCAGCTTCAAGGTGTTCCTTAAAATCATCATTTGCAGCAAAAGAATAAGTCCATAGGAGAATATTCAAATCATCATCCACATGTTGAATCCCTTGGAAAAAGTGACTTGGTTAAGGTGCTTCTGTTGTTGCTCTGAGTTGCTGTGCATCATGATTAATATTTGTCATGTAAAAGTAATGAGCAGCATGTTATTCAAAACAATTTAGATGACACATTTGAATACAAGTCATTTGAAACCATTCATAGTGACCCTGTTTCACTTTCCCTGCATTCTGTGCTCTTGGAAGCAGTGATGGTTAAGAGCCCCAGCTTTGTGCCCCAGAAAACAGCCCATTGCAAAGAACCACCTTTCCCCATGTGACCCTTCTTTATCTGGGTTAAATGCAGGCATAGACCCTCAAAAATGACTGGCTGACTTTGTTCCCACTCACCAATCAGAACAAAGCATCCAAGCACTCAATTAGACCAAACTGTAGTGAGGATTCTGTAGATACAGAACTCCCTTCCTTCATGCCAACCTGTCTTAGTTACTTTTCTGATTGCTGAGACAACATACCTGACATCCAAAGTTAAGGGAGTAAAGGTTTATCTAGCTCACAGTTTGTAGAGATTTCAGTCCATAATCCTTTGGCTCCAAGGCAGGGTGGCATCACAGAGGAGAAACGGTTCATGGTGGGCAGAAGGCAGCAATAAGGGATGACCACAGCTCTTTCTGTCCCTTTTATCTTATCCAGGCTACTTAGGGTGGGTAGCACTCACACCCTCAGTCCTAGTGCCCTTGATCCTAGCATTGCACCATAAGTCAGTCCCAGCGTCACACACTGTAGATCCAGCCACCTCTGAAAGAGCCCTACCTATGACTGCATGAGGCTTTGGGGGAACATCTAGACACAGCCATAACACAACCTGGGAACATTTCTTGCTCAGCTGTGGAGTCATGACAGCCATTCACCCTTTACACCAGCACCCTGTAAGGGTCCAAGTAAGCTTCATCACAGGGATGAAAGGATCATTCAACATACACAGATTAATAAATGTAATACCTCAGAGAAACAAGTACAAAAATCACACGATCCTCTCAATAGATACAGAAAAAGCCTTTGACACAATCCAGCATCTTTTCATGTGCTATCATGGCTGTATTGATGTCCTGAATTGATTTGAAACATTTACTTTTCATTGTCATTTTCACTTTAGGGAAGAGCCAGAAGTTGTGGGGGAGATACGGGATTTATCTACCAAGGGGGCCTCCAATGGAGATACGAGAAGTCGGATGCCTATGACTCTCCCATGTTGTTGTGGCTAGGTGCAATGGCCCATGTGCACCTCTCCAAGAAGACTTTAAATCTAGAAATAATTCCCAGGCACTGCCCATGCCCTACATAGGCAGGGGAATTTGCCTCAGTGTTGGAACTGAATAAATCATGAGATTGCTCCCTTTTAGTCTTTTTCTTATAGGATGGTGCAGGCTGGCAATTTTCTCTAAGGAATTACCTTTTCTTATCTATTTCTATGATTTGCTACCTCTTGTCCTGTATGGAGTTAGCATATAAACCTGAAAACAACAATTAATTTAAAGTTTACAGGAAAAGGTACTCAAAAATGTTGGGGGCCCCATTTTTCCCTTTTCTGATCCAACTTCAGACGTGTTTTTCAGGGTCTGTGCCTCAGTGTCTAGCCTATAGAATAAGGGCATTGGTTACCATGTTGCATAACACTTCTTCTAGGTGCTGTATTGCAATTACACATTTAATCTCAATGACAATATTTTTAAATGAATATTTGTATATATGTAGAATATGCACATAGAAAATAATAAATACAGTCGACCATTGACTTACAAACTCAGTTCTTTTGTGAGGGCTGGTTGTAACACAAGTTGGTCAGTTGAAGGCTCTGGGTCCTTTACACAGCCTTCAAAGTCTCTCCTGTACACAGGCAGATCTCAGTGTCCTTAGAGAGACATTGGCCCAGGATTTCTCAGTTAACCCCACACAGGAAAGGATGTTGTAATCTTCCTTGAGAACTCTTTTTTTTTTAGTATAGGGAATCAAACTCAGGCCCTCACACTTGCCAGGCAGGCTCTGTACTACTGAGCTACATCCCCAGCCCACTTCCAGAACTCTTTAAGGGTTAGATCTGTATCTGAGACCATCTAGAACCATAAGCAGCCAATATTCGGGTTGTAACTCAAGACTTTGATTCTGAGCTAAAACTAATATTCCAGTCATAACCCAAGTTGTTCGTTTGTCAGGCCGGTCATAACTCAAGGGTCCACTATATATGACTTGGCAAATTTTCGCAAATATCTTGCTACCTGATGTCCAGTTTTCTCTAACGTGTTTTCTGCAAGCCACTGACTTCCAGCCCCAGAGATAGGTTTTGTCTGCATTTGAATTCCTCTGGAGTGGAGGCATACCATGTGATGCCTGTGGGATGCACGTCTTACTTCACCCAACCTGAATTTGTGAGACTCATCCGAGAAGATGACATGTAGCCAAGTTCGCTCTTATGTTCCGATAGCGTATTCCATTGTGTGAATCTACTTATATATTCTGTTGTTGGTGGAAATTTGGCCCATTTCCCATTTTCAGTTCTTGTTAATAATTATGCTGGGAAATATGCTACATATTGTTGTTAACTCTAGTCATCCTACTATGCAAAAGAATATCAGGATTTATTCCCATCTAACTGTAACTTTGTATCCATTAATCAACCTCTTTCCCCTCCTCCTTTCCTTCCCAGCCTCAGTAACTATCACTCTATTCTTTATTTCAAAGAACAACAGTTTTAGTTCTACATATATTTCACAATAGCCAGAAGAGAGGTTTTTAAATGTTCTCATCAAAAAGACATGTTAAGTGTTTCATGTAATGGGTATATGTAGTAGCTATCCTGATTTAGTCATTCAACAATGTATACATATGTTGAAATACCACGTGATACTTCAGAAATACAATTATTATGTGTCAACCATAAATAAAAAATACGAAAGTATAAAAGAATAATTATGCTAGGAACATTCATGTGTATGTTTTATATTGTTTTCTTTTAGCTGTTCATATTTCTGGTATATTCCGAGAAATGAAATTTTAGTGCCTTAGGGTAAGGCACTAAAATGTATCCCACCTCCCGAACATTAATTCTGCTTTCTCCTCACCTTCCTGCTCTGTGGTATTGTTAGGGTTTTGTTATTAGACATTCTGACATTCTGGTAAGTGTGTAATGGCTCTGCATTATGTTTTAATTTGCATTTTCTGATGACTAATAATGTTGAATATATCCTCTTTTGTAATGTGTCTGTTAATACCTTTGTCCATTCTCTTATTGTCTTTTTCCTATTAATTTACAGGAGTTTTCCAAATGCTCTGGATCTAAGACTTGTGTTTATCTTGTTCTGTCTATGACTGCCTCTACCTTGTTATTTTTTTAATGGGATATGTGAACATATCACAAATTTCTAGGTTTTTTGTTTTTCATTCTTTGCTTTTTTGAGATGGGGGTCTCACTATACAGTCCAGGCTGGCCTTGAATTCCTGATCCTCCCGTCTCAGCTTCCCAGAGCACTGGGATTACAGGTGTGTGCTACCACATCTGACTTTCATAAATTCCTGGTTTTAATGCAGTCCAATTTCTTTTGCCTTATGGTTAATGCTTTTTGCATCTTAAGTAAGGAATATTTTCCTACTCCTCAAAAACATAATTTCTCATAGTATCTTCTAGAAATTGTATTGTATTGGTTTACCTTTCATGTTTAACTCTATAATTTATATATATATATATAAAATAGGAGTCAAAGTAACCTTTATTATTTCATGATTATTTTGTTTACCTTTTATTGAAAACACTCGTTTCCTATTTTTTTTTTTTGGTACCGGGGTCGAACTTGGGTCCTTGTGCTTGCACAGCAGGTGGCACAAGCATTGAGCTCAATCCCTGCCCCACTAGTTTCCTATTTTAAGATATTCTGCTCTGCAGGTATATTTTCCTATGCTCAGGTCTACACCCCCTATTCTAATCACTGCGGTCTCTCTTTTAACCCAGATATACTACAGCACGTCTTCCAGCTTTATCCTTCCTTCTCAAGATTGTCTCGACTATTTGCCTTTTTCTTATTTTTATAAATAAACATCACACAACTTAGATGCTGCTTACTCATTTCTACAAAAATGTCTGTGTGATTTTGATTGACATTTTATTGAATCTACAGATAAATTTAGGAAGAATCAAACTCATGGACACTATATATTCCTTCCTTTATTTAAACTTTATTTAATTTCACCAAAGAATGATTTTTAGAATATTTTTGTGGAGGGGTCTTAACATCTTTCATTAGTCTAATTCCTAATAATCTGACGTTCTTTGAAGCTATTTAAAAAATCATCCTTTAAAATTTTCCTCTTCTAATTAGTTACTGCTGGCATCAATAGAAGTAATTGTTTTTTTTGTGTGTGTTGACTTTTAGCAATTTTGTAAAATTCAATTATTAATTCTCATACTATATCTGAATAAGCTGTGTTTTCTACATAAGTATGCCATTCACAAATAATTGTGAGTTAGATTTCTTTCCATGATTGCACTGGTCAGGACTGGGCTTCCCTACCTCATTCCTGAATTCAGGGACAAAGCTTTCACTGTCTCATGGTTATGTGTCATGTTGGCTGCGAACTTTTGTATCTACAGCGGGTGGCAACTTGCTCCTCATTTTCCCTGGGGATCCTGGAGGCCATTATTTCTTTATCCCAAGCAGACTTCCTCATAAGTACACTGATGGGGCAGGAAGAAGGGTGTCTGGGGACTGTTACCTAGTAAGTTTTTACATAAGAATGCTTTCAGCAGGATGGATTTGCTTTTTATCTTCCTAGCCCTCCCCACCCATTTAACCTCTCCCATGAGGCACCTTAAAACTTCAGTCTGCTCATCAAGCTCCTCCACTCCGTGTTTCGCCTTTAGAATCTTCAAATGAATTGGGGAAAAAGTACCAGGAAACCCTGGACCCACCCTGTTTGCCTCCTCTTTCTTTTGGGATTCAGGTCCCTTAAACTTTTATTGCCCTTATTGTTTTTTTAACAAAAATATTTTGTCCAACCTTTATATTGTTCTCCAGGAAAGAGTTCATGAAAAACAACTTAATCTGCCATTGCAAAAGCGGAAATAAAATCTTCTGAAAATGCAATTTTTTTTTTTGGTACCAGGGATCGAACTCGGAACCTTTCACCTGCAGCACAACCGAGCTAAATCCCCAGCCCTGACAATGCAAATTTTAACAAATGGCATGGATAATTTAATTTAATATGTTTTGAATATAACATGTACATTTATAACTTTATTAATGTACTTTAATTAGTAATGTCTTAAGCAATATTTTTAAAACATGAATGCTTAAATAAAGTTAAAGATGTATAAAATGGGGCCGGGGATTTACCTCAGTGGTGCAGCCTCCTGCCTCCCAAGCACAAGGTTCCGAGTTCGATCACTGGTACCAAAAAAAAAATTTGATGGACATCCTCATTGTTAATGAATTAAAAATTCTTAAAGAAATGTTCAGTGGACACCTACCACATGGCAGGTGGCTTCAGGTGTTCAGCAGACATCAAGGAGCAGCCTGAAGGCTTCTGCCCTGGGGTCTTGTGCTTCCCAGAACAGACGAGGGGACCTACACACTGAAGTGGAGGGGCCAGACGGCAGATGGGGCTGTGTACTGTGAAGCCGCCTCTGGTTCTCACTGAGGAAACAACGATGGACTCATATTTTCAAAGGGAAAAATATTTTATCTAAAAGAAAATATAAGGCATCTTTAAAAACCAGAAGCTCTGAATTTGGCCATATTTTCTGTCTTTTGAAAGTCTAGATGAGACAAAACCTTTACGGTATTCTGCTGATATTTTAACCAAATTAGATCTGTTCAAAAGAATGCAGGCACTAGCGACTGGTCTTTGAGGAGAGAGTGCTAATGGATTCTGGGGTTACGGGGCTCTGGTGCCGAGAGAGCTTTTCTGCCTGTTTTTGCTTTTTGGTACACAGCTGTAATTACCCTTTGCCCTAATTTCCTGTAGCGAGCAGACGAAGAAGGCTGTGTATGGTCAATTTGAGAATATAAGTGGCAATCAAACGGAATTCTTCCTGTGGGGCAAAACCCATCCCGTTGGGCAAAAAGCAGTAAGTGACTATTTTCCTCATACCCTATTTTTGTAAGTCATTACATCCAAAGGTCATGGATAAGCTTCTAGTTTGCTAAAGCATCTAAGGGAAGAGAAATGCTTGTTGTGGAGTGCACGGCAGGAGGGGCCTACAGCCACCTTGTGCCCAGGAAGCCATGTGCTGCTGTGGTGTAGACCAACCTTGGTGTCACCAGGGGGAGCCCAGCCCACCCAACACTGAGCAGAAAGGTCGGCTCCCGAGGGCACCTCCCTCCTGGTCACCCCTGCATCAGCTGTCTGCCCAAATGCAGACGATTCCAAGCTCAGGCTTTAGTTCCCAAGTTGAGCGTTGGGAGCCACTGCAATCCTGTCACCTCCCTGGGTTCTTTGTCTCCACATCTCTAGGGCCATGCACACCATGGCAGGCCGCCCTCTCAGGTCCCCTCAGACCAGGGCTGTCTTACTCAACCCTGAGGCTTCAGTGACCCATACACGCCAGGCATTGAAGGGAGCAACCATCCAAATATCGGCACAGTCTGAGAAGAGGCACATCCTTGTTCTTGGCTATTTCTACATGCAGTGAAATCCATTATTTCTGTTGTTTTCAAGTATGATTTTGGAGGAAGTTTTTTCATTCAGAAATGAAACCTGATTGTCGTGTACAACTGACTGGTGTTTAAAATAAGATAACCTCTTCTCAGCAAGCCCATTCCTCATTAGCATTGTCCATTTTATATGTCAAGAGCAGCTGTCAAAATGCTGTCCAATACGGAATAATATATCTGATAATGCAGGGTTATTGTCTCAAAGTGAGGCAAAACTCAGTAAACCTCTTGGCAGTGCTGGAATGAATTCTAGGTTTATCTATGTGATAAACATAGGAGAGAAAATGAGAACACACGCTGAGGTTTCTATGTTCAGTGTTGTTACGTGTCACACTTACGTATGCCCTCAGAATTCCATCTTGAGAAGATTCCTTCTCTCTCTGTCCTGAGCTCAAGGCCCCTGCCACCTACACCCTGCCCCATAGCTAGGACAGACTGCAGCCACTTCAGCTGAGAATGTGTAAGGAGACCCCAAGGATGTGTCTGATAGGGTAGATACAAAGGCATAATGAAAGAGTGTAATGCTTATGTGACTCCTCTATGCTCCCTTAAATCAAAGAGAGATATAGTTCAGCACTTCTATCTATAAATAGCTTAATATTAACATAACAATATATTCACTTTCTTTTAGTTCTTTTTCTGTTTGTATGCAGACTGAGGCCTGATCCTATGGAGGCTATATCCTTAAACCTGCCACAAAATATAATATCATCAACAATTCCTTCCCTAAAAGAGACATAATTTCAAAGTTATATATCCATCATAGCTAAAATAGCTATTCTGGCTTAATAATATTTTTACACATATAATTTTCTCACCACTAAAAACTAATAGGTACCATAAATTAAGAAATCCACTACAATTTTATGGCAAAATATATGGATTTTATGAGACTATTTAAAAAGGCATTGCATGTACAGCCACCATTACCCTTTGAAATTTAAGATAAGGTTACAGCCAAATGTAAAACCAACTGAAAGTGCAGTGTGAACACATAAGGTGTTGAGCTGCTTCGCAGTCAGCATGATGGCAGTTTCGTTACACAGGTCAAGTTCATAGGAGCTGGGAATGCCATTCTGTCTAATAAGTGGATCAATTTAGGATGACTTCACTGGCAAATAAGAGAAAAATTAAACTTTGATTTCAAAAATTAACTCAGATTATGGAAATGTTGGGAAATCGAGGGCTTTCGAGTTAGTTGTCTATAGTGAAGAGGATTCCAAAATTTGCTCTTGTTGCCCGTTTGTGTACCAGTGTTCTGGGGTGCATATTCAGGCTTGAGATGGTGTTGTTCTTGTTGTCCCATTGCTTTGATACAGAACACACATGGGAACTTGCTTCAGTGAGAATGGAAATGAAAACTGACATGGCAGCATGAGTTTATAGGTAAAAACTTTCATTGGGAAAGAAAAGAAAATAGGAAGGAGCTTCAGTTTGAGGAGAATCTCTGAAGCGGACACAGGCATGAGGGAGATAAGGCAATGGGATTCACTTTTATGTCACCACTGGGACAGGCAAGAGGCTGGAAGACTTCCACTGGGTCACGAGTGTGGCTGTTTTTGAGTATTCTTCCTTATGTTTTAGGGGACCTGGTGCTAGGGTAAGATATAGATTAGTGGCTAATTTTGTCCTTGGAGACATCATGGCTCCCCACCCCTGCTGTTGTACTGCACTTAGTCCTTGGATGTCAGGGAAGGATGCATCCCATACATTGTTAGCAAGAGAGGAAAGGGAAAAAGGACATATCTTTACCTTCAGTGGGTAACAGGCCATGGATTGGGTCTGAGAAGCCCTCCACCTGCTGTCCCAGGAGGGTTTCTATCCTATTTCAGGTTCAGTTTCTACAGCCCCTTGACATAATAAATATTTGGAGTTTATCTTTGATTCCTGACACATAGTTTCTTAAACCTTTGTAATCTCAGCTGATGTCTAAGAATTGGACAATTTGTTGGTATTGGAGAAAAAGCAAACCACACAATTGTTACCAGAATTGTTGTGAATAGATGCACTATTAGAACTCAAATGCCACCCATTTTTTAACATGTACTTGGTTGGATTGAAGTATAGATTATAAAACACTCTAGCACTATACTCTTAGGTTCATAGGTCAGTGAGTTTTTGCATGTACCCTTTGCAGTAGGAAACCTAATACCTCCCTACCCAAAAGATGTCTATTCCTAATACCAGTCACATAATTTCTGAAAACAGAGTGCCTGGAGAATCCTGCTTGGGAGGGAGAGAGAGAGAGAGGGAGAGAGAGAGAGAGAGAGAGAGAGAGGGAGAGAGAGAGAGAGAGATATCTTCCAGTTGCTGGTTCTGAGATGTTCAGAGCTGTATGCTAGGAGCTGAATTCTGCCAAAAATTTAAATGAGCCAGGAAACAGATCACCATTAGGACATCCAGAAAGGAATACAGGTTGTCCAGCATCTTGACGTTAACCCAGTGCCCTAACTAATTGCGTTAATTACCGTAATGACTTGTATTAGGAACAGAGATGAGGTCGCTCAGTACGGGGTTGAGGGCAAACCTCTTGCTAATGGGTGAGACGCCATGATACACATGCACTGCACAAAGGTTCCTGAGAATTTTATGCCAGTAGAAATGGTGCCAGCTTAGACTGAAAGGAATAAAAAGAGTAAAAATAAAGTGGTAACTCATTGCTAGTTATATTAATTAGAAAGCTAATACATATTTTTGGAACCAGAAAGCAAGGTATTGCTGTAACAAATTTCTAAAAATGTGGAAGTGGCTCTGCAATTGGAAAGTGGACAGACTGGGATAATTTTCAGATGATATAAAAAGCCTGATTGCTTAGGGAAAAGAACTGAATGTCAGTAATATTGCGAGTGAGAAATCCACAGGATGCATGGGGCATAGTAGAGAAACCCGTTTCCAGCTTTGAGAAGAGCTAAATTGCGAACAGAATGATGGTAGAAATATGGGGATTAAAGGCACTACCAGTGAGGGCTCAGAAGGGAACAAGGCTGGATTTTATATTTTGAATGATTGTTCTTCCAAACTTACAAAGGGGAAGTGTGAAGGTGTCAGTGCTGTGAAGAGGGGCTCAGCTGAGGGGCACTGGGGCCTCTGCCAAGGTGTGTGCTCCATGGTTTACCTAAAAGGCTTCGCTAACTTCCTTTTGAGAACCTACCCCTCTTTTTAATGAAGTGGAGTGAAAAGCTGAGTCTCTCCAAGTCAAAGACAGTGTTCATCCTATTCTCCCCAAAATCTAAGAGAAAGAGGACCGTGAGGCAGAAGTCTGGAACACACCCCCAGAGGAGGAGGCAGGGCCTTTTAAAGGTGCTCCAGGAGCCTTCCTTATGTGTCCAGTTTACACTTTGCTCCCCTGTTGAAGGACAGTTGGTCTCGGTGTCTGGGTTAGGATGGATCAGGGTTAGGATGGCATAAACATGGGAGGTGAAGTACAGAGCCTTCCTGGCAGTGTCCTGTGACATGCCCCATGCTGAGGATGGTCAGCGTGTCCTCTCTTCAGGCTGCACAGACCAGAGAGGTGTAGCTGAGCCACAGACAAGGGGCAGGCACTGTTAAAGATCTCACCTTGTTTATTCCCAGTGTGGCCATTTGAGGGCCCCCTTCCAGCACACGGACTGATCTTCTGTTACTGCTCCAATGGTGAGCAGGTGGCTTCAGTTCTTAGCACCTGAACTATTCTCCTTCCTTTGATCCTTGACCTTGTAGGGTCAGCTCTCTGCTCTGAGTTTTCCAGAAAGCAAGGGCATCAATCATAGCTCCTTGTCTCAAACAAGAAAAAATTACCTTTTTTAGAACCTCAAGAAGAGATGTGCTGGCTTGGGGGACTACTTCTTTCACTAGTATTCCTGAATAAAGTGCTAAGTTCCCCTTTGACTTTACCCCAGACTCAGTTTTCTCACTGAATATTGGGCCGAGTGCCTCTCTCACAGAGTTGTGTTTTTTTCGGGGTGGGGGGTAAAGGAGGAAGTGGTCTGGTATGTGGTATCTCTAAAAACCAAACAGGATATTTCCTTTTTTGATTAATGATTGTGTCGCGGGAAATATGAAATATGAAATATTGTATCTCCCAACCTGTTAACTGTATGATATGCCAAGTTCTTGTTCTCTAGAAATCGAAGAATGAGTTCTAGGAACGACGGGGGTTAAAAGTTGGAAGATATTTATTGATAGGAAGGCTCCTGAGGGATAGGAGGGGTCCTGAGTGGGTGGCCCAAGGACCCCACTTTACAGAGAAGTTTTATAGGGCGAAACCCACATGGGTACAATGTAGGCCACAGCCATGATCATCCGGTAAGGTTACAAGCACAGTCACTTGGGTAATGGTGTCCAATTGGGAATCAAGTCACGTAGCAAGCGTGGATGGAAAGAACAAGGATCCTCCTGGGGGCAGTGGGTCCAGCGGTCTCTGGTCACCCCCAGGGTGGCTGATGCCTGTCTATACTTCACTAAGCCCCGTTCTTTGAAGAAGCGTGTGGGTCTGGTCATCTTGCCTCCATCTCGAGGCCTGGTCTTCAGCCCGTGTGCAGCTGTGCTGTGTTTCACCTTTGTCCTGGCCCTCTTGAGGACTCAGCCCTGTCTGACTGCCTCTAATATTTTTACCTAGCTCATCTGTCTAGAATAATTGCACATACAGGGAATAAAAGAAGTTGAGATTTCAGTGTCTGATCAAGGTTTCTATGAGCTTAGGGTAGCCAGAAGAGCACAATGGAGCATAGTCACATGGCCACCACCATTGATATAAGTCCCCTGGGTCCCTGATAAGGGCTGAGCTATGTCAGTCCCAAAAGATAGATTGGAGTTCCAACCCTCACTATGTCTAGATAAAGTCTTCACAGAAGCAGTCAAGATAAAATTAGGTCATCAGTGTGGACTGTAATGCATCGTGTCCAGGGTCATGTGAAAAGTGAACATTTGGGCATAGACACTGACAGACAAGGAAATGTAAAGACATGGAGGAAAATATTGTCCACCAGCTAGGAAAGTTTGAGGCCATCAGAAAATGGCAGTGAGGCACAGAGCAGATTCTCCCTCTCAGTCCCAGAGAACCCCCTGTCACACCTTGGTCTCAGACTTCTGGTCTCTGGAAAACAGATCCTGTTGTTTAAGCTGCACTAGCTGGGCATTTTGTTACAGCAACACTGGCAACTTAATACATGTACATTTAAAACATGATCTATGCTGAGGCAGAGAAGGGCCCCTCCAAACTTGCGGATTTAGCTGTGATAGCTCCCAGAGCTTGTCTAGGCCACGTGGTCTATGCTGCCTCATTACAGAAGACCCAGGAAATTAATCCAGGGCCCCATGCAGTTGTGGGCACTGGGCAGGTGGTAGGTTTGACCTGAAGAAGCAGGCTTCTAGGAGCATTGCAGATAGGTAAGTTAATTAGATATCTTGTATGCAGTTAGACAGAACCAGCCCTCCAGGAGCCAACACAGCAAGGAACCAACATGGAGAACAATTGAAGCACATTCACTGGTTAGCATTATAAAAAGAAGAGGCACTACTTCCCCTAGAGATAGATAGCAGTGATTGATCATAAATGGGAAATTCCTTGTATGTGACTTGTCTTCCCATTTGACCCCCATTTAATCAATATTACCTGGGTGACTGTACTTGTAATCCTATTGGTTGGTCATGGTTTTGTCCCCTCATGCCCACCTTGTAAATCTCCATGGGTCTTATAGTTTTGTTCCACTTTGTACAACCTCACCACATGGCTTTGCTGTATAAAACATCTTTGAAAAGTGGGGTGGGCCGGCCACCCACTTCCTGGTCCCTCTTCTGTCTCTCTCAGATAGAATCTTTCTTTCTCCCAATAAACTTTTCCTCCTCTTAACCTCTGTTGTTCCTAGAATTCATCCTTTGATTTGGGAGAACAGGAACTCCGTGTTTTGGAAATCTAGTCGGTCTGGGAGCTGCATTTCTCCCCCTATATCAGGAGGAGCCTGCAGGAAGGAGACTGTGGGGCAGAATGGAGCCAGGGAACGGACTTTGTGTAGAAACCCGTGAGTCTTACGTTCTGCAGTGGTGTCCCCTCCGGACCAAGCAACTGGGCACTATGACTTTTAACAAGCAATTCAGGGAATCCTTTTGCTTCTACTGTTACAACTGAACTGTTAAAAGGAAAAATTAACAAATCTAGTTTCACAGATCTTTATCACCTGTAATTTCATTTCTAGAATAGAGAGGCAGTCAGGACCAAAGTGGTTCAGAATGCCCTGCCTTGCCACCAGGCCGGTTGTGTTTATAGCACAGGAAAGGAAGTGACCTAAAAAAACCAAAAGCAAGGTACAGAGACTGTCCTGATTGGTTACCAGTCCTGTCTGTCTTATTTGAACATAGTTTGAATAGCCGAACACTTGTGATTGGCTGTGACTCAGCTTCTTGTTACAAATGTAGGTTAATATTTATTCATACATCCGCCTACATTGCACTTCACTGTGTAAGGAGGAATCTTCAGTGCAAACCTAAAATACATGCATGGAAGCAGCTTTTGGCCATCCTTAATGGACCAAGGGGTTATTTATGTTGACAAGGTTTTGGTGACCTGTACTCGTGGTCCAGAAAACCTTGGCATATGATCTCTGGCTGAGCAATTCAAGTTCAGAATTTATTCTGAGCAAATATCTGTGGATATTTGCAAAGATTGATGTGCCAGGAATTTTAGTCACTTTATTTACCATAGGAAAATAGTATACCTGACCCCAGAGTCTAACAACAAAGGTACAGAAGGTTCAGCATATGCAACTACTGAAAATTACACATTTTTGTGTCCCTATAGCATTTTAAAAAATTTTATTTTATTGGTACATTTTAGATATACAATGTAATGACATTCATCATTGGAAATTTGCTCCTTTACATAATCTCTCTTGGTTCTTATTTTTTCCCCTTCCCTTGCCCTCCCTTCAACCCCTCTATCCCTCCCTATTTACAAAGACTTTGTTTCCATTTTTTCATTTTCTCATATTCCATTCCCTTCTTTCATTTTAATAAATCCTTGATTCATAGCCAAATACTACACAATTAACCTGAATAGGGATATTTAATGAAACAGGCAAATGCCCATATAGTATCAAGTTGAAAGAGCTAGTTAAATCATTTTAGCACAGATCCTGCAATATAAAAAATATATCTATATTGATCTTCAGAAAGATATTGGTTTCATAGACACCAGGTTACCAACAGAAGTCATCTGCAGGATTTTTAAAAATAGACAGTAGGAGGGCCGGGGATTTAGATCCGAGTTCGATCCCCGGTACCAAAAAATAAAATAAAATAAAACAGATAGTAGGAGACTTTCTTTTCTTCTTTTTATTGTCCTCTGCCACCCCAATTTTCTATAAAAACCACACATTGCCTGATTGAGCAAGAATAGAAAATATTCTATGGTTTTAAGCATAATGATAAGCAACTTACACCTTCATGCCATGGAATTTATGACTAAATAAAATTGTCATCATTTCCACTTACAGATCTATGTAGAACACAAAAGATCTATGTAAACCACAGTAGACAGAAGCCATGTTTGAATGAGATTAATGCAATTTGAACTTACAGTTAGTGAATATGATAAATATTCTATGGAATATGGACTGTAATTTCACAGAGAATCTTATTTGAAAGTAATGTAGAAATAGTATTTAACTTTAATCACAGTGAAGTGCAGCCATTGCTTACAAAATATACTTTTCTTCTGTAAAAGAATCCTTTTTTTTTTTTTTTTGGTAAGGAGGATTGAACTCTGGACCTTGCATTTGCGAGGCAGGCAGCAGCACCACTGAGCTAAGTCCCCGGCCTAAGAATCCTATTTTTAATGTTATTCACTAAAATCATATTTTCATTTATTTTCCTCTTTAGTTTTCTGTAGTGTCACATGTAATATGATGTATTGAAATTGCACATCACATACTTCTTAATAAGTGGGTTTCCAATTTGAGAATTCTTTAATTAAGCTAAACTCAAAGCAGAACATATGCTCTCTAGGTTCCCAGGATGGACTCACAAAAAGCATACAGAATTGTTGAAGGGGTTGTCAAACAGTAGCTAGCAAGTAACTGTGTACCACCCATTGTGAATGGACTTCCAGCTCCTCCCTCTTGTCATTATTCATAAACTAACACAAGCATTTCTAATGGCTGCTCAGGGATTCAGTCTCAGAGTCAGAATTTCCCCTCTTCTGGGGAAGTAAGTACTGGATGTGGAGGTCGCTTATCTGGATGTCACAGCTAACAAGAGTATGCGTTCTATTAAAGCTTTACTGAGGCACTGCTGATGCCCGCGCGTGACGTGTGCAGTGTGGTCACATGCCACATGTGTACTCGTGAAATATCCATAATCGAGATAGAAAACATGATCATCAGGCCTCAGATCTTCCCTGTGTCCCTTGGCAGCTAATCACTGATCTAATTGCTGTCACCGGAGTTTTATATAAATGAAATTATAAAGCTCATACACATACTCTTTTCACTCAGCTCAGTGACTGAATCATCTCTGTGTGTGTGTGTGTGTGTGTGTGTGTGTGTGTGTGTGAGAGAGAGAGAGAGAGAGAGAGAGAGATTTGCTTTTCTCACTCCCTCTCTTTCTCTAAGTAGTATTCCATTGAATGGATATATGACAATTTGTTTATTCATTCCCTCGGTAACAGACATTTGGATTTTTTCAAGTTTTAGGTTATCACAAAGAAAGATGCCGTAAAATCCATATTTGTGTGGATACATGTCTCCATTTCCCTCCAGAGAATACTCAGCAGTAGGATGGTATTCTTTTGGGAGAATACCCAGTAATTATATGGAAAATGATCGAATTAAAATATTGCTAAGCTGTTTTTCAAAGGGCTTGCCCACTGTACATTCCCACCATTGTGCCAGTGTGTATACACTTTTGTGCATGTGTTTATATACGTTTTATGGGTTGAACTTTATCTCCCTAAAATTCATATGTTGAAGCCCTATCTCCATGGCAATGGTATTTGGATTTAGGGCCTTTAAAAAGGTAACTAAGGTTAAATGAAGTCACAAGGACTCACCAGGCTGCTAGGGACTCTGGGAAAATGGAGTCACGGTGGTGGAATGACTGTGTACATCTGCTGCTAAGAATGGAAAAGCTGATCTCTGCCACCCAGACACGGAATGCACGGTGTGCACGAAGCAGATTGATCCCATGCTCAGTAACGAGAAAGCTGCCTTCAGGATATCTACAGTGTTGACGGGAGCAGGTAAATTGGCAGTCTTTTTAGTTCAGTTGCTTTTTGGTTCTAACCACTTTTGGTTAGAGGAGCCCTAGACTCAGCAGCGTGTAGCAGTTGTTAGAACTACAGACTGTTAGTCTCCTTCTCCCCAGCCCCAATATGCTGAGTGAGAGTCTGAGAATGTGCCAGGACTTCTCCAGGCCCTCCAGGAGGTACTCATTTGTGCCAGAAGTTAAGTTCCATTTAACTGGAAAAGAATTTGGGGGCAAGTGTTGATGCTGACTCAGATGTGTAGGAATTCTGTAGAAGGAGTCTTAAAAAGTACAGAAATCCAAAAGTGTTTCTGAAGGCAGTAAGGGCTAGTCTGTTTTAAAGATAAGAGATATGTGAGATTGGAAAACTTGATTGTCACTGCTTAATGTGTTATCTGCCCCCTCATAAGTCTGCAACATCCAAACATGGCAGCGTCACATCCACTCTGCTGGTCGCAGCCTCGTACCATCAGCACCCGCCTGGCATGCAGCAGGTGCTCAATGATGGGTCACGCGAGTGGTTGAAACAGTAGGATAGGAAGGCACTGCTGGGGTCCTCATCAGTCACACAGCAATGTCTGGCCATGAATTCTAAGCATTTTGTCTAGGGATAGAAAATATCTGTGTTCAAGCTTTTATTTTATGGGGGCCATATCAAGTTTTATACACACAGAGCAAACAATTCCCAACAGGTTTTGGTTGCTGATCTTACTGCAAATACATGCATTACTTTTCTTATTGGTCCCGTAGTAAACTGCCCACAACCCAGGAGCTTAAACTACTCAAATTTATTATCTTAAAGGTATGCAGACCAGGGTTCCAGCATGGGCTGAGCATCACTAACATCAAGTTACTAGGCTGCCTTATGTTCCTTTCCAGGGGCTCTGGGGGAGAACCTGCTTCCTTGCTCACTCAGGTTGTTAGCACAATTCAGGTTCTTATGGCTGTGGGATTCAGATCCCAGTTTCAGATTGGCTCCCTGCTCTCCTTGACTCGAAGTCCTCCATCTTTACAGCCGGAGCAGCAGGTCACACCCTTCTCCCTTTACGTCTCAGTTTTCCTGATTCTTTCAGTGTTTCTGCCAAGGGTTGAGTGTCCCTTCTGCATTTTCGCTGACATCCCTGGAGAAGTGACATTTTTGTTGGGGATCCCTACTGCTTGCCTAGGGTGTTGTGACAACACATAAGGTGGGGTTGGGGTTGCAGAGAGGGAGACGGGCTGATGGATGCTGAAGGCCCGTGTTTAATAAGATTGAGTACAAAGCTAAGAAGCTTTGCCAACTCACAGGGGTAATATTTTAATGGAATAACAGGGTACGGAGGGTATTAGGTCTCCTTCAGGAGATTTGGCTAGGATGCTGACCTCAAAAATTGCACCAGGCAAAATTAGGCAGGCAATGATGGGTTTATTCAGGCTGTCTCAAAAGGAGCTGTTCGATTCTGCTGAAACAAAGGGCAGAAGGTTGTAGAGGTAGGGTGGGTTGGGGGAAAGAGTGGAGGACATCAGGGGGAAGCTGACGGGTGGGCTGTATCCGGCATGGCAGGTGGCCATGGAACTAACCTGTCACCCACCCCAGGTGGCGCAGTGGCTCCTGGTGGCATCCTGGATATTCAGTTATGCCAGCTCATCCATGGCCCTCGGTGGGATGTGTGGACTGATGGCTTTAACCAGTTCACCTCTCGGGGGCTGCATCTCCGGATGACCTCATCAAGTACCAGGAGCAGTCTCCTCCTGATCAGGTGACTCTGGCAAAAAGGTTTGTTATGATTTATTCAATTAGAAATTGATTTCCATGCTTCAAAATTTATATTTAGATCTAATATTGAACTGCCAGAAATACACTTGAAGGAATGGTATTGCAATGCAAACATTTTTTTCTGGTAACTAGGAAACCAAGAAAGATAAAACCAGGCCACAGCTGTCTGGGGCACTAAGGAGAGTAATCCAAATAAAATCTGCACTGAGCTTAAAAGATGAAACAAGGTGTGTGTGGGGGTCAGGGACTTAACTGTTATCTAATGGTATTGCAAACAGCAATGCACTGGCATTCTCCAGAGATGTCTAGGATGTTCAAAGCAGCACTGCAATAAGAGCCCTAGCTGGAAACTGCCCGGTGTCTCTCCACTGTGGAAGGGATAAATACCTGTGCGGTGTCCGTACAATGGAAATGCAGAGCTGTGGGAAGGAAGGACCCGTGTGGATGAATTTCCGATACAGAGCACCCCGCGGGGCCTGGGCTGTCTACATAAGGAAGCAAGCACAGCGGGCTCAGGTTGCTGCAGACCAGAGGGTACATTTTTGCCAGGAAATTGTCTGCTTCCCCGGAAGCCAATAAACCAAGAGGGCGACTATCCGAGAGAGAAGTAAGTTTGCTTCTGTAACTGGCCACAGAGAACAGGCTGAAACTCAAGTCCAAATCGACTCAGGTTACAGTTGTGTTCCTTTCCTGTTTATACACAGAACAGTCTCCACCAGCAGGTTCAAAGCGAGCCATGCTTAAAATAGTGATCCCTCACAATGACGCTCACAACCACAGCTGCGCAGGATGGAGTAAAGCAAGTCCCTAATTAGCACAGTTGTCACTTAGGGTCTCCTGATGACTTTGTGACCGAGGCTCTGTACTGGTGGTTCCTTCCCAGGATGTGATATCTTACGCACATTGCCTGGCTTTCTTATCCTGAAGCAAACATTACTTTTCTGTAAGATTAGTGTTAGGTAAACTGTGAGCAGGAAGACATCACCCAGCCTCCAGCCACCGTCTTTATATCCTTGGTCAGAAAAGCTTTCAAGGGGTGATTTTCCTGAGAGTTGTAAATTCTTCATCATTTAAAACAGCTAGCAACGAGAGATACAGATGGCTGAGTTTCTGCTCAAATTTCCCGACGTGTCTGAGTCGGGCTCTGGCTCTGGGTGGGGTCTGGGTACACGCCGTGGCTCTCTGCATGCGGTCCTGCCTCGTCAGAAGTGCCTGGCAGGGCAGGTGAGTCTAGAGACCAGGAGGCTGTGGACCAAGGGAAACCTTTGAGCGATGAGGGGAGTACTTCTGTGATTCCTGGTGCCCAGCCACACCTGCCGGGTGGAACCTCTATCTGTGGCCTCAGTGGGTCTCACTAGATACACGACGCTAACCCAAATTTGACTGCAGAAAGAAGGTGAGACCAGAAAGGCTGAATGGAGAGGCTGAGGGTCTAGCACAGTGCTGGAGCACTTGCCAGCACGCGGAAGGCCCCGGGGTCCACCCCCAGCACTGCAGAAAAGGAAAACAAATGAACAGAGCAAGAAAATGCCACGTGGAGGTGGCACCGCATATGTTCGTTCTTTCTCTTTCTCAGATAGGTTGAGTGTTAGTCTGGGTATTTACACTGGTAAGATGAACTTCGAGGAAGTTTTGAATAAGAGAAGAAAAGGTTTTTAGCTAGAAAATGAAGCCTGTGGATGTTCTAACTTAAGATTTCTTCTGAATTAGGCTAGTGTGCTGGCCTGGGCCTGTGATCCCAGCTACTCCCAGGCTGCAGTAGGAGAACTGCAAGCTTAAGGCCAGCCTGGGCTGCTTAATGACGCCCTGTCTCAAAGTGAAAATTTCAACATTAAAACACAAACTGTTTTAAAGGGCTGTGGATGTAGCTAAGGGGTAGCAAGCTTGCCTAGCATATCTGAGGCCTGGGTTCAATCCTTACTGCCACAGGGACACACGCACAGCCCTGAATTAATTACCAAAGTTGGTATCTGTGGATGGAAGTTTCTAGACAGCCACTCGTACTTCCACCAAACCCGTGCAAAAATTTTTGGGAAGAAGAGAATTTTGACAAACTGCAGTAACACCGGACATAGCACCTGTTCTCCCTTGTGGTTCTGGGGATTGAACCCAGGGCCTTTGTACTGAGTGCTTTTTATTCTGAGACAAGGTCTCGCTAGGTTGCCAAGCTGCCAAGGCTGGGCTTGAGCTTTCAGATCTTCGTGCCTTGGCCTCCGAGGGCGCTGGGGTTTTTGGCATGGCTGGCCACCCAGCTCCACAGATTTTACTTGTTTATTTTTAGTTCAGTGGAGAGAGAGAGAAGAGGTTTTAGGTAACATTGACTGCTGTCAAGGAAGAAAATCAAACAGAGTTACATGGCCTGGGGCCCTCACAGTGGAGTTGGGGCCTTTATTCAGTGCTCAGACCTGGCCGAAGAGGAGCTAAGCAGTGGGCTGTGGTCCTGCCCGCCCCCCCCCGCCCCCCAAGAGACAGACCTGGGGTCTCCCGAGAGATTGTTCACCTCTGCTGACTGCTGTGCAATGAGCCACTTCCTCTAAGCTCTTGGAGACTGCGATGCACCCACCCCCTTTCCAACAGCTTCACTTTCGAGATCGAGCGCCAATCATAATTTCCAACTACCAAGTAATGCGAGTTCCAAGCTCCTTGCTGTTTACAGCTCTAGATGCAGCTGCTGCTTTGTAAGACCTTGGAGCATACTGTCAAGATTGCTTGAGTTTGGGTTTGCCTGGGTTGCAACCCTAATTAGTCCCAAATGAATGTCGTTTTCTCTGTTCCTGACTAGCTTTTCCACTCAGTCCGCACTGTGAGAGTCATCACAGGTGACTCCTGAACTTCAGCAGGGGGCTGAGGGACAGGCTGTGGTGGTGACCATCCTCGAAGATGGGCTGTCACTGCCTGCATGAAAGCCAACCTGCTCTTCCAGAATTACCATCGCTGGCCCTAGGTTTCTCCTTCTCTCAGCAGTGCACGGAGTTTGCCCTGCAGGCTGCTATAGGTGCAGTTGCCATGGGAGCAGAGCACCAATGGGCAGCTGCTCGGCGGAGAAGCCCAGCTCTGCCAGCTTAATAAAGCAGAAACACCTTTCTCTGTGGCTGACGTCGACATCTCAATCCTCCCAAGCAGGGTGGATGAAACTGGGCGTCAACCAGGTATTTAGCCGGGAAGATGCAGACAGGGACCAGGGGAGAGTCTGCACTCTGATGACCCGAGAGAGGCCCAAGATTCCACACGGAGGGGACGCAGCTGGAAGGGTCCCCGAGTGGCCAAGTGGGGCTCCCAGAGGGTGGTCTCAGGGTCTCCCCTGCCCATGTTACAGCTGCTCCCTCCACAGAGGCCGTCGTCATGTGGTTCTGTCCCAAGGAGGCATTGTTAGTCACCCGAGCGGGAGGTACTAGGCCACAGGGACTGGGTACTGCCTAGCCCTGCCATGGGGCCCCAGAGGTAAGACAGCCTGTTTCCAAAATGGTGAGCTCTGCACAGCTGATCACGTGTGGCTGTCGATTAGAGCAAAAGCCATCACTGAGGCCTCTCCTGCTGCAGGCTCCCGGGAGGCAAGCAGCTCCCTGTGCGGTCTCCCCCAGACCCTGTGAGGCACGCACTGCGCTCGCCTCTTCAAGTAGCAACCTCAGTATTTTAATCCAGGGCTCCCGAGGTGGGCCCACCTTCTGCACCTTACCTTCTCTTCCTGGCCTTGCAATCTAGTAAAATAAGAAACAGCCTTTTCTCCCTCTGCCTCCGGTTGGCTTGGGCCTGTACCCTCTTGCCTGTTCCCATCTGGAGGGAAGAGGTAGGAGAGGGCTGCTTCTCTGTGCTGAGATCCATCTGTCCCCCAGGATGAGCCCCTGCCTGCAACCCTATCTGAGGATCCTGAGGCCACCTCCTTCCTCCAGCCGTCTCCCTATTCTTTGAGACAGTTGTTGGTGTCCTTGTATCTGGGGCCCAATGAGAAAAACTTGCCCCAAGACAAGATTGAAAATCCTTAACAAGAAGGACCTTCAGTTTATTTTGCACCTCCAGTTCTCAAAGGGCTCCAGCAACTTGGGCAGGCCTTGAGCACAGTCTGTTTTTCATTTGTCCCCAAATGTAGCTCAGATCCATGTGGCCGTGACCAGAGATGACATTTACTCTGTGCCCCATGGAACTGGGAGGCCTGAGCCCAGGGACCTCGGTCCTGACCTCAGAGAGAGACAGCATCTTCTCAAGAGAAGATAAATGGGCCAAGAGAAAACGTAAGTGTGGAATCATTAGGGGGGAACATGCATTTGAATCCCCTCTGAACAGAGCGGCAAGGTTTTCTCCTGGGAATGTGGAGCAGCATCTGATAGGTAGCAAGCATGCAATCAACACCAGCCTCATTGCTTCTCCCAGTTGGAAGGCGCTGGAATAAGGGGAAGGGGAAGAAGGGAAAGAGTAAGTCTATAGTACAAGAGGGAAAGAAGAATGAAGAAGACGAAAACAATCCCTTTTGGTGTCAGGAGAGACTTCGAGGTTTAGAGAGCTGGAATCCAGAGGTGGGGAAGCCCCTTAGCATGGCTGTAAGGTCAAGGTCTGGATGCTTTTAGCCTCTGGAGCTGCATGGCTTTAAGTCCTTGATCTCGCTGGCCTTTTTGTTCTGTTTTTCTTTCTTTCTGAAAAGAATAATAGTAAGCTCATCCTATATGTTTCTTAGAGCTATTCTGAGAAGGTTTTAAAAAATTATTTTGTGAAATTGGCAGAGACAATGAAGAATTATACAATACGCTCTGTTGGTAGAAGGGCAAATAATGGCATGGGGCACAGACAAATTGGCAAACTATTCTTGCATCAAAATATGCATCTCCTCTGACCCAGTTAACCACTTCTGAGAACTTCCCTCTGCAAACAGCCAGACTGAGGTCAAGGAATTCTGACCACAGTGCTCAGCAGCTTAGGTTACTGCCGGGGAAACCCGGGACTCACATCTCTCCAACAGAAGGTCATTGCGTGTGTGCATTCACCGGTGGGGAAGCCGGAAAAGGGTACGTGCCTGTGGAAATGTCAGTCTTGACAGTGAGTGAGCAAAAACATTAAAAATAACAGATTAACCTGCCTGTGCTCCTAGTTACTCTGGAGGCTGAGACAGGATGGTCAAAAGTTCGAGACAGGGAGGCCCTCTTTGCTGCCCAGGACTCAGCTCCCACACCACGCTCTCCAGGTGCTGAGCGAGCTCTGGCTCTGGCAGATGCTCCCTCTTCCTCAGAGCTCTGTTCGGGTCTCTCCAACTCAGCGTGCTGAGCTTTGGGCAATGATGGAGGTCCTGTCCTGACCTATCTGTCAGGTGAGGAAGAATGCAGAATAAGGGCTCCTCTTTGTGTCCGAGCACCCAGACTTCTGCATGAGCATAACTGAATAGATGATGAAAAGAAGAGTGAGGAAGACGCCCTTTGACAGTCTGGAGAAGGCCAGTGGGGCAGAGATGGTGCTCTGCAGCTCTGGGTGGATGCACGGGTCTGTCCTTGGCCACGTGCCTCTGCGACCAGGGAGTCACAATGCAAAGGCAATGGGCTGTTGCCTGTGGCTATTTAAAGCACCAGGAAAAGGCATGTGGACATCACCATTTCAAAGGGCAGAAGAGTCAAAAGCCATTCTCGGGGTTTCTTTTGCACAGAGATTTTCAAGGTGGGTCTTCCGCAGTGCTCTTGCAAATGCTTGGGCTGCTCTGCCCAGGAGACATCAGCTGCCCAGAGCCCAGTGGCTTGGGGCATCACCTTGACAACCAGCTCATCCCCAGCTCCCTGGGCCTGTCTGAGCAGCACCCAGAGCTTGGGCACTGGCAGGTGCTGGGGAGAGTTAGGCAGGAGGCTCATCTTGCCAGAGCCTGTGTTTTCATCTAGGATTTGGTCTTATGACAGTGCTTCCTTTTCTTTCCGTCAATGAATATTTATTAAGTATCGACTGAATACCAAGCCCTGTACTGGGCACTGGGTGCACAGCTAGGAGCAGGCTGAAATGCTGCTCTTGTGGAGCTCGAGTTCTATTGCAGAGCATGATTCATAATAAATGACTGGAAACTCTGCAGGGGATTCATGAGAAAAGACAGCCAGAGAGGGGCTAGGGCAGGGAAGTGACTGCATTTCCCAGGTGATCTGCAGCTTGCAGACCTCGGAGACTGAGGTGCAGGCCCTGGGCCTCCCCTGGGCTGCCCGCGGCCCTGCTGTTCCCTGCCTGTTTGCACTGAGCCTGGTGCTTGGCTCTGTGAGTCTGGGACCCCGTCCAGTGGCATGGGCCCTGCTGCATTCCCACGGGGTCTCTCAGCCTCTTGAGCACCCCTCAGAGCCACTGGTCAGCAGCGCCTTTGGGAAACACCACCTGTGAGCTGGAGCTTTGCCTGCTTCAGCCCACAGTGAGGCCGCAGCTGGACCCGGGCAGGGCAGGGGCCACAGCCTCCCTCCCTCGCCAGCCCTGAGACGTGCACAGTGAGCTGCTCAAAAGCCTGTAAGCACAGAATGCACTGCTTAGGAAAATGGGCCTGGCCCTCAAAATACTCTCTCCCCAGTGCAACACAAGCCGGAGCCTGCTTCCCCTAAATCCCTGTGTCGCCTCGTGTCTGCAGGGAGGTGCTCTCTGGATTGTTTCTATCTGATGGGGACCAAGCTGTACGCATGTGTGGTTATGCCAGGATACGAGGCTGCAGGGCGTGCATATGGCAGGATGCACACGGGGTGTGTGTGCGGTGTGCTGTGCGGGGTATGTCCATGGGGTACGGGATGATGCTAGGATGTGCGGTTGTATATGTGTGTAATGCACGTCATGATTTTTGTGTCTGTGGTGTGATCTGTGTGTGTTGCATGTGTGGAATGGCGTGATTATGGTTTGTGATATGTGCATGGTGTGTGCATGCATGTGGGCGTGTGCAGTGTGCTGTGTGTGTCCTTCTAGTGTGAATACGTGTGTGTGTTTCTGTGGTATGTGGGGTGCCTGTATCTCTCTGTTGTTCAAGTGTGTGTGTGTGGTGTGTGTGTGTTGATACACGTGTTTGGATATGTGATGTGCGTGCGTGTTTGTGGCTTGAATGTGTGTGTATATGTGCGGGGATGAGTGTTTGTGGTGTGGGCGTGTTGTGTTTTGCAGGTTGAGGCTGGATCCACGTGTCTGTGTGTGTTGTGTGTGTGGCACGGTATTTATGGCTGTTGAGAGCAAGGAAGCCAAGCTAGAGACCCTGACATTTTCAAATGGCAGCGGTGACTTGCTAGGTTTCTGCCAACATTTAGAGAGATAAAAAAAAAGAAAGAAAAGTACACTCTGAAGGGAGTCGTCGGACAGAGCAATTCCATTTGAACAGATTGGTTTTGAAACATTTCATTTTTCTCTCCTATAAAATGCTCGTGCTATTTAAATACCTGTTGCTTTATTTTCTCTTGGATTAAAAGGCAGAATATTTTTTCAAATAGTCTTTTTAAGCCAACCAAAACTGTAGAGAGCTTCAATGCAAGTAAAGGTGAGGAAAACAGAAAATGTGAAGCCGAAATGGCTGTGAAAGATGGGGATTTGCCAGAAGAGCAGATCAAACAGCGGGGGAACTGCAGTCGTCTGAAGCCTGGGACTGAGTGAGGCCACAGGCCCTTGCAAGGGAACGGCGCATCCTGGAGATGCACCGAGGTGTGTCCATGTCTGCTCTGGCCCTGGCTCCAGGTCACCCTGCTGTCCTGCGGCCCCAGACCCCACCATCTGTGTCCCGGTCACTTGGCCTTGGGTAACGGTGTCCCGGCCTTGGCCCACAGGTGGCCAGAGCCCTGTACAGGGGGCACGAGGCTTTCTGCTCTCCATTCCTGTCCTAGGCACGATTTTCTTTCACCGGTGAGAACAGTGATGAGTGTCAGCCCTGTCTTTGTCCTTTCTCCCTCCAGAGAGACAAGTGCCTGCAGGCGTCCACATGCTCGGCCAGGTGCAGGACGCTTCCTAAATGGGCTGTGGCTGGCTGGCCCGGCTGTTCCTTCAGAGCCCAGCATGTTCACCAACTATGGACACAGGTAGAAACTTGGTTTCCAGAAGATATGAGGCGAGGACTGGCAGCCCTTTCCGTACCGTGGGAGACAGGGCAGCACTGGGCCCCTCTCCGTGGTGACTGTCCGCCCAGCCCTTGCAGAGTGGAAGCACCCAGAACCCCTCCATCTAAGTGCACAGCTGCGGCTGGGGTCCTGTAGAGTTTTTGACACTCAGATTCGAATTTCATGAATTTTTATGTGTCAGAAAATGTTCTTTTGATATTTCTCAACCATCTGAAAGGGTGAAAGCCATTCATACCAGGAGGCTGCACCCCACTAAGGGGCAAGCTGAGTGTGGCCCCAGGGAGAAGTTCCCTGGAGAAAGAGGAGCAGAACCACCCTGTTCCCAGCCCCACCCCTCCCTGGGCACACTTCCTCTCTGGGGCAGTTTCCAGGAGGGTCCTCAGGTACTCAGTGCAAACGTGTTTAACCTTGCGCTGTCTGCCTCAGTCATTCCCAGCCAGGAGCAATTTAGCAGGATCCCGCTCAGCCTTCCCGTCCGGATGCTGCGTGTGCCCAGTCCCTTCCCCACAGACACGTATTTAGGCTTTCAGACTGCTGTGTGGGATGCTGTATGCTCAGCATGCTGCCATTTACTATGCTTAGCAGCCCAGGGGCAAGTTTAATTAAATCACAATTTAAAAACCTGCAAACCAAGTGCAGAAACCAAAGTTGCACCTGCTCAGGTAACATTCAGTTTTTAGCAGAAGTCTTATGGGGCCTTCAGCTTGAGGCTAGTGTCCAGGCCAGTAAAGGGATGTTCTTTGGTAGCAATGTCCTGCCTTCCATAATAAGCTGCTCAAGTGCCCTGTTTGGCTTCTGGAAAGGTGAGCTCTTTGAGTTGTTGGACTTGGCTCAGTGCTCCTCTAAGCAAACAGGTTGCTAACGACAGAGCCTCTCCATTAGCACTGCCAAACAGTGGTGCGGCCCTTTGCCCTTTGGGATGGGAGCATGGTTTTCCTTAGCAAAAGGACCTGGTGATTGGAGCCTCGTCTTGGGCCCTCAGAGCATCAATAACTACACCCCTGGCAGATGCCTCCTGCACAGCGTGCCCTTGTCCTGTTACTGGTGTGGTTCGCATATGAGCAGGGCTCTCACACTCTTTGAACCAAGCAATATTTTTCCATGATTCTTATTTGTTTCCAAACCTGATTCTGACCCTGCCAGAGAGAATGGAATGGGGACTCCATGGAGCATGTAACCCGTCTGTCCCCCAGGACTGTCTCTGTGTTCTGTGTCAATGTACTGCCCACAGGGGTGAGAAATGTTTCAGCGATGAGCCAATGCCAGTCCCTTGTGGGCAATCCTGGCCATAGTCGATTTCCAGGTGTTTGTTTCAATGTGTTGGTCATTTACATTTCTGAATGAGAAATGAACTGTACTCCTGATAGTTGTGAAGAATTTTCCTTACATGTAGCTCAATTCCTCTTAAGAGAAAAATTCTTGCCTGGAAAAACACCAGGTAATCCTTGGGATGCAGGTGAGAGGAAAAGAAGGAAAAAATTAAGCAGTTGTGTAAAGTAGATTTGCTTAAAATGAATTAGAAATTGGAGACTGGAAAGAGGGAGGAAGAGAAAGGAGAGGAGGAACAATAGCTGAGATGGCATTTAGAGTAATTACGCCCAATGTGTGATTTTAGGAAAGTTACTGTTAGTCCTCTGCACATCCCCAGACCGTCTGTGAAGTATAAGAGTGTGTTACTCACATCAGAGATTTAGGTGCACTTTTATGCAGTGGCGAAGGGAAATTACATCACATAAATCAAAGGGAAGGGTGGCTGCCCCACTGCCGGCCCAGAGCAGGAAAGAGGGTCCTCTGTGGTCGCTAACCAAACAGGAGAGGGAGGGAGAGCTTCCGGCGGGGAGTTCACCAGAGGAGGGAAAGGGGTGGAGGCCAAGTGGTTGCTGAGGCCGGCAGCGGAGTTGGACGGATTCAGGTGTGTTGGGAGACAGGTGGCAGCGTCTCCCTGCGCCAGCACAGGGTTAGGGGTCCACTGTCTCTGCCTCTCCACAGCTATGGTTGGAGATTTCTAGACGGCACTTAGCCCCTGCCTGCCAGGGCTTCCCGCTCCCATCCTTAGGACGGATCATCTGTTCTCTGGAGGAGTCTGGCTTGGCTGTCTGACGCTGTCCTCTCCAACAGAACAGGTGAGGGTCTTAGCATTGATGTGGGTTGGGGTGGGGCATTGCTTCCCGCCTCCCCTACTTCCTTTCTATGGAGGCTCCATTCTCCAAGCTGCTGTCTTGCAAGCAAACCAGGCAAGGATGTTGCTCCGTGCTAGCAGGGGAGCAGCTGAAGCTGACAGGAGGCCTGGGGCCCACAGGCCTTGAGCCGGGTCTTCCTCAAGAATGACCACTCGTGCAGCTGTGACGTTTGGATTCAGCTCCTGAGCTCAGCCAAGTTTCAAGGAACCTCTTAGACAAGGAGAATGAGGCTCGGTAGAGGAGGAGAACAGAGGCACACATGAAAAGCCCTTCTCAGCCAGGCCTGGTGGTGCAGGCCTATAATTCTAGCACTCTGGGAAGCCGAGGCAGGAGGATGACAAGTTTGGGTCCAGCCTGGACAACTTAGGGACTTAGTGAGAACTTACTTCAAAATGATATAAATAGGTAGACAGACAGACAGAGATAAATAGACAGGCTGGAGATTAGCTCTGCATGAAGATTCTGGATTCAATCCCCAGTACTGTTGAAAAAAAAAGAAAATTGGAGCTAGTCTCATTTATCTGCAGAAGGACTATAATCTCGGTGAAAATGACCAGCTACGTTTAAAATCTTTGATAGGCTTGAGCAGAAAAGTCCGAGAGCAAGAAGAGAAAGTCTTGAGATAAAACTTATTGACTAGAAAATAATTTAGTCATGAAGGAATGCTGAGAACTTCAAGAAAAAATAAAACACTTGCCATTGGATGCCGTAAGATAAGTGATGCCACACACCTTCAGTTTCTGAAGGGAACTCCACAAGGGCAGAGCTTTGGAATTCCGGAGACACTGGCTTGGCAGCAGACGATGGGGTGGAAGGCTGAGAATGAGTCTGGGGCTGAGGAGGGACAGCCCTCAGGCAGCCAGCCTGGCCTCCCGTCCCCAGCTGTGACTCGATTCCTCAGAATGGAGATATTCACAAGGAACTGAAGTACTAAGCTGTAGGCACCCACTCGTGAAAAGCATGCACTGTGGGTCACTCTGCGTGAAACATGCAATTGCAGTGTGTACTTCCTGCTGAGTTACAAGAACCCAAATGAGGTCGTGCATCCTTTTCTTCTTTCCTTGAGGAACTCTGGACCACCCCCAGGGGCGCTCTACCACTGAGCTCCTCCCCAGCTCTTTTCACTTGGAGATGGGGTTGGGTGAGTCGCTCCGGCTGGTTTCCGCCTCGGGAAGCCTTCTGAGCAGCTGGGATGACAGGCGTGCCTGGCCTGACCCGTCCCTCCGCTTTGAACCATGCTCTGCCCATATCACTTTAGATAAGTGGCTCTTCCTCATCGTACAGTGAATCCATGTGATTAATTTGGTCCTCGTCTTATTCTTTGGTTCTAATCCCTCCACAGTAGATAAAATCGTTTTGAAATCTCTTTTTTCCTTACTCATTCCAATTAATTTTTCTACTTAAAAGTCAAAGATTAAGAGTGAAAATGGTGACTCTGATACTGGAAATTCTTCCTAAAGTCTGTGTAGGCACTTGTGGTGTCTTAGTTATTTTTCTCATTGCTGAGACAAAATACTCGACACCCAAAGGTAAAGGAGACGAGGTTTATTTAGCTCATAGTTTGCAGAGGTTTCAGTCCATAGTCAGCTGGCTCCGAGGCAGGGTGGCATGGCAGGGGGGCATTGCAGAGGAGAAACAGTCCACAGCAAGCAAACAGGTGAGAGCACATTAGCCCTCTTCCTGTCCCTTATATTTTATGCTGGATACCTGCGCTAGGGCAGGTGTAGCACTCACACCCTAGATTTTACCCAGAACTATGCCAAACCAACCAGTGAACTGATAACCATATCACACGCCCTTGATCTCAGCACCACACTCTTGATCCAACACTTCTGAAAAGGCCCCCCTAGGATGGCATTGAGGCTTTCGGGGCATCTGGACACAAGTCATAACATGTGGCCGAGCCAAAGGAAACCTGGAAGCTGGAAAAGAACGATGCAAGCACAAACGGCTTGGAAGCTCACGCGTGCTGTGGATTAGGTGGTGTAAGACTCTCAGTGCTGTGGCCACAGGCAGCCTCAAATCTAATGGTTTAATGAAACCAGTAATACTTCTCATTATTTCAGGTCCTGCTGGAAAGTTGTTTGGGGTCTGTCGTGACTTCTCTGGAATGTATACGCCTTCTTTAGTCAATGTAGGGGGCAGGCTGGTGTGGGGAGTTACTGCAGAATGCTGCAGGTTACCTGTGTTAGCACTGTATATGCCAGAATCAATCACAGTGCCACAGCCCCAGCTGAGAGGACCAGGGGCACTGTCCTGGTCCGTGTCAGCAGAGAGAAGACCTGATGCTGGTGAGAATCATGCGGGTCCTTAGTAACACCGAGCCAGGCGGCCTTGATGCCACTGTGTGAACTTCACTAGCCAGTGTAACAAGTAGTCTACTGCAGCACTTGAGTCTGTGAACTTGAGTCAAGAGAGACCAATGTCAAGTCACCGCCCACCATGTACATTACTCAGGAGATTTCAGGCAAGTCGCCTAAGTTCTCCAGGCTCACATTTCTAGACTATTACTAAGGAGGATGGGAATAGCATTGGGCCCCAGGCCCGGGAGGACAGGCTTGTGGCTCACTATTAGACCCGAGTTCGATCCCCGGTACCAAAAAAACAAAAAAAACAAAAAGAAGTGTCTGGGCCAGGACAGAGTGCCCTGGCCCTCTCTGCTCATGCACAGTGAGCTCAGCCTGCATCCGCTCTGCTGTCTTGCCCTCCTGTTCACCTGGGTTCCACCCAGACAATTTATTTAGCACCACCTTGAGAGTGACAATAAAAACAACCGGCTTCTGCTCTTCTTACAGAGAACATTTGAATTTTGCTCCTCACACTAGAAATCGCTTAAGGCAGATATAGACATTTAAAGTCTTTCATACATGGGCGAATCCATCCATCCTCAAGTGTTGCTATTAACACTGCTACCTGCCAGGCATGGGCTAAGGGCTCCCATTCTTTGGCAAAGCAGTGACTCTACCTCACAGACTTCACAATCTGGAGGAGGAGACAGGTATTTAAGTAGAGGGTGATACACAAAGAGATCAAGGGGTTGTAGCTGTGAGCAATGTTGTGCAAGAATGGAACATCTAACAGATCTTATTTAGATAATCAAGACCTTTAGATGGCATATGAGGAGAAGAATATGTTGTAGGATTTTAGGAGATCTAGACTGAGATGCTGCACACGGCAGGATTAGGAGCCCAAGTGGCTGCAGAGCTGCAGGGACATCAGCAGGGCCCAGCTGGGGGTCTGCAGGCTGCCAGTGTGGAGCACTGCTGGCTGGAACCTGGGCCTCAGCTGCCTTGCTAGGCCGCCTCACTGCTCACCCGTGGGGTGGTGGAGCCTCGCCGTACCTTGGGACTGCCACGGACGTGTAGGAGGTGTCCTAGTCCATGTTGTGCTATGATAACAGCACCACAGTCTGGGTAATTTATAAAGAACAGAAACTCCTTCTCTCTCAGTTCCAGAGGCTGGAAAATCCAGCATCAAGGCAGAAACAGGTTCTGTCTCTGTTCCATGATGGTGTCTCATTCTGAGCTGTTTACCTCCAAGATGACACATGCTCCAGAGAGGAGGAACAAACATGTATCATGGCAAAAGGAGAGAGAGACAGAGAGCGCGAGAGCGAGAGAGCGAGAGAGAGAGGTCTTAGAAGTTCTCTCTATGGCAGCTTGAATCCATTCACGGGGTGGAGCCCTCCTGACCTAAACGTCATCTGCTGGATCTGACCTCCCAACACTGCTGCACTGAGCATGACAGTTCTGCCTTGGTCGCGCCTCTCATCACTGAGATGCAGTGCCTGGTACCTCCGACCTGAAGGAGGAAAGGTTTATGTTGGCTCACAGAGGTTTCAGTCCGGAGTCAGTCAGTGCCAAGGAGAACAGCATGGTGGGAAGGCGTGGGTCGGGGGAGCTGCTCCTGGCAGGGCAGCGGGAGACAGAGGGGAGGGGCCTCGCTGGAGCGTGCAGTGCGGAGGGAGAGGAGGAAGCCTGCTGAGCCGGCTTGGATGGATGCTAGGTCTTGAGTCCGCACGCCGAGAGGGATGCTGGCCGGGGCCATGCTTTGAAACGTGGCCGGCAGCCGGACGTGGGAGGTGACCGGCTCTTCGGTCTTGGGTGGCGTGTGCAGCGCCCTCTGGAGGAGGGGCGGGAGGGCTGGGGCCAGAGCGAGGCGAGTGTCCACCCAGCGGCGGGATGGGATCCAGCGTGGGTGGTCTGTTTTATTCCATCCGTGCATCTCAGATGCCTGCAAGGGTGGCAGCACACAGCTGGGTCCCCGGATGCCTGCAGGGCGGTGGGAGTATGTGGAATGCTCAGAAGTCTCCAGCGGAGAAGGTGAGGACGCAGAGGGGAGAGGGCGGCGGCGGCAGGACAGATACCAGGCAGTGCCAGGGAGTGCCGAGTTCTGGGTGCTGCTGCTGAAGGGTGCATTCTCAGAGAGGGGCCTGTGACGAACAACTATGTTCTGCAAGATTTTCAGTTGTTTGCCGTGTTTCATAAAACCGCCTGCCCCAGGACAAGGCTCCATGCTTAAGGGAAACTGTGGTCTGAGCGTGCGCGTCTTCCCTCAGTTCATAGTGAAAACCGTCTTCAGGGGATGATGCAGGAGGTGGGGCTTGGGGAGGGGTCAGGGCACGGGGAGGGGGTGGGCGCCTGTGAGTGGAGTCGCTGCCCTTCAGCTAGGAGGCCTGAGAGCAGAGAGCGGGCTGCACCTCGCCCCACGAGTTATAAATGCGTGTCGCTGTGCTCCCGAGGAGGCAGTCTGTGTGTTTTCTTCCTGCGCCTCCTTGGGTGGGTGGTCTTAGCTCCCCTGCGTCCGCCCCGACCCTGGAGGAGCTGCACAGAAGGCGTCTGGCCACGTGAGTTACCAGACAGATGGCAGGGAGGGGCCCACACAGACTGCCCAGAAGAGAGGCAGAATTGGACCCTAGGCTGGCCACGAAAGGAAGGCCCAACAGACCCAAGTGGTCAGTGCAGACCAGAGAGAGGCCCGAGGCCACGTCACTGTCCCAGCAGGAACAGGGTGGAGGGCCGCATGAGGCGCCCTGCGCGGTATCAGCCCCCACCCCACTGTTCTTCCCATCCAAACAGTGTGTGTTTTACGTGTTGGGCTTCTGCGTTTGCTTTCATTTTAGCTGTTAAATTGGGTAATTTTGTCCTAAAGTTGCCTTTGTACTTACTTTAAGTTTGGCTCAAAGCTGCCTGGCTAACTAGCGAGCTTTGACCTAGAGAGTTCACAAACTGCAGCCTGACTTGAGAGTGCGTTCTTGTAAGAGGGGCCCAGGTCTCAGCCAATGGCAGCAGCAGAGCTTCAGCCAACTGCAGGCTGCCGTGGACCAGACTGTGTTCACACAAGATAAACGCCCCCCACACCTTTCAGGGCAGCGCCGACTGCAGCTGATGGGGTGTTTCTGATGTCACTTCCTTTTCTCCGGCAGTGAATATAACGGTACATGTGGTGGTGGCGAGGCCTTCTGAACCATCTTTAGTCTGGATGGCTGCTTGATTCTAGAATAACAAAGTAAATTAAGGCCTGCAAAATTAAATGTGCTGTGGTTTTGTCCTTTAATGTAGCAAAGAGATCACGGCTCGACACTCTTTAGAGCTCCTGTAGCTGCCTGGAGGCTCTGCCACCTCAGCACCCTTCCAGTCACTCCCCACCATGAGAAGGCTTTGAGGCACTGACGGAACCTTGCCTTCTGTGTTGGATGGGGAGGTTAATCGCTAGACCCAGGGTGGAAGAGCCGCAGGCCGCAGGCAGCCTCGTGGGGCAGCCCCATTGCCCTCCACAGAGATGGCAGCCAGGGGCCCTGTCCTGGGAACCCAGCCAGGAACTCTGCCCTGCAGCTGTGAAACTCCTTGGAATGTCTCGGTTTGCATGTGACAAGGACTTGCGTCCAGAAACACCTTGGCCGTGCGTAGAGAGCCCTTCAAGGGGCCTGGAGAGGACACTCCACCGGGTGCCTCTCTTAGAGGTCCCTGCGGGACAGCACAGGACGTTAAACAAGAAATTAAGATTGCTCTTCTCCCGGAAGCAAGGTTTCTCACCAGCAGGTCCATGTGAGAAAGTGGTATCTGTCAACTCTGACAGCTGGGCAATATCAAACGGGAATTTCAGATGTGGCCTGCACTTGTCTTTGCTCTGCAAATCCCCAAACGTTTTCCAGATATTTATTGAGTCCACTTGTCAGCCTGGGGGAAAATAACGCATACACTTCACCTTGCGATTTTCCTTTTCAGCCAAGCCTGAATGGCACTAAGGGGACGTTATCTAAAAGTACTGTGAAGAGCATGCTTGTTGTGCATGTAATCTGGGAAACAAACCAGGTTTGAAAGAGTCCATTCCAGTCTCACTGCAGTGTAAACTGTGCCGGGCCCGCGGGGTGGGGAGATTTGCATCTCCTCAGCCTTCTAGTTGTGTTCTATAAATGTTGGTGTCTTTTCCATCTTGGCAAATGTGAACATCTCCAGCTGCAGCTTCTCTTTCCCATCTACAAAACATTACCTGTTTTCCTTTCTTCATAAGCAAGAGCACAAATCAACCTGCATTTTAAAACCCTGAATGGCTCTGGTTCCTTTGGAGCAAATACTAAGCCTAACAGGAGCAGAGGTAAAAGAAGATGATTTAAAAATATGTTCAATAAAAATGTTTTAAAACTTCTACTGTAAAAGCCTAGGTGGAAATTGACATCTCCTGACATTATTTTGTGTGTTGAGAATTGAGATCAAGCTTTACAGATGGGATTTTGTGCAGAGCGTATGTACAGAAAATTGATCTAACATCTCACTATGACCCCAACCTCGCCGTTGCTGATGACACCCCATGTCCCATGGTCTTTCCCGAAGTCCAGGGGCCTGGACACAGCCCACAGTGGGGGTGCTGGGGTAGGAATGGGTAGACGTGTTGTTTTTTAAGTTGCTGCTAAGAGCGAAACCACATCTGTGGGACAGAGAGTGGTCCCTGGGAGGGGTGGGGAGGAGCAGGGGAGGGTTTACAACTGAGGGCTCAAACGGCTCTGAAGCCAGGGGTGGACCTGGGCGCTGCAGGCCGGGATGTGGGGATGAGGTGCAGATTGTGGCTTATATTCTCAGCTTCTTACTTATTCTTCCTTTTTGGAAGTAATTTCGTTTTTATGAACATTCCAGCACTAGGGGAAAGCAGGAGGCCAAGGCAGATTTTATCCCCAACAGAAATCTCTCACACTAACTTAGTGACAGTGAATCTGTAACATTAACCTTGGAGTAAAAAGAGGGACCCAAAAGATTATTAAGGAAACCTAAGCAGCAAGAATTTCTTCTCCTTTCTTTCTGGGTCTACCTGCTATTCTTTCACAGAACAGATGTCAAAGGATTGAAAGGCACCGGCTGCTTAATTTGAGAGTGGTTTCCCCATTTTGAACTACTTTATTTCTAAATTTCTCACCACCTCTTTTTAAAGCTTCCCTCTCCCTCTCACAAAGAGCAGGCTTTGCAATCGGGAAGTTAAAAACTTGCAGTTACCTTGAAATTCGTGAAGAAGCAGTGGTGTCAGCACTCACAAATCAGGCACATCTGGAGTCCTGGTGCTGGCCACTCTGCGGCATCCAGGAGCCCTGCGTGTGAAAAAGCTCCAGCACTGCTTCTCCGAGACATGCAGGTTTGGTTCCTGCAAGCCCCAGGTCAGGACATGTTGTCAGCAGCTAGTGTATGCTCTTGTGTTAGGAGTTTCCGTTTTACTTAGTATCTACTGCTGACTCATTAACACTGAACTTATGGCCATAGCACTCTACCTCATGCCTTAATGAGGTCTACCTAACATTATTTTTCCACAAGGCATGTCGTAGCCCTGCACTTCAGGGACACTGGCCAGCACTTCAGTTCTAAGTTTGGGCGCCACTTATTTATGCTATGAAATCAGAGGCAGCCTTGCCATGTTTGACCTCAGCTGGGACTATGTGCATCGGGCAGCTCAAATATTTATCACTCTGTACATGACTGCAATTGGCTGTGAAATGCTTGGAGTATTGATTTTGGGAGCTATAAAGACATTTCATAAGTAAGTGAATTTGCAGATACGGAGCCCACAAATAACGACAGCTCAAGTGCATTGTATTGCTGTCTTAATCTTTTTGTGCTGCTATAGCAAAATACCTTAGAGTGGATAATTTATAAAAGTGGAAATTGATATCTCACCATGTTGGATTCTGGGAAGTCCGCCCAGGTGCTGGCAGGTTCAGGGTCTGGAGAGGGCTGCTCTGTCTGCAGTGTCACAGGGAGGGGCACGGTGGTGGGAAAGGGTCCTGCCATGTCGGCAAGGACACTGGATTGAGCACACGCAAGGCCTGGGCAGGGCTGGGTCCCGTCGGAACTTGCTACAGATGGTCTGAGAAAGGACACTCTGTGAGTCAGCTCCACCAGCAGGCAGGAAGCTTCCGAGTCCACTGCAGTTTCCCTGCTGCCGTGGCCCCCTTTGTCTTCAGGGCTGCCCACCCTTGTCAGGACTCCTGCAGGTGTGGGGTGTGGGGAGGGGAGCAGGAAACAGGTAGGGGTTGGATGAGGGTCCCGCCAGCCACTCTTGTTACTAAAGCACATTTGAAGTACTCACTGTGTCCTCGGAATGTGTGCCTTCAGCTCAGACTGCAGATGAAAGGGCTGAAAACCCAGAATATTTAATCTATTGGAGCTCTGAGCCCTCTACTTGTAAAAACACGAATTTTAGTGGGGTGGGTGGTGTGCACCTGTAGTCCTAACTATTTGGGAGGCTGCGGCAGGAGGGTTGCTTGAGCCAAGGAGTTTGAGGCCAGCTTGGGCAATGTAGTGAAATCCAATCTCAAACATCTAAGTTTTGAAGCTCCCAAGCCCCCATTTTTGTTTATTTACTGTATAGAAGGATTAGGGTGGCCTGTTAAATAGTCCTGTAAGATAAAGATTAGCTTGTAGGTCCAATTATCATAAATTCTGAGTACTCCAACAGAAACCTGTTCAGTGCCTGCTTTTTGCAAAAGCTCCTTACCTTCCCCTCTGTGCTCTCTAATGCAGAACACCCTGTTCTGATGGCCTCGTTCCGATGGGGGCTCCTTTGTTCCTTAGAGAACTGAGGCTTCGAGGGAGGTGCCCATAACCGGATTTGGCTAATGACCTTCCTGGTTTCTCAAGGGAGGTGTACGAGGATGAACCGGTGCTGTTTTGCTTATGTGAGTCTTTCTTTTTCCCTGTCCGAATCACTGTCTGAGCAAAGGTCACTTTAAGACATACTTTCAAGAAGAGCAGTTGTTTTGAAAACAGACTTGTGGCTAAAAGCCTGCAGCCTCTTTGAGTCTTTGGTCCTTGATGATCAAGTGACCCAACAGGCAGGTGGTGCTGCATGGGTTTTGATCTGTGGTGGGCGTGTACCTTCCTCTGACTGCACACACGGAAAGGCTCATGTGCTGCTTGGTGGTGAGGTTTCATCTCACTCTGCTATTTCCCTTTTATGCACAATTAGAGAATAAGAGAAGAAAGCCTCTTTCTCACTGAAAGGTTGGTCGTGTTCGAGGCATAGAATGAAAGGCTGATCTGGGGGCTTCCTGCATTTCCCCTTTTCTTCCCCTCTTCCCAGCGAAGACAGCTTCTTTCCCACCTAGGTGAAGCGCGAGCTAAGTAAGGAAGCCCAGTTACCGACTGGGTCCACTGCTGAAGATGCCCTTACATCTGCTGCACGCCTGGGCTCTCTGTCTGCATCTCGTCATCCACAACTGTAAATGGGAATAATAACAGCAACAGGGACCACTTCTGCGGCGTGTTTGTGTCATTCCCTGAGACAGTGTCTATACGTATCCACAAAGGGCTTACCCCAGAACACATGAAGGAAACCTAGGTATTTCTCCCTCACGCCTGAAGGACTGGCAGCTGGAAGTAAAAGGCAAGGCTGCTCCCTGCGCTTTGTTGGTAGACTCTGAAGGCTCCACCCTGCTCGTGCGGAGACAGCCTGTGAATTTCCCTGTGCAGGGCTTGCTTATCGGCTGAGAGTCGGTGCCAGAACCTGCGAGCAGAATTTCTTCCCTTAAACGTCTCCTCACTGTCTTCCTGCCTCTGAAGTCTGAGACCGTCTTTCCTTTGTCTTGTTACTTCACTGAAATTTATTGCTCTTTGTTGAAGATTTTACATGAATTCAGCCACTATGTTGAGTTGCTTTTCTCCTTTTTCCCCTATGTGCATTGCATACATGAATAAACTTGCTTATTTTCCTCTTGTTAATCTTTTATTGAAAGGCTCGATCCCAATGATGAGTTTACGAGAGTTGAAGAAAATGACATTTTTCTCCCTTTCATCTGCCACCTTTCAACATTAGCTGTTGTGTTATTAACATGAGCCATGCGTCCTCAGGGTGTTCTCATTTTCGGAGCGGTCTGCTCCAGAGATGCGGATAGTAAATCTGTGCTGGTGAAGCTTCAGCCATGGTGCTGTTTTAGGTCTGATTTGATTTTAAGGGTGGGATGATGGCCCGAGGTCTTTTCCATCACTGTTGGGCACCTGGCCTTGGGGAGGGGTGTGATCTCAGCCAGAGGGACCGAGCAGAGAAATTGTGGAGACCATAAATTGCAGGGTAGTTCTTCCCCTAAGAATAGCATGCATGAAAATCACCTGGGAGACTTTTTAAAAATAAAAAGGCACAGACTCCCAACTGCAGCCCCTGTCACAGGCATGGGCAGCTTTGGGGGCCCCAGCCAGATCCCAGCACTGCACTGTGTGCTGCTTGCTGGCCCTGTGCCCTTGGGAAAACTGTCTTGCCGATGGGCATTTGATTCTGGTTCTAAGAGAACTATTTCACAGCTCAGTACATTTGGGGAAGTGATAGCAATGAAAAACACAGCATGTCTATAGCCACACAAGCTTGGAGGCTGATGGTGTCCTTTGCTCATTTCTGTCAATATTTCTGATCTGTACATGTGTCTGCTCTTCGTTCTCATTTGTCATAACTGGCTGTAACACGTTACTGGCTCCCTTATTAACAGTGAGCCAAACACCTTAATGGTGTTCGTTTTATGAATGTATGAGAATCATGATTTTGCCATTGATCATTTTTAACCATGTTCTGGTGACCCAGCTTAGAGTCTGCACTTTCTGTGAACCTCCAGAGCAAGCCTACTTGCATTTGTCTTTTGATTAGTCAATAGAAAATGTAGGCAAGATTTCCACTGCTCATCGGCAGCACAAATTCCAAGTCATCAGGTGCCAACATCAGCCACCGTCACACTCCAGGTGCAGCTGTAGTTACAGGAGAGGAGGAGGAGGAGGAGGAGGGGATTGGGATCAGCCCCAATTAGGCTGCTCAATTAAACCCAGGTTCACAAGTAATGGGGTCTATGTGGCTGGACCTGGGTTCAATTCCAAAACATAGGTGATTTCTATAAGTTGAGGAAACGCAGTCATACTTTGGGTTCAGAGCTTCACTAATCTTGAAAGCCAGGGCAGCTTCCCAGGGCTCCTGCTGGTGATGGAGTCTTTAAGGCCAAGCTCCCCGTTCTGGCTCAGACATTGTCGGGTGTGGGCCTTGAGCCTGTGTTTTGGTGAACCTTCAGCCTGAGTCGCTTCTTCAGTGTGGACACTGTCCCTCACTCACAAGTGGTGGCAATGGTGAGAGTTCACGTCCTGCCTCAGCGGCCTGGAGCATGTGGGCCTGCACTGTATGCCTCTGGCCTGACTGAGGACAAGTCCTGGCCAGAGGAAAAGCAGAGACTCCTTGCTGTGAGGATGACTATTCTGCAAGGCTGTGTGACTGGAGGCCTGGGCGCAGGGCAGCATCACTGGGAGGGAGGTATTACCTAGGAGGTGGAGGTCTTTAGGTTGTTGGTGATGACCACAGAGGGGCTTGTGGGACCCTGGCCTCTGTTTATTGGCTGAAGATGTAACCGTCTGCTCTGCTACATGATTCTGCATGTGCCACGCGATGCCCTGGCCAGAACTGAGTGCTGCACATGCCAGGCCTTTGAGCCTACAGAACTGAGCTAAGGAAACCGCTCTCTCTGTAAATCAGATGCCTCACATTTATCATCGTCATAATGCAGAACTGACTAATGTACTCCCAGACTGAGTCTTAACCTCAGGTAAGTTACTCCTTGCAGGGGTAAGACCAGGGATAAGTCACAACACCCAACACCAGAAGGCCAGAGAACTGACTACTTTCAACAAGACATTTTCAAAGAAGTTGGGAGAGAGGAAACCTGCAGGCTGGAGTGATGGGGCGACCCGCCTGACTGTGCGGATGAGGTGCCAGCCTCTTGATATGAGACCTCATTCGGCGATGACATTTGGAACAGCTCGCCTCGATGGATAGGACATCAAGGAGCCATGAAAAAGAAGGGAGCACACCAGACGAAAAGGAAATGAGGGAGAAAATCAAGAAGAATCCAGGGAAACATTGTACTGCTCTTTGCACTTTGAGAGTCGATTCATGTGCGGAGGTGGGATGCATGCTGGGGTTGGATTCTGGCTGTTCTAGTCCCATGGCCCATGAGGCAGATGCAGGATGAACAAGTCAGCAGCTGTGTCCTTGGGCCCTCACAGCCGCTCTGCACCTCGGTGGGAAGTGGGAGGTGGACTCATCCCAGGGGTGGGAAGGGTATGCTTCTGCAAGCTCATGAGCAACTCTCCCTAGCGCAGGCCCTGTGCCCTCGGTGTGTGTTGGCACACACATTCTTCAACCCACAAGTGCACACGACCTCTCAGGGCACTAAGCAGCCCCAAGCCTCGGATGGGCAAAGGGACCTGAAGTCTGAGATCTGAGAATTGCAATGGCTGGAAGAGGCAACTCGGGAACTTTGGAAGCGAGGGGAGGGGCAGCTGTGGCCACACAGAGCCAAGAGGTGTCCGTGGCCTTACCCAGAATTCCGGAGCGCAGACAGCTACGTCTTCATTCTGTGGATGTCAAGGGTGAGCTGGGCTTTCAGCAGCTCCATCCCGTGGGAGTGTCTCTGACAATAGCAACCCAGAGTCCCAGGAGGATCTGGAGTTCCAGCCAGCCCCAGAGCTACAAGAGGGAGGCCGTGAGTCTCAGACATGCTGTGCTGCCTTCTTAACACCAACCACTGAGAGTACGAGGGCTCCCTGCTCATCTGCCCCTGGAACTCTGGTATTGAGCAGGGCAAGCTTTTGCTATTGGCCCTGACATTGCTTCAGGTTCACTTAGTATTTGCTGAGTGTACAGGATGTGCAGTGTTAGTGTCAGAAGCCCCTTCAGCAAATAAATTCCAACATGCTCCTCTGATGGGTGGGGCTGGGGATGGGCGGCCATCGCCGTTAGCGGCTGGGGGGCAGCGCTGTGCACCTAGGCTGCCAGCAGCTCCGGTCCCCAGAATGTTGCAGAGAGGAGAGCAGAGTGGCGATCATAAGGCACCTTGTGCAGGTGAGCAGCTTTTCCCAGTGGCTCAAGACGCTATGCTGTTTCACCTTTACAAGGGCTCTTTGCTGTGTGTGGCGTAGGGATACATAGCAGAGATGAATTTTCTAGTTTAGCGAACTGAAGTGAAGTAACAGTTACTGCTACTGACCATGTACAAGGTACGAAGAACAGGGGAAGCACTTTGATTGTTCTTATTCAGGCTCTGGATCAGCACACGGCATAGGGTTTTCCTGTGTGCACCGCACTGTGTTACAGGTGCCCAGGTCAGGCCTCCTGCAGCTCTGAGCATGGCGGTCCCCTGGATGGTGCCGGGCGTGGGGTGCCCTGTGTGCACAGGGCTTCGGCACAGACCGGGCCGCACGTGGCTCACTCCCGCGGGAGCTCAAGCGTCCGTGTCCCTCCCGGGAGTCTGACTTGGCATGTGGTTAACAGGAGGAAAGCCTGTTTGTGACGTCTGCTTGGTGCTCATGGCCTGCAGGCTGCTCTCCAAGTCAGCCGCCCGGCAGGCCGGGAGGGAGTTTCACCCTCCCGTCTTCGTTCCTTGCTGCCAGGCAGTGTTGGGGAGCCCTCTCATGTCTTTGGGCTCCAGGTTCAGTTTCTTGTAGCTCCACCTGAGCCCCAGACTAGAGAAAGGGTCCCGAGCGAGGGCCCATGGAAGTTAAATCTCCATTGACACACGGATAGCTAGCTCACTGATTGACTTATCTTCTTATATTTTTATGAAATTCTTTCCTCCAACTTGAATTTCACAAGAATATACTTCTGTGGGAAAAGTACTAGCTTGCCTTGAAAGATAAATAAAAAGCAATAGGATGATGTGATGAAAGTAACAGCCCATATACTGGTCATTGAACTTGAGAAAATATGAATGAACTAAGAATTTATGAAACAAATTTTCAGCTTGTTTAACAAAGTAAAATCCAATGTGTGTATGTGTTTGGTGAGAGAGACTGAAATATACTTGAACAAATGAAAATAAATTTTGAATATAATAAACTTGATATGAATATAGTAGAATTTAGGCCCAAATGCTCCAAAGCAGACAAATGTGAACACTTGCTGATGCAAAGGGCTAGTTGAGCACAGCCTGGTCTTGCCAGCATTCAGGGCCTTGGTCCTGGTGGCTCTGCATGAGCTCCCATCAGCTGAGTGTATGCAGCATGCTCTCGAGGCCCGGCTTAGCAAGAGCTGGGCTAATTCTTAGAAATGGGCTCTGTTTCCCCCCAGATGTGACAAACCAGCAATTTGCAAGTCAGTTTAGCCAGGCTGTGAGCGTGCTGTTCCCCAAACGCACTGCTTCACTTAGTAGAGTAGTTTGATCATCTGAAAGGAAGGTGTGAACAGCTGTCTGAGTGGCAGCACCATTTCCCCCTCAGATCTGGGCTGAAGCTGCTGGGAAGCTGGCCCGGCTCATCCTGGAGTTCTGTGCAAGGGACAATGTGAGGCAGGAAATCAAATATGGACATTCTGCAATGCAACACTGTAACAGGCCACGAGGCCAGAGGGGTGTGGGCGGGACATGTGGGGTGTGTGCGCACGCGCAATACACCTGTGTGGTGTGTAGGCTCCCATGTGTGTATGCGCGTGGTGTGTGTAGCGTGTGACGGTATGTGCATGTGTGCATACTGTATTGTGTGTTCTGTGCATGTGTGCATAGGTGTGTGGTCGTTTGAGCACATTTGTGGGATCCATCCTTTCCATTCAAGCCCTAGGGAAGTTCTGGGGCAGCCACTTCGACCCCATCCAGAAACTGGGACGGAATAAGTGCAAAGTCTTCCCTCGGAGGAAGCTGGGGCTCCCTGGGCTTTCAGGAGAGCCAGACTCTGTCCTTCCCTTCTGCTCCTGTCTCAGGATTTGCGCATCCGGGGAAGCGATCTCTGAGCCACCTGCAGGTGTTGTTCACGACCTGCTCTGGGGCCCTCTGGGGTCCCTCGTGAGACTCGGCCTCCCTGCGGGTGAGGTTGAATGGGTGAGGTCCTCATAAGGGCCTGGCCATTTCAGTCTTTTCTGTAACTTGTGGTGATTAAACTTGGAGGATAAACTATTTTAGCCAATTCATCCTTTGTCTGTATTTTCCAAAGGATAAAGCTTGATGTGGACAAGCGAGTCAGAACAACAGAGATGCACCACACTCTGTGTCGATTCCAGCCTGTTTATTAAGCCAGCGGCCAAGGAGGGCTAGTGCCCAGAAGTTTCCTCAGCCATGGGAAGCAGTTGGATTTCTCCTTTTAAATCACGCTTTCAGCTGGGGAGGGCTCAGAAGCGGAAACACTCCAGGTTAGTGGGGGGCACAAGGAAGTTTCATGCACACTTGGTGAAAACAAACATCCTGCAACTGCAGCGAGTTTACTGCCAAGTAGGATGCAGTTCTGGGTGCTTCGTTCAAGCACAGGTACAAGCTGGTGTTGAGGCTCAAGGTGGAGTCGGGGTGGCTATCACAAGCTTATTCTGGAAGCACACCTTGATCCATTTCGCCGGGCCCCAGGTTGGAACATTGTGTGTGGACAATCTCAGAACCCAACTTGACTCTTGTGTGTGTTCCAAGAAGCATGGGGAACACCTGGCTGGTGTAGCACAATGACGGCTGCCATCGAGGGACCTCCGGGTGTCACACACAGTGCCGGAACAACAGTGGTCATGGAGAAGGAACCAGGCTGCAGCAGTGTGCACAGGAGCCATGCCGGTCTCTGGGCAGAGCACGGTGCTGCTTCTCTCCAGGGTCTGAACCTGAGTTTGGGATCTGCAGGATGTGCTGCCTGACACACGTTCGAGCCTCTGCCGCCCCTGTCTGCAGACACTGCACAGACCTAAGTGAGTCACAAATCACCTCGTGTGTGTGTGTGTGTGTGTGTGTGTGTGTGTCCATGAGGTGGGGAGCACAGGAAGAACACGTGATGAAAGGCACCTGAGTCCATCAGCCCGCTTGGTGGACCCTCCCACATGGCTTCGCGTAAATGCCAGCAATGCATTCTCATAGCCTGGAGGCTGGAGCCCGAGAGCAGAGCTCAGCATGCATAGCATTGTCCCAGGGAGGGGAGGGTCCTCTTCCTGTCCAGAGATGGCAGGCTCTGGCTGTACGGGCACTGTGGAAAGAGCAACAAAGTTCTCTGGGCTCTTCCCTAAGGGCACTGCCACGGTCTGTTACAGAACACAAATGGAGAGGCTGAAAAACAGCAGACGTTTGTTTCCCTTGGCTCTAGAGCAGGGGTGGGGAACCTTTTAGAGACCAGTGGCAAAAGTGCAACCAAAGCCACTTATTTATCCCCAAGTGCCAGCACTGCAGTTAAACCTGCATACTGAGGTTTTAGTTAGAAGGAACACCTCACACCCTTGGCTCCCATGCCCACTGTGGCACGCGTGTCATAGGTTTGCCACCACTGCTCTAGAGCTGGGAAGTCCCAGGTCTAGGTGCCGGCACATTTGGTGTCTGCTGGGAGCCTGCATCTGAGCTGGTGGCTGGTATCTTCTCACTGTGTCCTCCGAAGGGTGAGGAGCTTGTGGGGCCTCTTTTGTGAGAGAAAAGATTCTCCTCCTGAGGGCTGCTCCCTCAGGCCCAGTTACCACCCAAGGGCCTCCTCATACTGTCACTCTGGGGCCCGGAACTGAAGAGGAGGTCGGGGGAGGGCACAGTCATTCATGGCGAAGGGGAACCACAGTCCCTCCTTTATGGGCTGAGCACTAGGAGATGGGAGGTACATGTGGAGTGAGCTGTCACACATCAGAGGGGACAGAGAGCCCCACACACTGAGAACACAAATGTGCTAGTCAGCTTCCTTTACTACAGACACGCCTGCAATGATCAGCTTACAAGGAAGACGGGAGTGTCTTGGCTCCTAGCTTCAGAGATTTTCGGCTGTAGTTCCCTGGCCCCTTCGTTTTTGGGTCTGTAGTGAGGCAGTGCATCATGGTAGGGGCACATGGTGCAGGAAGATGCTCGCATCATGGAGACTAGAAAGTAAAAGAGAGCAACAGAAAGGGGCAGGGTCCCAGTGTCTCCTCCCAGGCCACCAGTGACCCGACCTCCTCCCACCAGGCCCATCTCCTGAAGCTTCCTCCACCACCCACGGGCTGGGGCCAAACCTTTCCACAGCCCTTGGGGGATGTTCCTGATCCAAACTGCGCTGTGCTGGGCAGAGTCGAGGACAGTGTTTGACCTGCAGGCTCAGAGACAGCATCAGGGTTGGTACCTGAAGGGACACTGAGCCACCTCAGCATGAAGGGAAGGTCCAGCTCTTTTCAGTTCCAAGTAAGAAGCTTAAACCTGTATTTTAGGTAGGTTTGCCAACATGTTGTGGGCCACGCAGAAAACATTTCAGCCTTGTGAGCCATCTGGCCTTTGGTACCCTTGCACTGTGTTCCCTGGCAGCAGCCACAGAGGATTTGGACACAGAAGGGCACAGCTGTGTGTCCCAGCCCACCAGTCACATCCTGCTGACCTGTTTGGCTGGAGGATTTGGAAGCAGACCTGCTAGAATGCTGCCGCTCCAGGTGGTGGCAGAGCCAGTGAGCTCTTCCAAGCAGGCAAAGAGGAGGAAGAGCCAAAGGGTGGGGAATTTGACACCGGTTAGGGAAGGGCTCCACCCTGCTCCTGGGAGACAGAGTCAGGGGCGCCATACTTATATGTGGTCTGGAAGCAGCATGGGCCTTCACACTTGAGGTCCGTGTGGACAGACCCTTGGTGAAAGTTCACTCAGGTCATTCTGGACAACCACGCATTCCCAAGAGGAGACCAATCCCAGCAGACAGGCGGACGTTCCTTCTCCACAGAGGTGGAGGCCGAGGCTGCGGCTTCAAAATGCCAAGAAGGAAGGATAGGCAGGACATCTGGAATTTGGCTAAGTTGAACCCTGAAAATTTACCAGTGCTTGCAGAGTTCTGAAATTGTCTCTCACCACCACCACTAACAACAGTAACAAAAACAGCATCACCCTGTCATCATCATCAACATCATCATCAACATCATCATCATCAACATCATCAACATCATCATTATCATCATCATCATCATTATCATCATCATCTATTTGCCATTGGAAAGATGGGAAGACTGATCTAGAAACCAGGTTTAACCATGATTCAAGTCACATTTTTGCAAATAGGTATATCTCTGTGAAATCCCTGTATTGGCAAAGGCACTAAGGGGGAAGGAAGGCTGATGCTAGTGACATCCACAGTCTTCCACAGGGAAACTGTCCTTCACACAGGTGGGTGAGCCTGGGAGACGTTGGCAGCTTCTGCATTGGGTTAGAAGCAGGTCTTCCTGGAGTGTCCCAAGCGACCTCTCCTGATGAGAAGTGGGCTCTCCCAAGGTGGCAGGGAGGACTGTGTATGCATGCACACTTGAGTGCAGGTGTGTGTGTGATAGTGGGCGTGTGTGCAGGTGTCTCATTCATTCAGTAGCTGTTGTGGTCTTGCCTTCTGACTTCCAGGATGGGCTTCTCCTTCCCTTTGTGTATCCCCTCCTGCCCCATGTTGATCTTGAGGTATAAGACACCGTCTGCGGTTACAATGCCAGCTCGCACAGAGCTATAGAGCCAGCCCTACAATCCCAGGTGCACCAAGGCCTGAATGCCAGACTGTGGCCCCGGTGCTAATCAGAGCCACCAGGCCCTGGGCTGCTGGCCTCCCTCCCTTTTGCCCCCACTGGAACTCGGAAGGAGACGGAGAAGGCTGACCATAGAGGCCATGCTTGTCAGCTGCCCCAGCATCCTCGTGCTAGTGGCCCGTGACCAGGGCACGCCAAGAGCCTCCCTTTCCTCCACTGTGAAGCATGCTCACTCCCTTGCTTGCTCTGTGACTCTGCCAGACACAGTGCTCGTGGCCCCCTCCCTCGTTCCAGCAGGCTTGGAATCAATAGCCTCTGCTGTTCTCATGTGGATGGCCTTTGTTTGCTTCCACACGAACTTCCCGTGCCAACAGAGTGAGGCGCAGGGGAACTGAGGACAGATGGAGCAGACAGGCTCCCTCTCTCTGGCTCTTTCTCTCCTGCTTTTGGTTGGAGAGTCTGGCGCCAGGGCATTTGGCTACTAAGAACTTGTAGAAAACCATTTGTCCAATAAATGCACAGTCCCCCTCACTGGGTAGACAATTATTGCTAATTTTGGTGTGACATGAACTGAACATTCAATCCGCATCTTTATTCTTCATTGATGTGTTACAATGTATTTTATTGTTTCCTTTCTGGTTATTTTCAGACAAGTATGTAGAGTGATATTTCTAACATGGAGAGCATAAAATATCCCACTCCCAACAACAGCTGAGGACTCCCCTGAACAGCTGGAGAGCTGTGGAGTGCAGGGGCGGCTAAGATTCCTGCCTGGGGTCACAGACGCCCAGACCTAAGTCCTGGCCGCACAGCTCCCAGGAGCGAGGCTGCTGCCACAATTCCTCACTCTCATGGTCCTTCCTCGTCTATAAAGGTGCCCGGAAAGTGCGCTTCCTTTGTGTGCTATTTGTGAGAGTTGATAATGCATAAAAAACATAACCTAGTTATTGGAAAAATTAAATGCTGTGGCAATGCCTGGGCAAACAACGCCCCTGCACTGCCAGCCATGAATGTGTGGCACATGGATTACAGACAGTGCCTAATCCTTGGTATAAATCAAATGGCTTGTGTCTTTCTTAGTCTATAAAAATCATTGTCAACTGAAAGTGTAAATAAGAACCAAACTGCATAAAAGATACTGGGAAATGGGAAGAAAATGTTCAAATGAGGAGAACAAGGGAGGGGGAGGGGAGGAAAGAAGGGACAGGGACAAAAATGGAACAAAAATGGAAACAAAGGAGGGGAAGAGGAGTTGAACGGAGGGGAGGGGAATGGGAAAAAGAAGCAGTGAGATACATCATGTGCACGCACAGATTCCCTATGGTGAATGTGATCATTACGTGTTTCTAAAATGCACCAATAGAACTAAAATATAAGCCACTGTCCATTTCTTTAGTTTTTAATTTTCACTTCTGTATGACAAGGCAACTTCCAAGCGCCCGGCCGGTCTCCCAGGAGCCATTGCGAAGAAGCGTTGCTGTCGGAGGAGGTGACAGCTCCGTGCGTGTCACTGCTCTGGAAAACTGTCCTGTGGGACAAGACGCAGAGCAGAAGACAGCGACGCTGGGAGCCCGGCCCTGGGTAGGACGAAGTGAATGTGTGCATCTGTCTTGATTTTTAACAAAAAATTTAAAAATAAAAGATAGAAAAAAGCTTCCAGAATCAGCATATGAGGAAAATACTTATACAGCTGGACAATATGTGTTTTAAGATGTGTTATTGCAAAAGAATCAAAAAGTTTAAAAAATTGAAAGTTCATAATGTAAAAAGTTCCAGTAAGTAGTAATAATAATAATAATAATAATAATTATTATTATTATTATTATTTTGCAGTACTAGGGATTGAACCTAGGGCCTTCACATAAGCTACTTAAAATCCTGCTTCTCATTTTTCACTTTAAGTCAGAATCTCAGTAAATCTCTAAGTTGCCCAGGCTGGGCTCAAATGTGCAATCCTCCTGCCTCAGCTTTCCAGAGTGCTGGGATTACAGGTGTGTACCTCTGTACCTGGCTAGTTTAATTTATTATTAGAGAAAAATGTTTGAATAAATTGAGTAGCCCGAATGCACTGTGTCTACAAAGTCTGCTGTGGTGCACAGCAGTGCCCTCAGCCAGTGGTGGCAAACCTATGGCACGTGTGCCCCTGGGGCTGTTTGTTATTATTGAAAGCTTTAAAGGCTCGCCGTCACTGCCCTTGGCCTTCACGTTCACTCCCCATAGTGAGGTGCACCCTCCCTGTGTCCAGGAATATGCAGACACATGCATACTTACTGGTGTCCAGTGGGCAGTGGAGTGCGATCCGGGTCTGCGGCCAGGAGCGACGGGCTCTCCTGTGTAGCCAGTGCATATCGTAGGCGCCACCCTGGAGGTCCCTGTGGTGTTCAACAACGGCCAAGTCAGTTCATGACACATTTCCCAGGCTGGTCCCAGGACCCAGAGGCTGGTGATCATAATCAGGCTCCCTTCCTTACTCCGTGGGGAGGGAGGTCAGTGCCATGAATGGCCGCAGTGCTGCTCGTCCAGCAAGAACATGCACAGTGCCGTGTTCAGGCCAGCCAGGCACCCACTGTGGCTTATTTTGCGAGCACTTGGCTTCCTTTCTTGATTGGATTGGGCCACGCAGGGTCATTAGTCTAGGGTCTCACTCAGGTCCTGCAGAGAGGGCAGTTATGATAACTTTCCTGGGCTCTGTCACGTATGCTTCATCTCCTTTGGGAATCTGACTTCCCTTGAAGATGCTGGGGCTGCCATCACCGTGCTACCCCCTCCTGGGTCAGGCCAATCAGAGAGCCCGTTTCCTATGGCCAGTATGATTGGTCTAGCTGTGTGCCAGTGATCTAAACCAGCCCAATCAGAGTCTTGATAGGGTTTTTAAATTGAAGAGAGAGAAACAGTCTTTGTCTTTGGCATTGTCCTAAACTGGAGGCTGCTGGTGGCCACTGTACCTGGAGAAGTAAAGGAAGTTAAGACTCCCAACAGAGGTAATGAGGTAGAGTAGGCTGGTAGGTTTTGGTCCTGTTTTCTTTTTATTGAAGCATATTAGTGAGAAAGAATAAAGGGGCTAATCTTTGTATATTGGTAGCACATGCATACAACATGTTTTGATTAAAGATATTTGCTCCGTGAGAATGAGCTCTAACTGCAAAGTCTCTGTATTCCCCTTAGCTTTGCTAATTCAGCAATTAGTTCTGAAGCACTGTTTCATTGTGCAATGATTTAATCATTTAAAAGCACACGCACAACCTGAAAACTGTCCATCATCGTTTAAGTCTGGTGTTACACCTGTGATGCAGCAGGTGCTGGCCAGGCCCTGGAGACTTGGCGATGAAGGAGCTTCCCAGGGAATCCGTCTTCGCAGCAGGTACAGGCCAGGGAAGGGCAGGCGCGAGTCAGGAAGTCAGCCAAGTATCGTAGTCCAAACACGAGCTATGTTCCGTGCTGCGATATGTTTACCCCAGAGGAAATGTGCTCCAGAGAGGCCAGGTGTCTGTGAACACGGGTGGTAAGCCTGCTCTGACCTGGGGTGAGGAATGCAGCAGAGACTCTGGATTCCGTTATCTTTAGTTTCATTGTATCTTCTTTAACTACCTTATGATCGCTCTGTCTAGAAGCAGGAATTAAATTCCAATTAATAGCAACAATTATATGCTAAAATTGGTAATTGCTTAAATCACATCACTATTCAGGGAGAACATGCATAGTGTAAAATGCAGTATTAAATCAGGCAGAATTCTAATGCAATGGTCCAGTGTAGGGAAAAATATGTCCTCTTTCTCCTTCTGCTCCCCCACCCTGCTCTACTTTTGCTTCTTCTCCCCCTTCTCCTTCCCTCTCCCTGACCCCCTTTCTCTCCTCTGCTTCATCCTTCCTTTCCCTCTGTCTTGCCCTCCCGCCTTCTTGTAGTATTGAGGATTAAACGCAAGGCCTCTACCACGGAGCTACATACCCAGACCTGCTGCTTCCACTTTAATCTACTTTCCCCATTTTTCAGACAGGAAAATTCATAATATCTGTCAACTATTTCTCAAAAGTAGAATTCTAGGACAAAAGAGGTGACGTCGACCTCACAAGTCATAAATTGCACTGCGCTATTTTTTATTTATTTATTTACTTACTTTTTAGTTTGCAGTTTGTTTTCCTTTTATTTGGTCCTATGCTCTAAAAATGCATTTACTTTTAAGATCAATTCTTTTGTTATTACATTAGCTTTAATAAATAAGCTAGCAGCTCATACAGGTTTCTGAAAAATTTAGCAACCCCGAACCCCAATTTTTCTCATGTTTACATAATGCAGATATTGCATAATGCTGATAAAGACAGAAAAAAAAACCATTTTCATCTTACAAATGCCCCATGCCAGTATCTGCAACTATGAGGTATCGTCTTAGGATGTTTCAAAAAGTGACTAACAGGTATAAAAGTTTTCACCATTGCACTGTACTATTTACATGCTCTTATCCATTAACTTTCGGCTTCAACTGTTTATCTTCAACTCATCTTAAATGTGCAAAACCAATTTATTCAACAAATAGTCTACTACCTTCAACTGGGTCCCACCTCCTAAGTCTCCATCACTCCCAACAATGCCATCAAATTATGAACCCATGAACGGATTATCCCCTGAGGAAATTACAGCCCTGAGATCCCTCAGCTGCCTTCCAAAAGTCCCACCTCTGAATACACAAGCCTTTCGGGGGGCATTTTAGATCCATACCATTATATATATATATATTTTGATGTCTACAGATAGACAGATAAATAGATAGATTTTAAAGAACCGTCTATTTGATTGTCGATTTTGGAAAGTGCAATTTCTGCAGGGCCGGTGGGGACTCACGGAAGAGCTGATGCTGCAGGGCTCTCCAGAGGCAGGGTTCTTCCGTCCTTGGAGGTCCTTAGCCTGTTCTTCCTCAAGGCCTTCCACTTGTTGGCCAGGGCTCACCCACACCATGCAGGGGAATCTGCTTCACTCAGAGTCTACAGACTTAAATGTTACTCACATTTTAAAAATACCTTCACAGTCGTATCTGGACCGGTGTTTGACCAGATGTCTGGTGCTGTGGCCTTGGCACATTGACTCATCAGATTAATCATCAGAATATCTGCATACCTAGAGTAGCACATGAAAACGTGGTTCTGCTTTAGAATCAAGTGGTTTGAGCCAATGGTCCTCATTTATTTCTTCATGGTCTTACGTTGTTCTCAATTAAAGATTAAAACAATAGTGAGCAAGCATTAAGACGAAGCAGCAGTTTGCCTTAGATGTGCCTCATAATGGACACCAATAAAGTCAACCAGCACCATCGAATGCAGTGGACTTTGTAACGTGTTTTGAACTCTTCTGTTCTGTGAAATGTAGGGTGTACTGTGTAGCTATGAGGAAATGAAATAGCAGAGTTATATGCATAGGCTTAAAAGTAAGACACACATGAACTTAAATATAGTTCTGTCTTACTCGGATTGCTTAATCTTTTAGGATTTAACCTTTTTTGCTGAAAAACAGAGTATTTCAGGTAATATGGTATAGCAGGTATATCTACCCATAGGATATTTAAAAACCTTTTTGTTTTGAAATAATTTTGGACCTGACAAAGAGTTGGGAGAGTACTGAGAATTTTGGCGTGCCTCTGCAAAGCTTCCTGTAAGCTTCCCTTAAAATATCATAGGTAAGCATGCACATTTATCAAAGCTAAGAAATTAATATTGGTGCATTATTATTAACTAAGCTTCAGACATTATTTGAATTTCACCAGTTCGTCTACTGCCTTCTTTTGTGGTCTTATATTAAATTAGGCTTTAATGTAATGTAAAATGAGTTAGGAAGTCATTTCTTCCTCCTCTATTTACTACAAAAGATTATGTAAAATTAGTATGATTTATTTCTTAAATATTTGTAAGAATTCAGCAGTGAGGGCTGGGGATTTAGCTCAGTGGTTCCGAGATTCCGGCACCTGCCTCACAAGAGCAAGGACTGGAGTTCGATCCCCGGTACCAAAAAAAAAAAAAAAAAAAAAAAATTCACCAGTAAATTCTTTCAGTCCAGGAGATTTCTTTGTGCAAGCTTTTGTTGTTATTATCACATTGTTTGCTTTTTGGGTTTTGTTTTATGCAATAAAAGCCCATTTCTTTGCGATCTACAGGATTCTTCAGTGCCCCATGTGCCCTGTGAGGCCTCTGTGGTCTAGGAGCCTAGCTCTTTAGAGAAAGAGTTAGGGCCTGTAGCATTAGTAACCACAGCATGTAGTTAATCACTGGGGAGTTAGTTATGTAGTTAATATGCACCTATTGCTATAGTTGAATCTGCAGTTGTTCCCGAAAGCTTGGACTTCAGGTTGATGCTACTGGGAGGTGAGGTCTATGCAGAGGTGTTGAGTCCATGCGATGTGAGCTCAGAAGGGACACTGGGCCTGGCCCCTGCCAGTCCCCTTGCCTTTTCTTCCCAGACACTGTGAGATGAGCAGGCCTCTGCCCCATAACAGGATGTACTGTGCTGGCGCAGCCAAAAGCATCTGGGCCAAGCGGTCGCAGACTGCAACCTCCAAAGCTGTGAGCCAAAGTAAACCTTTCATCCTCTCAAATTGGTTATTTTAGGTATTTGGTCACAGCAATAGAAAGCTGATTAACACAGTCACACATATACAGAGAGGAGGAGTTTGATTTGTTCAATATAATGCTGTCTTACAGCTGAGGTGAATTTATAATTTGATGGCTCCCTTTGGTGCTGAATTCAGTGTGCCTCCAGTCAGCAATACCTCAGCAGATACATCGTGGTGAGGTAGGTAGTTGCTGTGTTAGAGTCAGTTATTTGTTAGAAGAGCATATCTTTCTAGGATAAATAATCTGGTTCGTGGAGCTAAGTAGTTTTACCTCACGGTGTTGCAGAATCAGGAGGATTTATTTCAGGTTTTAGGTGAATACCGACTCAATGGACTCCTGTCCAAAGGAAGAGCATTGAACAAAAACAAGTTCCAGCTTCTATGCATTTGATCAAAGCAGGGTGGGTCTTTCTAGTGACATGGCAAGTGAGTTGACCAGAACAGGACAAGGGCAGACAGTTTAGTAATTTAGCCTTGTAAGAAGACAGCGTCTCTTGAGTCATATGAGACAGGGTGTCATAAACTTTGTTTACAGGACATAGTTGTCACTTTAATCTGAACAGGAGTTACAGCTGCAGGGGAGAGGGGGGTGATCCAGGGTGTGTGTGGAGCTGTCCAAGCCTGGGAAGGACTTGCTTTTCTTTAAGTCCTGCTTCAATAGCACTGGAAGGTCACATGAGACATTTATTTTTTCTGATGAAAAAAAATGGTGACTGAGGATCATGTAACAGCTCAGAGCAAAATTGTGCCGGCCACACTGAGGTCAGGCGCCTGCAGCCAGCAGCTCATCTGCACTTACATCCTTCAGCTTTACAGGAAGCAATTACTCATTCTTTTGAATACACAAAAGTCATGAACAAAATGAATGACCTAATAGCTAGTCTCCATGTTGTTACATTATTTAGCACCCTGTAACTGGCACTTTGATACAGCCTTTGCTGAATTCTTCTCAAAAGGGCTAGGTTTAAGCCTAAATAATTTGATTAGCATGCTTTTGGCCAAATATAAATCCACTGAATTAGTCTCTGATCATTCTATGGGCTGCTGTATCTATGACACAGCCTCTAGCATTTGGGGCTCCTCACCCTGTTAATCAGTTCCCTCTTTGGCCAGGAGAAAATCAAGAATTCAGCGTTCAGACAGAAAATGGGAATGGAAGGAAAGATTAGGAAAATGATTAGAAAAATGTCAGTTTTGGACAGCTGAAGTTTTCCGTTTTGTTGAAAATATTTATTAGTGCATGTTGTTAATACAGAATAGTGGGGTTCTTGGGGTCTGGCACATGGGAATAACATATCCGGATCATCTTCAATCCCTTTACGCCCCTCTCTCCATCTTGGAAAGTCTACCTTCTGGTTTCCTGCCATCTTCCTAGGCTCTGCTGGGAGTCCGATGGACAAGCCACCACCATGGTGGGAGCATGTGACAAAGGGCATGGGAGGCCCCGCGGGAGAGAATGGGGCTGAGGCGTTGGGCTGGCTGGCTCCTCTATAGCAAGCTCTTGTGCGAGTTCATCCACTCCCAGGAGACCTGGTGCACGCTGAGGCCGGCATTAATCTCTTCATGAGGGTGGTTGTGATCCGCTCACCTCCCACCATGCTCTGTGAAGGTTGCACTGAGGACTCAGCTCCCAGCACATCCTCCTTGGGAGCCACTCTCCAGCCGTATCCAAGGCACAGCAACCTCCAGTCTCTTCTCAGGGATTCTACTCTACAAATTATTCCAGGACTGGTTCATAGAAGGGGAAGTCACTGGCCCAAGTTCTTTTGTTATAAAAGAAGAGAAAGGCCACAATCATTGATTTCAAAAAGGTGATGTTACAATTAATCAATAGTTAGGCCTGATGTATAGTCGATAAGCTCTAATAGTATAAGCATTTGTTTTTTTTTTTTTTATCAGAAGAAGTCTTTTAGACTTTTAAGGAGGTCTACACTTTCACAAAGTTAAGTTTCAATAGAATAGTCTCATCTGGGGCTTGTGGAAACATTCAGAAATGAAAGCCATTTTGTTTGGTTTTCATAAGAGACTGGTATATTGCTTACTGCAGATGCTAGGGCAGCCAACCCAGGGTTGATGAGGAGGGTTAGAGGGAGGAGCAGAGCTTGGACTGGTGAGCTCTGGTTTCATCCCTCTTGTGTAAGTCTGCGAGATGGAGGAGGATGGAGTTTAACTCAGTTGTGAGCATATAAGTACATTAGAACTTTATGAATACACTTTAGTTATGATTCGCATTGGAGTTAGATCAGTTCGCACCAGCAGATGCCCATCAGCTCTTCTCTGTTCCACGTGGTGCACCAAGTTCAGGAGATACAAAGATGAGCAAGACCCTGCCCCAACCTCTGAAGATCCCTGCTCTAGGCGGGGAGAGGGAGGACATGGGCCTCACTGGAATGCAAGGTCAGGCTGCAGCTGCTGCCTGTTAAGGGTTTGCCAAAACTCATATTAGTTCCTCTTGTGTTAACATGAGAAGCTAGAAAATCACTTAGAGGAAGAGCCCTATTGTGTGTGTGTACGTGTGTGCATGTGCATGTGTGTGAGCATGCACACCTGTTCACAGCTTTGAGTGGGTTAGAAAGAATTCCTTTTCCTTGGTCTGGGGAGGGAATGATTGGAGGGAGTTGAGCAAAAGGAGCCCAGGCTTTTGGAGAAAAGGCTATAAAGGAGACCCTTGTCCTGGTATATAAAAATCAAACTTAGGGAAACCCATGGGAAAGAATTCCAAGTGGTTCTGAATAGATTCTGTGACCAGGAAAGGAGTTCAGGGAACCTGAAGAGAAATTCTCAGAGGGAAGGTAACTTGGCCTCATTTATGGCCATGAAAAGTTTGAGGGCCTAAGGGTTTCAGGATAGATCCAGTTTGGGAAAAATGTATCGGTGGCCCAGGGCTCCTCCAGACTTTGTCCACTGGCGCAGGAGATATGCACTTGACCCTAACTTTCCCCACAGGGGTTGAAAAAGTTGTCACCTTTGGGTGGGTGTGCGGTGCTCTGCAGACCAGACCAGAGTTGGACTGCAGCATTAGGTCACGGGGCACGTTGTCGGCTTGGCCCAACCTCGGCAGTGGGTGTGTAGGCAGGAAGCAATGGCAAGGGCACTGGGCTGATGTGAATCAGCCCGTTTCGCCTGCCTCCTGCTCAGCAGCTGGACCGGTGAACCCCTGGACTGCGTCCGGTCGAGGGGCTGTGGCTGCCTCAAAGGGGACGCTGGGGGAATGACGGACTGGGCAGTTGTGTCGAACTCTGAGAGGTCTGGCTGTCTGCATGCTTCCCTTGGGTACCCACGTCTCCCTGGCGGTATGGAGCACTCCCTTCTCAGCAAGCTCTGGGAGATGCCAAGACTCAGCTGATCTGGAGGAGGCAGGGATTGTCTCCAGGAAGACGCACTGCAGAGGGGCTCCCTTTCCGTCAGGAATCAGTGAATGCTGCCCCACGTAGGGAATATTGGCCTTCATGTCAATTTTTATTTAGAGCTGTCTCAGTGCCTAGTGTAGCATCCTAAGCTCCCTGCTCTGGCCAAATCCGCAAGGGCCCCAGGTGCTTAAAATTGTGAGCCTGCTTCCTGGGAGGGGACCTTTGTCTCTGCAGAGTCAATCTAATGAGCTTCATATGAGTCAGCCCCTTGGGTGAACATCCAATAAAGAAAAAATCTAATTAAAATTCAGCAATGATTACTGCCGCGGTTTGTTGGATATGAATGCAATTTCTGCTAAGATTCAAAGTTGGAGCCATGTTTATTAATTTTGGAAAAGGAGTACACCTATAATTTTGTCCTTAATTGGCTAATTAAATTCCCCTAACTGTCGAGAAGAGATGGAGGTGTTTAAGTCCATCCCGTGAGACCCCTGGGAAGAATCCCACACCCGCCCTTCGTAAATCCTTCATGGTTCCAGTCTGCCTTTAGTGTGGGTAGTCTCACTTTATTGACACAAAAGAATGCACTTATAAATTAGGGGATAAATTTCTGAATTCAACAGCTAATGAGTGACATTATCCGACCCCCTGTTCTAAGAAGATTGCTCGGTCTGAGGCATGAAAGGAAACAGACTTTCCAATTAGAAGTATGTAGGTGCCGGGGCTCAGCGGAAGGGGCAGGGTCTGGAGCTTCCGTAAACTGGAGTGAAGCACAGAGGCAGTCGACACATGCAATTAGGTGTCAGGCACTGTCACAAAGTGTCTCTCGTCCGTCCGTCCGTCTGTCTGTCTACCTATCATCTACCTAACAATATATCCACACACAAGTCCCTGGATCACAATAATATTTCAACCTATGATTCTTTATTTTATGGTGGTATGAAAGTGACATACATTCACTAGAAACTCTACTTCAAATTTTGATTGTTTCCTGGGCTTGCTGAGCAGGGTACGCTCTTCTGAGGTACGGGGCACAGTGTGAGCTGTGGCTCCTGGCCTGACACGTAGTCCTGAGAGGACACAACCCAGAGCCTTCAGTGTACGTGTTGCTAAGCTACCAGGTTCTGTGAGGTAGGTGTATTAAATGCATTTGTGACTTACGATGTTTTCAAGTTGCTATGGGTTTATAAGGATGCAACTCGACTGTGAGTTGAGGATGTCTGTAGTATGCATGCATGTGTGACGTTCCACTGTGAAGCTACACATATGCGCACACACATACATACACACTCAAGCACACACTTTGCTATTGTCTAGATTATTTGGCTACCTTGACGGCAGAGTCAGTTTTCTTTGATCCTCTGAGGGTGAAATTGCTTTCTACCTTTTCTTCTCTCTCTATTCTGTAGACAATCAGCATGACCTTAGATTTCAGATCTTTGGAACTGAGTTGGTCCCAGCCCAGTAGCCTACCTTTTGTCCTGCTTCTACATATAGCTTGACAACACTTTTTGACATCAGAAAGATATTGTTGTTTCTTTCTTTTAGAAACAATATTTAAAAAATTCATCAATTTGGTTATGAATATTTGATATTAAAAAAAAAAAGAAAACCTTTGGAAAAGCACAGAGGGTGTCATAGGGATCTGGGAGCTCCTGTAGCCTCTAACCCTCTGCCTGGGGTAGAGTGATGCGTGTGCCCCCAGCGAGGCCCTCAGGGTCCATGATGCAGATGTGTCTACTGCAGGCCTTGTTCAGGGCAAGGAGGGAATTACTTCCAAGAGTGGACCACAAGAGGATCAAAACTGCTGTCTATTTGGAAAGAAACAAAGTGAGAGGTCTAACAAATATTGCTCCATAACTAAACCTGCAGGAATTTTAGAACTAACTGATAAAGGGCTTTTGGAAATAGCCTTTTGGAGATTTTTGCCATCCTGTTGGCTTATAGTCCTGTCATTTTGTTTTATTTATTTATTTGGGTTTTTTTTTTCCATTGAGCTTATTGGTACATTTCAGGTATGCAATATAATGACATTCATCACTGGGATCTTGTACCTGTATGTGATGTATCTTGGTTCTTATTTTTGCCCCTTCCCCTGCCCTCCCTTCAAATCCCCCACCCCTCCCTATTTACAAAGACTTTGTCTCTGTTTTTTCCTTTTCCCATATTTATTCCTTTCCTGTCTATCCTTTCCCCTACCCCTCCCACTTCTCTGTCCCCTTTGAACCTTTTCTTCCTATTTCACATTATCTATTATACCTTTGGATCCTTATTTACACTTTCAGTTTCTCACATTAGAGAAACTATTCAGTATTTACATGTGTGTCCTATTTATTTCACTTAAGAGTATGGCCTCAATATGCATCCACTTAGCTATAAATGTCTCTAGTTTCTTGTTCTTTATGGCTGAGTAGTACTCCATTTTATAAAAAAAAACCCACATCTTCTTTATCCAGTGTCCAGTTGATAGGCAATTGGGTGGCTTCCAAGTTTTAGCTATTACAAACTGTGCTGCTATGAACATGGGTTTGCATATATCCTTGTGGTATGATATTTTAAATTCTTTTGGGAAGATCCCCAGCAGAGGAATAATACCTGGGTCAAATGGAACCTCTAATCCCAGTTCTTTGAGGTATCTCCATACTGATTTCCACAGTGCTTGCACCAGTCTACACTCCCACCAGCAGTGGAGCAGGGTTCCTTTTTCCCCACATCCCTGCCAGCATTTGTTATTGGTTGATTTCTTGATAGCAGCCATTCTTTCCGGGGTGAGGTGGAATCTCAGCGTTGTTTTCATTTGCATCTCTCGAATGACCCGTGATGCTGAACATTTTTTCATATGTTTATTTGCCATTTCTACATCTTTGTCTGAGAAATGTCTGTTCATTTCAGATGCCCATTTTCGAACTGGGTCTTTGAATTTGCAAGATCTGATTTTTTTTAGGTTCTTTATATATTCTCCATAGTAGACCTTTGTCTGAGGAACAGCTGGTAAAATTTTTTTCCCACATTGTGGGTTGTCTCTCTCTCTTTTTTTTTATAGAGACATATACCTTGGAGGCATTTAGTATATTTGGAAATTCTCATTTGCATTTTTAGACAATGGAGTAACTGTTTTTGCAGGCTGTACTAAAACATGAACACATCAGTGAAGAAACCAGACTAGGAATTTCAGTATTCATTTGATGTTTCTGGGACAGGACTTTTTCTTGAATTTAAATTCTGAGAATCCATAATCTCTCCTGTGTGCCCATCTGCTTCTACCTCTGTTTTGTTTTGCATCTCTTCTGCATCTTCACTAAGGCAAGTTCTTTTGCTCTCTTCTTCTAAAACTCTCTGGACTGCAGTGGGAGCACTTTGGGTATTAACAGTAGTGGTGGCAACAATAATGACTGAAGTGGGAGGAGAAGCTGGAGGAGTTGGAGAAGCTGGAGAAGAGGAAGAAACTGTGGAAGGGGTGATGGAAAGTGGAATACGTTCCATTTTCATTTCTTCTGGGGGATTTTCCAGAATTTCCAACTCAAGAGTCAATGGCAGAACCTCATGTTTTACTATTTCCATAATGCTTTCTGTGGCTGGAGATTTTTCACCAACTCCATTCATTTCATTAATTAGGTTAATAATAGAAATCAGTGGAATATCATTAGGTGCTACACTACAGGGTTTCTTGCATGTATCACGGTCAATTTCAGCTACTGGTGAAGAGTTCGATGTTTCTGTACAAGATGTGAGGCGGGTATAGGCACTACATCTTCTTTTGAGGAAGATAGTTCATGTCTGTCATCTACAGCAGTAGTGAATATTAGGTGGCTACTAAGAGCAGCAGAGGTGGGGGAAGCAACTGTTCTTCGAGCAACTGGAGCAATAGTGGTAGGTGTTGGAGGCAGAAGACGCGCGGGTAGGGATTCCACTGTAGCAGTCTCAGATGTCTGGCCTGCCTGTTTTCTTGCCTTACTAAAGACTAGCCTAAGGACCGGGGAGGGAGACTTTAACACTGGATCTGGGTTTGGCTTCTCTCCTTGCTTTTGGCCGCTACCTGCAGTGACAGGGGTGCAAGATGAGTGCTCTCCACAGCCCCATAAAGCACAGGGCTGTGCTCAGGGGCCTGGCTGGGCAGCTGCTGAGTAGGGTAGGTGTGGATGTGGGCCTTCCTGTGGGTGGAGTGGGGTTTAGGCTGCCACCTCCAGATGTCATCTCCTCAGTTAGGTCTTTACCTCCCTGGTTTGGATCTCGAATTCTTATAGTTTTTTCTCTTGGCTGGAGGGGGCTGTTGCTGCGTAGGCACTAAGATAGGTGTGGACTGATACACTGGCTGACTTGGGTACAAAGACGTTTCGTATACACTGGGGAAGTCCCCTGGTCCTGGTCCAGGATAAAAAGGACCTGGCCTTGGTGGTTGAACTGGATACTGTTGTAGAGAGCCAACATAAGGAGGACCACTATGACCTCACTGCGGTACACAGTACTGAGGACCCTGGGGCACTGGGTATGGCATGGGCAGATGGTTGACCATCATGATGTGCTGATTGGCCTGATGCACTGCAGTGGGGGTCTGTGCACCAGGACGAATGGAAGGACTGCTATTTGGGATGGTGGCTCTAGGAGGCTGTATTTGAGGCCTCTGGAAAAAAAATGCAGTATTTTATCCAGCCCCTTCCAGCCAAGGACCTGTAAACAGGAGTCTGTTCCAAAACCTTCCTCCTCTTCCAGTTATCTGTGCAATGTATTGACCCAGTTCTTCTGGGTGGAGAATGGGTTTGAGTTTGTGAATTCATTGTCTGAGGAGCTTGAGGGTATACCAACGTGGTTGGATTTGCATTCTGTCCAGAGGGATAAGGGGTTTGAGAGATTCCCGGGGAGGATGCATGTCTTGGGGTGTTGCTGCAAGATTTGGATGCCCCTTGTTTATTTCATGTGTTGAATACAGGGAAGGGGTTGGAGGTCCTGGCTGTCCTGCTACTTGTGTTACTGTACTATTAACTGCTGAAACCGTGGGAGTAAAGATTCGATCCTCGAGAGGCTGCTGCACAGATCCTCTAGGAATTTGTTGGGGTGCCTGGGTCTGGAGGGTTCTGACGTTCGGGTGGGGAGTCACTGACACTGCCGCCACCGCTCTGGTGTCAGTTCGGTTCCTGCTGCAGCCACTGAGCCTTTCACGGCAATGTCCACATGGGCTGGTGGTGGGGGGTCTTCATCCCCCTCCCCGGGGGAAGCAGCGCCCCTCTGGGTCTGTGGGTTGTCTCTTCACTCTGTTGGTGGTTTCTCTTGCAGTGCAGAAGCTTTTTAATAAGATGAGATCCCAATTGTTGATTCTTCATAGTAGTTCCCATGTGACTGAAGTTTTGTTCATGAAATCTTTTCCTATGCCAATGTCTTCAAGAGTTCTACTTGGGCCGGGGATTTAGCTCAGTGGTTTCTCCACCTGCTGTGCAAGCACAAGGTCCCAAGTTCGACGCCCCCATACCAAAAAAAAAAAAAAAGAGTTCTACCTAACCTCTCTTCCAGTCAGTATAGCGTTTTTCTTTCAATACTTACATCTTTGATCCATTTTGATTTTAGTTTAGTGCATGGTGAGAAATATAGGTCTAATTTTAATCTTTGGCAAGTTGGAACCCGTTTTTTCCAGCACCATTTATTAAAGAGGCTATCTTTCCTCCAGTGATGGTTTTGGCTCCTTTGTCGAAGATGAGGTGGCTGAGTGTGTCTGGAGTTGTTTCTGCATCTTCTAATCTGTTCCACTGATCCTTGAGTCTGTTTCTTTGCCAGTACCATGCCTTTTTTTTTTTTTATCACAGTGGCTTTGTAGTATAGTTTCAAGTTGGGGGTTGTGATACCCCCTGCCACGTCTCTGTTGCCTAGAATTGCTTTTGCTATTCTGGGTCTCTTCTTCTTCCAAATGAATTTTTGGATTGTTTTCTCAAGTTCTGTGAAGTATGCTGTTGGAATTTCAATTGGGATTGCATTGAATCTGTATAGCAGTTTTGGAAGTATGGCCATTTTCACTACATTGGTTCTTCCTACCTGGGAGCAAGGGATGTCTTTCCATTTTCTGATATGCTTTTTGATCTCTTTTTTTCAGAGTGCTGTAGTTTTCAGAGTAGAAGTCTTTGATTTCTTTCATTAGGTTGATTCCTAGGTATTTCAATTTTTTGGGTGCTATTGTGAAAGGAGTTGTTTCTCCAGTTCCTCCCTCATTGAGTCTGTTGTTTATGTATAGGAAGGTTATTGATTTTTGTGTGTTGACCTTGTATCCAGCTACTCTACTGAATTTGGTTATTAAGTCTAGAAGACTTTTGGTGGAGTTCTTGTGGTCTTCTATATAGAGTATCATGTCATCTGCAAATAATGACAGTTTAACTTCTTCATTTCCTATCTTTATTCCTTTTATTTCTTTCTCTTGTCTAATTGCTGTGGCTAATGTTTCTAGAACTATATTAAACAGGGGTGGTGATAGTGGACATCCTTGTCTTGTTCCTGATTTTAGTGTGAAGGATTTCATTTTTTGACCATTTAGTACGATATTAAGGGTTGGTTTTTCATAGATGGCTTCTATTGGGTTGAGATAAAGACCATCTATTCCAATTTTCTATAGGGCTCTTTTTTTTTTTAATCATGAATAGGTGTTGGATTCTGTTGAACACTTTTTTCTGCATCAATTGAGATGATCATATGGTTTTTGTCCTTGGCTCTATTGATACAGTGTATTACATTTATTGATTTGCATATGTTGAACCATCCCTGCATCCCTGGGATGAATCCCACTTGGTCAAGGGTGTATGGTCTTTGTAGTGATCTTCTGCATTGTGTTTGCCAGTATCTTACTGAAGATTTTTGAAACTATGGTCATTGAGGAAATTAGCCTGTAGTTTTCTTTTTCTGTTGGGTCTTTCTCTGCTTTTGGGATCAAGGTGATGCTTGCTTCCAGGAATGAATTCGGGAGTATTGCTTCCCTTTCAGTTTCACTGAAGAGTTTAAAAAGCAGTAGTTCCTCTCTAAAGGTCTTGTAGAATTCAGCAGTGAGGCCATCAGGACCTGGTAATTTGGTAACTTCACTGGTAAGTTTTTAATTATGTTTTCAATTTCATTGATTGATATTGGGTTGTTTAGAATTTTTAGGTTTTCTTTGTTCAACTTTGGTAATTCATATGTATCTAGAAATTTGTCTATTTCTTCTGTGTTTTCCATCTTATTGACATATAGGTTCTCAAAGTAGGTATTGGTGATCCTCTGGATTTCTGCTAGGTCTGTTGTAATTTCACCCTTTTCATTCCTAATTGCATGGATTTGGGCCTTTTCTTTCCTTTTTCTGATAAGGTTGGCTAAGGGTTTGTCAATTTTGTTTATTCTTTTAAAGAACCAGCTCTTGGCTTCATTGATTTTTTTGTATCATTCTCTCAGTCTTAATTGCATTGATTTCTGCTCTGATCTTTATAATTTCCTCCCTTGTATGAGATTTGGATTTGTTCTGCGCTTCTTTTTCTAGAAGCTTGAGGTTCAGCATCAGGTTGTTTATTTGAGCTCACTCTGTTTTCCTAATATGAGTATTCACTGCTATGAATTTCCCTTGTAAGACTGCTTTCATTGTGTCCCATAGATTCCAATATGTTGTAATGGCTTTAAAATTTAATTGTAGAAACTCTCTGATTTCTTCTTTAATTTCTGCTGTGACCATTCAGGAGTGTGTTGTTCAATTTCCAATGTGTTTATGAAATTCTTGTGGTTTCTTTTGCTATTATCTCCAAGTTCATCGCACTATGGTCTGATATACAGGAGATAACTTCAATTCCTTTGCACTTTACTTGAATGAATTCTAAGAGCAAGTCTGTGGTCACTTTTGGAGAATGACCCATGTACAACTGAAAAGAATGTGTATTCTGATTTTTGTGGGGTGGAACACTCTGTAAACATCTGTTAAGTCCATTTGTTCAAGAGTTTGGTTGAATTCTAGTATTTCATTGTTTACTTTTTGTCTAGTTGATCTATCCATTTGTGACAGTGAGGTATTGAGGTCCCCGACTACTATTGTATTAGTGGTTATTTTATTTCTTTTTATTTCTTTTTTTATATTTTTGGTACCAGAGATTGAACTTGGCTCCTTGCGCTTGCAAGGCAGGGGGTGGAACCACTGAGCTAAATCCCCGGCCCATTTTTTCATGTCCATTAATATTTGTTTTATATAGTTGGGTGCACTAGTATTTGGTGCATATGTATTTATGATTGTCACCTCTTCCTCTTGGATTGTTCCCTTTACAAGGATGTAGTGGCCTTCTTTGTCTCTTCTTAATCAGTATTAGTTTGAAATTTATTTTATTGCCAAACAGACTAGCTAATCCTGCTTGTTTTCGGGTTCCTGTTGCATGGAGTATGGTTTTCCACCCTTTAACTTTCAGTCTATTAGTGTTTTTTGAATTAAGTGTTTGTTGCATGCAGCATTTTGTTGGATGTTGCTTCTTGACCCATTCTGCCAGTCTTTTGATTGGTGAATTGAGACCATTAACATTGATGGTTATAACTGCTATGTATTGACTTATCCTTGTCATGGCCTTTTCCTGTTGTTGGATTCGCCCCCTTGTGTTTAATTTCTTGTCTTGCCTGATGGATTTATTCTGCTGGGCTTTGTATGGTTGTGATCTTCACTGTTTTTTCCTAGGATATTACTTAAAATTTTTTTGAGTGCTGGTTTGGTATTCATGAAGTTCCTCAGGTGTTCTTTGTCATGAAAGTATCTTATTTCTCCATCAATTTTGAGAGATAGTTTTGTAGGGTACATCAATCTGGGTTGGAGCCTGTTTTACTTTAGGGCTTGAAATATGTCACTCCAAGCTCTTCTTGCCTTGAGGGTTTGTGTTACGAAGTCTGTTGTGATTCTGATGGGCTTTCCTTTGTATGTGATTTGTTTCTTTTCTCTAACTGCTTATAAAATTTTGTTCTTCTGTTGGGTTTCTGGAATCTTGACTATTATATGCTTAGGTGTAGATTTTTTTTTTAATCCCAACTAGTTGGAGTCTTATATGCCTCACTTATCTGTATATCAAATTCTTTTCCCCTGCTTGGGAAGTTTTCTGCCATTACTTCTGTGAACAGTATTTTTATGTCATTTTTACTATTGCCTGTTTCTTTATTGACTCTGATCAGTCTAATGTTATTCTTCTTTGCATCGTCTAGCAGCTGCTGGATTGATTTCTCATGGTCCTTTGCTATTTTTAAGAAATCTGTCTTTTCATGGTCAGTAATCACAATCCTGTGTTCTATATCTGATATTCTGTCCTCATATTGGGACATTCTGCTGCATAAACTTTCAATGGAATTTTTAATGTCCTGGATATCTGTCTGCATTTGTTCTATGGATTCCATTTGTTTCCTATGCTGGAATTCCATCACATTCCTCATCTCTTCTATTTTTTTTTTATCTGTGTCTGTTCTAAAGTTGTTAATCATGTCTTTCACTATGGACACTATCTCTGTTGTTATCTGAGAAATAATTTCTGATTTTGTTTTTTCCAGATCTTCTTTTGTAGCCAGTTTGTAGTCCAGGTGGTTGAGTTTCAGATTGTTCCTTCTTGTTGCTCCTGGGGGTTGTCTTTGGTGTTCTGGAAGTCTGGTTTTGAGACTTGTTTAGGTGTCTTCTCATTTCACCAATCCAGTCTGCTGTACCTTTAATGAGGTGACTCTTAGCTCTCCCAGTGGGCTTCAATTCTCAACAAGCCTCAGAGAAGCCTTCTCTCTACTGCTTACCACTGTGCCAGTTCCTCGGTTCAGAATCATGGCCTTCTGCATCCCTGCACTGGGCTTTTTTCCAGGTGGGCTTCTGTTTGGGGCCTGTACACCCAGGCAGCTGTTTTCCTGGAGGGCGTTGGCTGGGGCCTGCATGCCCAAGTTGCTGGTGTCTGGGTGGGGCCCTTGCTGGGGCCTGCTCACCCATGCCACTGTTGTCTGGGGGGGCTTTTGGGTGGGGTGTTATTTGTTTGTTTATACAGTGTTGGGGATTGAACCCAGGGTCTAATGCTTTCTAGACAAGTGCTATGTCATTGAACTACATAAACAGTACATAATTTTGTTTTATTTTAAAAATATCAATACACTACACTTAGCTGAATAACAGACTTTCCTAGGATAGGTAACATGAGGCTCTTACTGGCCCTTACCTGTTCCCGGGTCTGTAGACACAAACAATTGAATGTTTTAATGTGTCTGGTGGTAATATTCTCCATGCTGGCCTTGTGTTTATGCTTCTGCTTTATCATATAGGACATTATATGTTGACTTTCTTGTATGAGATAAGAGGCTTTAGAGTAGGCTCACACCACCTCCCATCACTGTTCTACATTTAGTCATTCCTGTCCCCAAGTCCTAGAATGGACCTCCATTTATCATCTCAACAATAAGAAGCTTTGTCTTCACACACTGTGACGGTACAGAGGGACTTTTGTGTCTTTGTTTTCCCTTTAGTTCTTCTCTTCACATTCACCTCTCCGTGAACATGGATTGTTTACTGTTCTGGTTAAACATTTATGTCTATGCTTTGTCAAAGCAAACCAAAGAGAGAAATGAGGCAACTCTAGCCAAGTGGTTCAGCTACGCAGAGCCAGAGAGTACAGCTGGTTCTACGCCCTTCCCTGAGGCCCATGGCGTGGCTCTTGAGGTCCTGGAAGGAGAATGTTCAGCCCAGGTTGTTTGTCCTCCCTCCCAGCCCCCTGGGAGTTCACAGACTCCCCTGTCAGTATGTTTCTGAGCCACTTGCGTTTTCTCTCCTATAATAAGCTTCTGGCTCTCCTTTGCCAAACTTTTCTACTGCATGGGTTTTATTTCCTTATTTATATGTAGATGCTCTCTATGTAATCTGATTATTCATAGTGGCTTGATTCATACATAACTTTACTTTTGAAAAAGTGAAATTTAACAATTTCTTCTTCTAAAACTAGTGCATCTTGAGTAGGCAGGTTTTGCCTTCCCCAAACTCTTACAGATGGCCCTCCTACATTTTCCTCAAAGCTGTTTTTATTTTTACATTAACTCTATAATTCTTCTGGGATTACTCTTATAGCACTGAGGAGTCTCACTTCCTTTGCTTTCACGTGGGTAGCCAATATAAGTAACTCTTGAAGAATCTCTTTTCCTCATGATTTTTCTGATTGATCCATGTCTTGATGCATTAGTATAAGCTCGTGGTGCATAATAAACACATTCACCTGGGGAACTGATGCACCACATATCACACCTTGATCCCTTTTACTTCCCCTCTTCTCCCTCCCATCCCCCCATCCCTTCCCATCTGCACAAAGTCTGTCTCCCTGTTTCCTATCATCTATCTTTTATTTTATTCCTACATTATTTAAATGCATTTTTATAGCCTGTATCAAAGTCTTGAATTAATTATAATTCTACTTTGGAGCTATCCTGTTAGACTGATCTTCAGGGTATATGTCAATATTATATTGTTTAATTCCCACAGCTTTGTAACAGATTTCATCTCAGGAAGTTAACTACCCCCACATTTTAATTTTTACTGTTCTTTTAACTTTTCCAGTTTATATCCTAGTATCCACATTTTAGAATTCATCAATCAATTTCTACTAAAGTCCCTTAGGGCAGGCAGGTCCAACCTTCGGCCCCAGACAGGTCCCAGGCATCCCTGGACAGCAAGTAACACAGCCCCACAAAACTGTAGACTTTTAACATTATTATGAGATTTTGGGGCAATATTTTCCATGACTCAGTTGTGTGGTGCTCAAGTGCAGACTACACAGGCAACCTGGATGGCAGTGTAGAGGGCTTGGTGCAGTGCTAACTCTGCCTCCTGTGCCACCAGAGTGCATTGACTTTAGAATTCTTTTGTGCAACTTTTGTAGTGAATCACGGCCATTGCCAGTGATACCACATCAACCTCCCTACACACCTGTGTGTTGTTATGACAGGCATTGACTGTAATTGAGCACACGTGTCAGCCTTCTTATTAAACTTGGGCTTATTGCATTATTTTGTAAAATACTTTAATAAGTTAAAGTACATTGAAGTAGGTTTGGCAGTAGAAATATAGGGAGTACAAAAATGTATCAAATAATTGTTTGCTCATGACATTGCTATAATTACATACACAACATTGCTAATCCTGGAAAATGGCTGCTTATTTACCAAATTTTGGAATGTATACAGTTGCAATCAGACATTGAACTCAAAGAAAATTTTGACCATGTCGCTTTACTAGGCTTTAATAAGACCTGTCCTCCCAGAGAAAAATACCTCTTACTTCACAATTACTCCTTATTTATATCACCCCTTTTTGGCTGTACATGTATTTGTAAACAACTATTCTTAGGATTAAGCACATAAAAAGTAAAATTAGATACAAAATTTTTGATGAGCACCTGGAGAACTCACTAACAATTGCAACCACTTCCATTGAACTAGACATTGATGCATTAATTTCACAAAAACAAGGTCAACTATTCTGCTAGGCTTGCATTTATGTTGCTCATTTTTAATGTTATAACAAATAATATAAAAATAAAGGAAGTTTTGTTACTCATGTACATTAACTATGTTGAATATTTGATAGATGGCCCAAGACAATTCTTCCTCATTCAGTGTGGCCCAGGCAAGCCAAAAAGTTGGGCATGCATGCTGTGGGAAGTGGAATAGAATTGCCCTGAATTTACAGATTTAGGAAGAGTAGTATCTCTCCCCTATATTGCTTCTTCCTGCCTAGTAATATAATCTCTTAGTCTGCCCCCTGTCACTCATAAGTGTCTTTAAGTAAAGTCTTACAATTATCTCCATAAAGTTCTTAGCATCAATTTATTGGTGTCCTGAGAGCAAGAAGACACAAATGCTTAAGAAGCCACCAATAAAATACATTCACACATTCAAGTGTCACAACTGAATATGCCAACGCATTTAGCTTTGGTAATTTAAAGAAGTGAAGAGACAGCATGCTGGATTGGTGGGTATTTCTTGAAGGGTGATTTGTCATAATTTAAGGAGTGAAAGGATGTGGTCATTTATGGTGTTACTTTGAATCATCCTTTGAGAGGGATCCCTTTCACTCATTGAAGAGAGAAAACCTCACCGGATGTTGAGGCTGCTCCTAAATACAGCACAGGCATCACATTTTTCTTATTTCCATTCAGACAGAATCTAACAAGAATGTTTCATCTGTATCTTTTCCGTAATATATGTTGCATTTGTTAAGCTTTGCCAAAGAGCACTCCACTCCTAGTCTACTTTTTCCTTTAAAAAATGGAATCCCACGTGGAATCATTCTTCTGGGTTTGGTTCCATATGTGAGAGTTTACTTAACTGAGCAACAAGCGCTTATTACATGTTAGATGCTAATTCTAGGGGTTAAAATAAATATGAGCTCATTTCATGTCTGAAACAACTCTGGAGGCAAGTGCTTTGTTATCTCATTTTGCAAACAGCCTCCAGGGGTTCAGTAACGCGTTCTGTTCGCACAGACACCGCATTGCATGGCCAATTCAGCCCCAAAGACGAGAGCCTCGTTCTCGGCTCTCGTCAGCCACACACGCCCCTCCATCCTTCGGATCCACTGCCATGGGAGGACACACGGCAGTGCCCAGGATTTATTCTGGTACAAGCAGACAGAACACTGAGCACTTAGAATTTCAAAACGGAAAGAGATCGGGTGTGGATCCAACCCTGCCTCTTCGTTCCGTGGCCAAGGGTGTCAACTTTAGGGTCCAGTGGATGCTCAAGCACCGGGAAGGAATCCATTTGTATTCCATGTAGATACATGAGATTTTAAGAATGAATAAGATAAATGCAAAATAAGAAATATATAGCCAACACTCATGCAGATGAACTACAAGGACTTTTGGGAAACTTTCTTCTTTTCTAAAATTTTAATTAAAAAAATTCTTTTATTGGTACATTTTAGGTATACAATACATCTACATTTATCATTGGGTGCTCGTACCTGTACATGATGTATCTTGGTTCTTATTTTTTCCCCATTACCTGTGCGCCCTTCACCCCCTCCACCCTTCCCTATTTACATAGATTTCGTTTCCATTTTTTTCTTTTCTCATAATTTTTCCTTTCCATTCTTCCCTTTCCCCTTCCCCTCCTACCACCCCTACCTCTTTGGACCTTTTCCTATTTCAAATTATCAATTATTCGTTTTAATCATTTTAATCCTTATTTACACTTTCAGTTTCTTATACTAGAGAAACTCTTCTTTTAGTTTAAAAATGCCAGAATTGAAGTTTAGTTAAGAAAAATAACAAGAATTATTACTCAACATACTTAGAAATCATAAAAAATGGGTGCTAGGAGTTCAATTAAACATTTTTGTTATTTTTTCCTCAAATGACATTTATTTCTCTCCTGTCTTTGGGCTTTGAAAGAGTTTCATTCTATACCAGTATTTATCCCTTATCAAGATTATAATAATTGTCATAATTTAGAAATGATACAACATTAAAGATCCATGATTTTGGGGCCTGAAATCCATGTACATAGTTCATTATGTAACATGATATTTGTGAAAGCCTTACATCATTTCAGCTGTACTAATACAGGATATATTACAAGTTATGAAATGTCTTTATCTTATAAAATATATAAATTTAACTGTAGTAAAGTGCACCTAAAATTTACCTTCTCCCACCTTTTTATGCAGTGGCATTGTTAAGCAGCATCACCGTTACCCATCTCCAGAACTCTGACAACCAACATTCTGCTTTTGTCTTGATTTGACAACTCTACCTTACATGAGTGGCACCAAGCTGTGTTTGTCCTTTCATGCCTGGTTTATTTCACTCAGCCTAATGTTCCCAAGGTGCACACATGTTTCAGCTTGCATCGAAACTTCCTTCCTTTTTGTACTGAATACTATTCCATTTTGCGTGAGCGCCACATTCTGTGTATCTGTCTGTTGGTGAACATTAGGGTTGCTTCTACCTCAGCTATTGTGACTTATGCTGCTGAGAACATGGATGTACAAATATCCCTTTGAGTTCCTGCTTCCACTTGTCTTGGATGTATACAGAATGTAGCATATATAATAGGAATTGTGTTCTATTTTTAATTTTCTGAGCAGCTGCTACATGCTTTTCATAGCGTTACATTGTTTTACATTCCCGCTAGGTGCACATGATTCCAATATCTTTGCATCCTCACCTGCAATGTTATTTTTTATTTTTTGATGGCAGCTTTCCTAATGACGGTGAGGTGACATCTTACTATGGTGTTTAATGCATGTTGTTTTAACCATTATTTATTTCTCTGATACCAGTCTGTCTTATAGTCTGAAGATAATAATTCTATAGCTTTGACCTCTTAAAAGAATTTCTCAATAATAGTTTGAAGTTCTCTCTTGTGTTAGGCCTGGGCTCCAATTATTTATTAAGGCATTTTAAAACCCGAGGTTACTCCCAGTGTTCTTGGCCTGGTGAAGTCAGGCAGCACTTGGCCCCAGTGCGGCAAGGGTCCGCCCTGAAGTCTAGATCTGGAAGCCCAGGGTCCTGTATCAGAGGCTTGGCCCCAGCTCTTGGGGGGGAGGAAGCTCTAGGTGATGGGGTCCCTGTGTGATCTTGGGGCACTGGGAGTCCTGGAAGGGGCAGCAGGGTGCCAGCCTCTTCTAGCTCCCTCCCAGCCTGCAGCCAGAGTTGGTGGCTTTGCTCCAGTTCGTGTCCCCTGAGGGGGGTGCTGCCCCTCACTGGCCCATAGCCACAGCCCAATCCACCATGTACCAAGCCTTGGAACTCAGGCAAAAGACTGGAGCTGCCTGACAGAGTGAGCCAGTGTGGGGCCACTTTACAAATGCCTGTGAGCACAGCGCCTGTCCAGCTGCCTAGAACTGTCTCCATCTTGATTTCTCTGAAAGGTAAGGCTCAATCGAATACAGTGGTACTTCAGCTTGCAAACTGAATTTGTTTTGCGATTTTGTTTGTGTTCGTGTTCATGTGGGGAAGATGGCTGTGGTTTTTTGTCACCTGATGTGGACTTTGTGAACAGAAGCAAAATTTTGTAAATGCTTTTGTTTGTGAACCAAATCCTTTGCAAACAGAAGAGTTCGTGAATCGAGGTCTTACTGTACTTGTATTTTCCTGCAACCTTGGGAGGACTATCGTGTAATCACTTTGAAGGAAAGTCCCAGTGACCCGGGGTCTGCGAGTTCAGCTGACCAGAGTGCTGTGCATGGCTGCAGCCCCCATTTTAGGCTGAGAGGGCACAGGGAGCATCAGCTCGATTAATAACAAGACGTCCACTACAAACGTGGCATATGTAATTCTGAAAATCCCTACATCCCACACTTGTTAAAGTCTCTTTCTTGTCTTTTTTTAAATCTCTGGTTTTAAAGAGATGGTTGTGAATTACTAACTGGTTTTGAAATGTTTGCCAATAATTACTTGAGGTCTATGTGTTATTATGTCCATATTCAGTATGTTATCAAAAACAAAGGCAGAAAATTATGACGAGAGAACAAGCCATGGGTATTTATGTCTTATTCTAGGCTCTGTTTCTGGTTTATGATTTCAAAAATAAAAGCACCAAAAATAAAGAGATACTGTGGCTGACACGCGGTGTTTCTTGAAATGGCAATCAAAACTGCCATGCTGGTCACCAGGGAGACAGCAGCTGTTCCCAATCTGCAGCTCCTGTTGCCTATCAGCTGACCCGGCTCCCGGGTCCCAGGGGTGAGCCCTGGGTCTGCCAGCCCACAGAGTCACATCTGCATGCAGGGCAGAGCACCGAGGCCTCAGACTCCTCGGTATCACAGGCTGTGTTCCACACACACACACGCGCGCGTGCAAATTTAGTTTTCATATAATAATATGCTATTTAGTTTTACAAAGCAGTATCTATTGCCTAGGTGATATTAAATCTGATTTCTTCTTTTTATTTTGTCTTAAGAAGTGTAGGAAAAATTAGATCAGTTTGGAGAGTGCCATTTTTCCTCGAGGAGGCAGCACTAAGTGGAGCTTCTCCATGCCTTGCAGAGCCGCTCAGCCGCTGGCACCATGGGCAGCGCCAGGCACACAGCTTCAGGTGTCAGGGAGCCCAGAATGGGGTTGTCTCTGTCCTCTGCATACCAGCAGTTCCTGTCTGTTTCCCAGAAATGAAACAGAACAATCACAACATTGAAAGGGGCTCCTCAGAGGGGAGGTTGGCGGCTGCTGGCCTAAGGGCTGGGCAAACAGTGCTTTCTCTGATGGTTGCCATCATCAGCCACCGGACTGGAGGCTCCCCCGGGGCCTGGCCAGCTGCCTCCCTGCCTGCAGCCCCTCTCTGACCACCCACTCTGTAGGGATATGCTCGTAGCGCTGGTCAGTCGCCCAGTGGTCCTGCATGCATATCCTAACCCCAGGCTGTGAGTGAGGTGACAGCGATGGCCGTGGCCTCTGCAGCTGGGCTGGGTGCACTCCCAGGCTGCCCTCCCCTCTGCCCACCGCTGCCTCTGGGAGCACAGTGACAGGACCAGAAGCAGCTTGCTCCGTCCTGCCCTGAGTGCTCAATAAATACCTGAACTGGTTAATAAGCATCATGGTTTCATATGAGTTAAAGAGGAAGAGGAGACCAAGAATACTTTTCTTGAGCAAAGGTCTAGTTCCAAAACCCAAGGAATCCATCTGGCCGTGTTGTATTAAGGGCGGCTTTGTGAAGATGGGGTCTTAATCTGAGAAAATGCAGTCACAGATACGCATGTTTTAGAGGCAAACCCGAGGGCTGCCCTGGCCTGTGTTCTGGTTTGGGTCTTTAGCTCTGGGCTTTCCACATGCAGGCAGGACCTCTGTTATGGTCTTGATTGTCATGGCTTCAGTTACCTGCAGTTAACTATAGTACAATACGATAAATGGGGGGGGGGAGCAGAGAGAGACAGGCAGCGAGAGAACAGTCACATAATTTTGTAATTCTGTAGTGTGCAGCTACAGTGGCTCCATTCCATCCCTCTCACTGCTGTTAGTCTTCTGCTCCTCACTTACGGGTTTGTAGCTTGCAGTTTGTATCTGGAATGTTCCCCCAGACAGGAGTGTTGAAGCCTGGTCCCCTGGTTAGCACTATGGGATGAGGTGGCCTCTTCAGGAGCGGAGTTAAATGGAAACTTCCAGGTCACTGGGGGTTGTCAGGCCATCAGAAGTTGTGTTAGTTTTCCAACACCATGACAAAAATATGCAATAAAACACCTCGAGGGAGAGAAGTTTGGCTTTGGCTGGCAGGGTGGTGGTCGCGGTCAGTGGGCTCCACTGCTGCCAGTCCCGTGTTGAGGCGGAAACACCGTGGTGGAAGGATGTGGCGGCGGAGAGCTGCTTCCCTCATGGCAGCCTGGAAGCAGAGAGACTGAGAAAGCCCAAGACAGCAGCCAGCCAGACATAGACCACGTCACACCCACGGTCCACTCCCTTCAGGGAGGCTCCACCTCCTGTTTCCACTGCCTTCCAACAGGGCCATCAGATTCCCATCTCATGAGTGGATTGATCCCCTGGCCAAGTCAGAGATTGTGTGATCTGCTCACCTTCCTAAGGCCCAAGCTCTGAAGACTGAAATTCTGGGGATACACTTTGGCCCCAGCCTTAATTGGGGCGAGCCCTCTGAGAGGGTCATGGCCACCAGCCTCTTCCACTCCTTTGCTTCCCAGCACCATGAGGGGAATGGGAGTGCTCCTCCCACCACGGTGGACTGTGCCGCCATGGGCCAAAGCAGTGCAGCCAACAGGCCGTGGACTAAACTTCCAAAACCGGGAGCCAAAGGAAACCTAAGTAGACTCACTCAGTGTCTGTTACAGTAACAGAAACTTGATTAATAAAGTACGGATAAGAAAAAAACCCATGTATGTACAAGGTTTGGCATTATCTGCAGTTTCAGGCATACAGTGGGCTCCTGGAATATATCACACTTGGATAAGGGGAGCCACTGCATAATTCCATGACAGGAAACAAGTTAAGACATCCTCCCAAATGTGTTTTTGTAAGTTCAAGCAAGAATATGTGGCCTGGGGGGGTGGTTTTGTAGCCTCACAGCGATGACATAGAATAGTGGGCTTTGTGCGACGTTATAAATATGAGAGATTATGAAGGGTATAAATCACGGCTCTGCCTCCCGAGGGGAAGAAATGAGGCAAGGAGGGTTGTGTGCTGGATGGTGATCCTTGTTCTGTGACTCAGGTACGTTTCAGCCCTGCACGAAGCCAGCGCTTTGCCCACACAGTGGGCTGGAGGCCTGGGGGACCTGCCACAAAGGAGGGGCTGTTTTGTGAAGATCTGTTTTCTATGAATCATTGGAGGGAATGAGAACCACATTGCTGTTTATGAAAGGCTTCTCAGCACCTGTGACTCTCCTCACAGCGTACTCCTAGAATAGCTATTTATTAGTTTTTCCTTTTATTTGTAAATAGAGGACTGTGTTCTAAATTGGAAAAAGCTAATATTCTCTTGATGGCCTTGCTCGGGGGAACATGGACTCTGCAATGAAATATTTTAATGATGCCTTTGGGGAAGTGGGGCATAAGAACTTTTACTTCAGTCTAATCAAGAAAGTTTTCAGGAGCGAACTGACACAAGGCCATAAAGACCTAAGAGAAACAAATTAAAAATGCTGCATCATCTTGGCTACAGCCAGCCTTATTATACACCAGGATATTTCAGGGAGCAGTAAGAGTGTTGAGATAAATGTTCACGAGCAAACAACACATTGCTGAGCCATATTAAAATAAATACCTTAGTTGATCAATTTCTAATCATAGTTTTTTTCAATGGTAATAAATGGATTTATTTATTTAGATGGTTGAGCTCTCACACTAAGTTTTTTTGTTTTTTGTTTTTTGAGGCAGGGTCTCACTACGTTGTTCAAGCTGCCCTTGAACTCACTATGTTGCCCAGCCTGGCCTCAAGCTCACAGCAATCTTCCTGCCTCAGCCTCCCAAGTGCTGGGGTTACAGGTGTGTGCCACCATACAGGCTTAGCTCACACTAAATTTTTACAAGCTAGTGAACACTGACAAATTATTTCCTCCACAGAACTATAGCCACACATTCCCAGAAAGTATAAATATATGGCTGAACTAAAATTAATACATCTCATACATACATATTAATTACATACACATTAATACATATATACTATCAATTACTAATAAAACAAATTAGCAAGTATCCGAATATTAAATAACACAGCTCAAAAGTCATATAAATATTAGATGTCAGCTCAGTTCATTAGCAGAAACACACTTTTGTTTTCGCAAGAGGCCTGGAAGAGAAGGAAAAGAATCACTCTTCCAACAAAAATAAATTGTTAAACAGTTTCTGGTAAGTATGGAAAACTATAAGAATTTCAGAAAATCTTATGATGGAGAATTGTTTAGCTATAGTAATAAAATATCTCTACCTTTAAAAAATACTAAGTATAGAACATATTCTCCGTGTTCTGAGTGACACAAAAGCAACATGTTACTAAAATCGCCCTCCTGTTCCTTTTCCCAGGCCCTCCCTGTTGAGTTGCACTTCAGAGCACAAACACTAAATTGCCTGTCAGCCTCTTGCTTTTGTAACAGTGTAGATTTTCAAACTGGAGTTTCTACATAACAGTGCAGAGTGAGACTTATAGAAACATTAAATAATAAATGCGGTAATAAACAGAACAATGAACGGTGAAGCAAACTTGCTGTGTATGGTGTTAGTGTGGGAAATGTAAACGTGAAGTGAGCAGGCAAATGGCTATACAGGCTCTGCGATGTTTGAAATGACTGAAGAAATAAACAGTGTAAGGTCTACAGTGTTCTTAGTTCCTGGAATTTTGGTTCTGTATGATACTGAAAATACGCAAGTGTTGTGCTGGGTGTTTTGGTGCATCTTTCTAAATGCTGGGGAAACCAGTGCTGGAGCTCTTCCAAGGCCTGCAACACAGCAGACAGCAATACATCAACCACCTTCTTCACAAAACTTGACTTTTATGAAACTTACCCAGCCATCAACAACCTGGTTGAATGGTGGTGCAGCATCTCAGCAGGCCAGTTGCGGACACAAAAGCTGCTTTCTCCACAAGAGCAGTGTCACCAGTCGAATTCTCTCACAACTGCATCAGTCCCACTCCTTAGGATCCTCTGGGAGTGTGCTGAGGGTTGCATGAGTTGGATGAGGCCGGGAAATGAAATAAATCTCCCAAACAAGCAGCCATTCCTTTGTCCAGGGATCCCAGGCAATACACAGGAAGTGCACGCAGGTTTGTTTCAGCCAGGTCAGAACTCCTGCCAGATGCTGTACAGGTTTCAGTTCACCACTCCTGCATCCAGTTTAGCCACAGAAATATCCAGAAAAATAAAATATTATGAAGTTTAAAAAATAAGAAAGGTTTTATTTTATTTAGTATGCTCAAATCAAGAAAATAATCATGTTTTGTAGCTAAATTATATTCACCTGTCATAGAGATGATATAACATGGAAATATGTTTGACATAGAATGTTTAGATTTTAAGCAAAACCCAAAGTCAAATAAATAAAGGTCTCATAATTGCAATTAAAATTAGCCAGATTTGGTTGGGATTTGCTCAGAGGTAGGGTGCATGCCTAGCATGCACAAGGCCTTGGGTTTGATCCCTAGCACCAAACCCAAACTAAAACATAAAGCAATATTAAAAAAAAAAAAAAATATATATATATATATATATATATAGGCTAAGAACTATAAGTTAAAGGTGAAAGTGAAACTAAGTTTTCTTAAAGACAAGTGTCATTGGCATTAAATAGAAAAAAAGCACAAGAGCACAAAACACCTGTTAGTTGGTTAAAGCTTTCTAGGGCCAAAGATCAAGTCTTAAACCTCAGCCTGGACCAGGTGCCCCAGTAAAGGTTGGTGTAAGAGAGTTATGAGGGTGGATGTGTACTCAGGAAATATTTTTTCACAATTTTAATGCAAAATTCAAATTTTGTTAGCTCCTAAGTCATTAGTTACTCAGTGTTATTGAAGAAGTAAAGCGTGATTTATTTTTGTCATGATTGAGTACAGAGCAGGAAGCAAATCTGTCATAAAAATTTAACACTTAGTAACATGTATGTTTACTAATGCATGGACACAAATTCAATGTGCAATGTTAGGTGTGCTGCCTCACCATCTGAAAGGCATGATAACTTTACAACACAGCAAAATGTAAAATTCCAGGTTAAAGGAGAAGAATCACGCATTTGATATGGCAGAAGAAATTTGAGAGAGCTGTAGCTTTGGAAAAGCAAAAGTATTTCCTGGAATTGAAAGAACTTAGATGTAGTCTCTAAACTCTGAAGCAATATTTAACCAGTGTGTGGTGCCTTCTAGGCATAATGCCTTTATTTTTTAAAAACTTCACAGCACTCAAAACCTACAGTGGGCAGAAAATAATACAGCTATCAGTTTTTAAAAACTAACAACCCGGGGAAACATTTGCAGCTCATCTCAGAAGCTGTTTTCTCCCTAACATGTAAAGATTCACCAGATCCACAGGCAGATGAGCACGGCCTCAAGGAGAATCGACCAAGGGACAGACAACTGAAAGAAACACAGGGCTCATAAATAAGAGAAGATCTATTAGTCAGTGAATAAAATTTGCTAAAATGCAGTATCATTTTAAAGTCTAAAGTATGACAATCACTTTAGTAAGCCGAGGTGGACACGGAGTTGATGTGAGCCCCAAACCTGCACAGCGGGTGCCAAAGGTAGCGCCATTTCCTCTTCTAGCGTAGGCACTGTGCCTGTAAATTTCCTTTTGAATTTTGCATCCCAAAACAGAAACACCATGTAGTACACACACACACACACACACACACCACCCCTATTGGCCCTCGGCCGCTCTCAGCCATGTGAGCTGATTAAACAGTCGCCACGCAGCATCACTTTTGCTGGCAGCTGCAGTGTGAAGGGCAAAGAGAGTCTGGATATGAGTAGGACTGGTCAGTGGCAAGCTGAGGGACAGGCGGGAGCTGCATTTCAGGACTGTCCCGCTGTGTGAGAGCACACGGCACAGGCAGAGGCGCAGGGAGCTCAGAGAGGAGCTGCGGACCCAGTATCTCCCAAGCGCACCCTATTAGGGCCTTCCAGAGAGCAGGCACCTGCGTGGGGCAGCAGCGACTCAGGAGGCCCCGTACCCCAAGGCACGAGGAAGGTTTTATGTGCTAAGCTGCGGGCCGTGGCCATCTCACATGTACACGGTCTTTCTCAACGTCACTGACACACTGAGCGTCAGTGGAGAAAGAGTCCAGCTGTTGTGGCAGGCACGAGGTCCTGGCTGCCTGTCTTAATGGCTTTGTTCATTCTACAGGGTTTGGAATGGGATCCGTGTGTGTTTTTCCCGTTTTTGTCCTCCGAGGCCTGGGTCCCACAGAAGCTGAGCCCTGTGGCACAGAGCTGTACACAACTGGCCCTGAGGTCGGAGAGGCTGGCGTGCCCTGGGGAAGTGAGGCATTGCAGGCCCAGGGCTGCTCAGGAGCAGGGTGACTCGGCACACGAGCGATGACACTGACACCGGACCAGGCATGGCTGATGCTTCCCTCTGCCCTTCAAACCCCCACAATAGTTTTTCTTAAGGTCACAGGGGACCATAAGGCCCACTCTAATGAGAAATGTACAGGAAGGGAATTCTGAGAAGTGTAGACCTGTTATGCTTCACAGAGCCCCCACAACCCGCATCCTACAGATTCTGATATATTGTTCTTTCATAATCACTCAGTTTGAAGTATGTTTTCCCTTGTGAGTTCTTTGGAAAATGGCTTATTTAGAAACATGCATGTGTGTGTTTTAAATTCTAAGTACAGGGATATTTTTAGCCCCCTAATTTAATCTTTCATGTTTTTACTGTCTAATTGTGGTCAGAAAACATATCCCATTTGTCTTAGTCTGTGTTCTGTTGTTATAGCTGAGGGCTACAGATTTACAAAGAGTAAAGTTTATTGGGCTGGACAGTTCAAGGTCAGCTGGCCCTGGCTGGCGAAGTCCTTGGCAGGGACCGCGCAGCATTCCAGTCCCGGGGTGTAGATGGGGACAGAGCACACTGGCTCAGGTCCCAGAGGTCCGACCTGCAAATTCTAGATTCAGTTTCTACCTCTTAAGATCCCAGAACAAGCATTAAATTTCAGTGTGAATTTTGGTGTGGACCTTTGAGCCAGACTGCAGTCTCGTTTATTCTGACCTGTTTTTCTGTGTGTGTGGACACATAGTCGTCTTTGATTATACTCTTTAGGCACGATGTTTTCTGCTGAGGATGGTGGTGCTGCTGGCACTCCCAGCACTCAGAGGACTGCGAGTCCCAGGCCACCTGAGCTACCCACTGAGAGTCTTCTCAAAATGTTTTTAATTAAGAAAAGCTAAGGATACAGTTCAGTGTGAGGTACTGGGTTCAATCTCCAGTGCCAACAACAACAACAACAATAATAATAATAAACAATAATAATAACTACAGTCAAGTACTGAGTTGGTGGGCAAACTTTAAGAAGAAACAAGACAGCAACACAGCCCCGGAGCCTGTCCTCCCCAGCTGCCCTGAAGGTCACCGGGAGAACTGCTGAGTGCGCAGTGGGGACGCCAGGAGACGCCACCCCGACCCAGGACAAGGCTGGCTCGGCGTCAGTAGCGAGGCTTTGCCCCGCAGCCCGCACGAGCAGGGCACCGCCTCGCTGCTGCCCGAGAGCCCGAAGGCTCAGCGTCCTTGTGCAAGCGACAGCCCAGCCGACGGAGGTGGATTCGCAAAGCACCTGCCCAGTTATTCTGCCGTTTGCTTTCCATTTTCTATTGTTACTTTTTAATCCTAACTTTGGCTAATCAATCTTTCAGCTTCTTAGCTATGCATGCGTTGGCTGTTTCTCTTGAGGGTGCATCTATGGCTAACAGTTTGGGTGAAGTACATGCTTCACGTCACACCACAGTCTCTCTCTACGCTGAGACTCTACGCCCCTCCGTGTCTTCCACCCCTGGGCCCTCAACCCACTGCATTTCCTTCCCCATCTCACGGACAGTGGCTGCAGAGCAGGAAAATTCCACTGACTTTCTTCTCCTACTTTTTCAATTATTGCCATTTCACATTCATTACAAGCCAGCCCTAAGGATGTTATTGATTTGTTTGCAAATTGCTCAATTGTCCTTTAAGGAACCATGAAGGAAAAATTTATCTTCTTATTTAACATTTTCGGCGCAATTCTTTCCTTCTTATAGGTCAGTGTTTCCCTTCCCCCCAGTTGGCCCCCATCAGCCTTGATTTCCCAGTACAAATTTTGGTGATCAGTTCTCTCAACTCCCGTTCATCACGAAAATGCGATTATCTTCTATTTGTTTCAGAAGGATATTTTAACGGACATGAACTTTTAGTTATCAATTATTTCCCTTTGAGAACTTTAAGGAAACTATTCTGCTGTTTAAGGGCTTCTGCAGCTTCTGAGAAGTGAGCTGTTGTGCGTACCATTTTCTCCCAGTGGGCACTCATTCTGTGACTTTTACTGCTTCTTTAATTTTCTTTTGCAGAATCAATTTCTCATTTTCAGCATTATTATGCTTTATGTATTCTGAAATTTTGGATTAGATTTTATTTTTAATCCACAAATAGCTTAAGAGAAAGTTTACCTTAACCATTGGTGAAGGTCTCTTTTTTGGAGGTGGAGACTAGGCAGTTTAGTTCTCTTTTTTATTGTGTTCTGATCAGAAAAATTTGTCTTTGCTACTTTTGGAATTTACTGAAGCTGGTTTTCTGTGACTTACTATTTGCATATTTCCTGACAAATTTCTGAGCATTTGAAAAGCAAGTTTATTCTGTGCCTATAGGATGAAGCATCCACCATGTGCAATTACAAATACCTAATTGTCTTGTTTAGATCTTCTATAATTACCTTTCTGTTGTTGCTCTACTTGAACTGTTATGAATTGAGAGAGACAAAATGCAGTCTCCTATTCTTAAAGTGTTTTTCTCCTGTTTCTATTTATATCTTCCACACTTTTTGATTTATGAATATTAATGAATGTTATTTGGTGCATGACTGTTAAATCTTCACCATAGGTTGCATAGTTTAGCATTATAAAATGTTGCTTTTGTCTAATTTAAGCCCTCCTCTTAACTGCATTCAACTTTTTAAATTAAACTAACTCTACTGTATTTGCCTGGTGTATTTTTATCCATTTATTTCAGTCTATAGTTCTTTTTTGTAAGTTTTATTTTTTAACTTTAGTTTTTCCTTGTATGTGTGTCCTGCTCCTAATAACTAGGAGAAGTGATTTTTTGTCATAGTGGTTAGGTATACAATTATTACTTTGTTTGCTATTGTTAAATTCTCCTTTCTTAAATCTGGTGTTTTTAAGTGGGCTTCCTACCGGCTTTTGTGGACAGAAACATTTGTCACTCTGTGACTGCCACATGCATTGCAATACTTGGCATTTCTTGCCAACCCAGTAATGCCAATAATGAACAGAGTTTTTGTGATTATCAGAAACATCCTCACATGTGATGAGATGTCCTTTAAGCAGGTACTTTTATTGGTTGAGAAATATTCCTTCAGAAATTTATATCAATTTCTTCTTTCATTCTCATAACTTGTTTTATTAGTTTTTAAAACTATTTGCTATTTTGTACTCTGAACTATATTTATACCTTTATTACTGATTTATCAGCTTGGGAAAGTGAATAAACCATGATACTGTGTCTCATGTTCTTGGTCTTTCCTTTCATAACTTTTGTTAGTAACATCCTTTCTTCACTATCAAGGTTTAGAAGGTGACTTTGGGTTCTATATCCATAATACCTACACAGCCATGTGCCCCAAAATGACACGTCAGTGATACATCACACGCACTACAGGGGTCTGTTGTGGTGTATATCTAGCTGTCCCCTCAAAGCTTTGTGTGTTTATAGGTGAGGCTTTTAGGAGTGCCCAGATCATTGGTGTGTGATCCTGGATCAGTCCACCAATTGATTAAACATGGTTCTAGGTGTGGATAATGGTGAGGCCCATCTTAGCCATGAGTGGCACTAATCAGTAAACTTGTTGCCAGAATGGAACAAAAGGGAAAGGAAGGCTGCTGCTTGCTGCCTCCTGCCTGCCTTGCCATGGACTGTTTCTCCTCTGCCATGGTTCCCTGCTATGCTGCCCTGCCTTGGAGCCAGCTGATTATGGACTGAAACCTTTGCAAATTGTGAGCTAAAATAAACCTTTCATTCTTTAACTTGTGAATGTTGGGTATTTTCTCCCAGTAATGAAAAAATAACTAAGACAGCATCCCAAAATATTGTGTATTACAATGACATCATAACCATCAGTATAAGTATGCACTACAATGACAAAGCTGTCAATGATACATTTCTCAGAGTGTAATTCCACTATTAAGTGATGCTTAGTTATATTTGTTTTTATTTTAGTACTATAAATAGATTCAATATCCCTTATATATCTTTTTACTTAACATTTCAAGTTACTTCTTGGTATAATATTTAAAAAGTATTCAAAGAAAAAACATTTCCTCTGGATAGTTTATCTTTATATTTGAAAAAACAGTTGGCTCGACATCAACTGTTCAACTGTTTAGATTATATTTTTCTTGAAAATATTAGAGAAGTTTCTGTACTCTCTTCTAGGGTTGTTATGGAAAGATTTTGTTTCTTTTAGTCTCTCTGTTGAATGCATTCTTATTTTTGAGGTCTAAGAGCCTTAATTGTACCTACTTTACAGTTGAATTTTCTAGGTTATAATTTTCCTGGACAAAAATGTCTGTCTTAATTTGTGCATGTACACTTTGTTTTTTTGAAGTATGTCTTTAAGTATTTGTTCTACTTCGTATTTGACTTTCTTCTTGGATGACTCCATTTATGAACATATTTAATTTTTAGTCTGTCATATTTACTATGTTTTTCTAATCTTTGAAACTATTCATTTACATTTCACCAACTCACTGTTCTCATTTCTGTCCTCTATGTCAAGGGTTGCAACCTTTCCTCTAAGGAGTGAGATAGGAAATATTTTATGCTGTGTAGACACGTGTGTTAGTCAGCTTTCCAGTACTGAAACAAACACCTGAGGTAATCAACTTATAAAAAGGAAATGTTTATTTTGGCTCATAGTTTTGGAAGTTTTGGTCCATAATCAAGCTTCATACTCCATGGTTAGCAACAAAAGAGGTGGTGAGAGAGGGACCAGGCCACAGATGGCCCATGAAGGGCACTGATGAGGCTACTGGAAGCCTCCCACCTTGCCTGCTGGTTAGGTCTCCATCACCTCCCAGCAGCGCCAAGTTGGGGATGGAGTCTTTAACAGTGGGGTCTCTGTTACAGATTCTCCTTTCTTTTTGTTTTATCTTCATCAACCATTACAACTATTTGTTGCCAGTGGGCCATATGTAAGTGGAGTGGGCTTGATTTGCCCTCAGGCTGTACTCTGCCAAGCTCTTCTGTCTTCTCAGCAGTGCCTCTATTTTTTTTTTTTTGCATTGCCAACTTCATTTTCCTTTATCTGATAAATTTGGTTTCTTTCTTCAACTTCTTTAATAAGCACTGTCAACTTACAGTACATATCCTTCTATTTTCTTGCAATTTTTTCTCTAAATGTAAAAAAAACCCAGTGTTTTTTGTTCTTGCGACATTGAGATAATTAATTCACTCTGTTTTTAAACTTCAGAGGAGTTCATTTTTCAGAATTTCAGCAGCTCTGTGGAAACACTTTTCCAGTGAGATTTTTCAACTGACATCTAATGGTCCAGTTTCCCCCAACACCCACCCCTTTCTTTTCACTATAGAACTCTGTAGAGGTCATTTCTAAGTCTCATGTGTGTGTGCATATTCAGGGAAGGTCCACGTTTCTAGACCTGGCAACTCCTGATCACATATGTAATGAGGAAACAGGACTGTGTTCCAATCTCACAGAGGTGACCTTCCTCTCTCCCTCCTCTCCTCCTTCAAATATTGCCTGAGTTTCATCTCAGCCAGTGGAAACAGACAACTGGACCACTGTGATAATGAATAAAAGTCTGTCCTCTTCCCTGCTGCTGTGAAGCCATGTTACAAAAAGGCTTTTCCGTGCTTCACATCTTGCTCTTCCTCCTCTGCTGTATTAGTCATCTGTCCTGTCTCTGAGACAAAATACCCAACACCCACAGTTTAGAGGAGGGGAAGTTAATGTGGCTCATGGTTTTGGTGGATTCAGTCCATGGTCAGCTGGCTCCGAGGCAGAAATAATAGGGAAGAAGGACCTGGTGGAGGAAAGCTGCTCAACCCATGGCAGCCAGGAGGCAGAGAGCAAAGGGAGGAGCTGGGAATAATAAAACACCCTTTCAGATCACACCCCCAGTAACCCCCTCCAACCATACCTCACCTCCTATCAGCACATTCAGCTATGAACTCATCAATGGCATAACCTACTGAGGAGTAGGGCATCCTGTGATCCAGTCACCTTCCAAAAGCCTCATTCTGAACACCTGAGATTTGGGGGACATTTTTGACCTAAGACATAGCATCTCCTTTCTGCACAGCGTCCAGGAGGGCCCTTTAGGTGTTCTCTTCTACAGTAGGGTAGGCATGGATTTAAGTATTTTACCCTCACCACCGAAACAAGTGCTCTGTAGGCCTCTTAGCAGCTCTGTACAGCCTGGATACCCACTACTGCTCCCCTCTGCACACACTTCTGTCTGACCTCCTTGTCCTCGGGCTGCTCTTCATCATATTTCATGGCTTTCAGGATTTGTCCCTTTATTAGAGGTAAAGTTTGTTATTTTGTGTCTTGGTCTCATGGCTTTTAAGGAGTTTCCAGAATATGGAAAACTGCTGTGTGCTGTAGTCTTTGATCTGAAATACTCCTTACCTCTTTTAACCTAACACATTTTGTTATTTTCTACAGATTATTTTCTCCTTCTAGGGAGTGTGAATTCTCCTGCTCACCTCCTTGAGTAGTTTCTGGCTGCTTTGTTTTGGATGGTGTCGCAGTTGTTTTTCTTGAATTGTGGAAGTTGTCTTAGAGAGTGGTTTCCACTTGATTTTGCCAGAAATCTAAATGATCAGCTGGTTCAACACCAGCTTTTATGCCAGTGTCTCTCTCTGGAATTCTTGTGCTAGATGAGCACTATAAACCTGGACTCGGATCTCTGTTCGATTTGGAATTAAATTGATTGCTTATGAATTTTTTTCCTCACCCCATAGGAGGATGAAAACTTCCACTGGTGTTTTTTTTTTTTTTTCTGTTAGCAGATGGGGTTTTAATTCCCATTTTATGAAAATCTGAAGCCCGTTGTCATTGCTGGGTATAATATGTCTGATTAAGGGCTGCTCCACTGCAGTACTAGGGAAGGCCAGAGAAGGAGAAAATTGTTTCTAAAACAGAACTGCAATTAAACTGTTTCTAAAACAGATCTGCAATTAGATTTGCTTTCTGCTCATTCCTTTTCCCCACTCTCCCTGGGGAAGGCCATGTTGGTCACTCATCCTAGATTCTGCTCCGTTCCCCCTGCTCATAGCTCTCTCAACTAACGTGTCATAATAAAATACTTTATAGGTTTGATTTTGCTACAGTTAGTAACATGGCTAATTAATCACTACTGAAAACCAGGGCCAATTATTCAGAAGCTTTGTTTTAAATCTTGGTGTCTAAAACCATTTTACAGCTCTGTGCTCCTTATGAGACATTAGAATTCTGTTCTGGGATTAAGGGAGTGTGTGAAAAACCATCCATACACAAATCTGACACCGTTATGGTAGAAATACCTATTCCATCGTTATTGCAATTGGAATTTTCCATGTGAAAATACAAGAAATAAAGAAAGGCGTAGGGTGACAAGTGTAGGCTGGTGTGTGTATGGCTCCATGCTTGTCCCAGTCAGGGAGGCCAATCACTCATCACTTACAACACCGAGAAGGTTTTCTTGTTAGCTTGAGGTCCATTTTTATTAGTGTAATGATGATATATACATACTGCTTCAGACATTTTCACCAAGGCACTAGTCGATTGTCCCTGTAGAAAGCCCTTCAGTGATGCTGTATAAAAGATTGCCTGTATATTTTCACTTGCACCTTTTCAGTCGTTCAAATAGCCACCAGTGCTTGAGGCCAGGTGGAGAGAGTAGTTATGTTGTCTGTGTGTTGTTTTTCAGTTGCCTCCTGATATAAAAAAGTTTTGCTACATTTTTGCATCTGAAGGAATAGAAGAAAGTGAGCTTCCCCACTAAGTCTCTGTTTAAACATTTTCAGAGAGAAATTGAGGGACACAGGGTGAAGAAATGGCTGACTTAGTGATCTTCATGGCGGCCACCTCCTTAGCCCAGGCAGTCAATGCTGGAGGCGCAGGTGAGCTGAACACACCACGGAAATAGAGATCGCCCCAGTGTGCAGACACCTGCAGGAGTATCAGTGGAGGGCTGGAGACACGGCCCTTGGCAACGGGCTATGAGATTGTGTGAGTCAGGGCTGCTCTGTCTCCTCACAGCTGGATAATGTGACACTGCATCGAAGGAGGTAAATGAAAGGCTGGAATTCCTGAGCTGTACTTCAAAAATCATTTCAAACAATCCCCATGGATCACTTGGATATTTTTCAACAGTTCCCAAAGCAACCTTGTTGATAGGACAGAAGCAGCACAGTGAGACAACCCGAGATACTGGGCTACGCAGTGCATTAGTTTTCTGTTCCTGCAACAAATACCTGAGGTAACCAACTGGAAACCAGAAAAAGTTTATTTCGGCTCACAGTTTTGGTGGTTTCTGTGCCTGGTTGGTCGGCCCGTCACGTGGGGGCCTGTGGTGAGGCAGGGCTTCATGGTCAGCGTGAGGGGGAGGAAGCTGCTCACTCACGGTGGCCTGAAGTGAAGCGAAGGGCAAGAGAGTGGAGCCCACTGTGACCTAAGCTGCTCAGCAGGTGCCACCTCTGAGAGATCCCACAGCAGCTTGGCAGTGCTGAGCTGAGGCCCAGCACATGGGCTGGCCTTCGGGGGGCGACCCAGAGCCAAACCACACCAGTACGGAGCTGCAAAGTGGGTCATTGCCAAACAGGACAGTTTCCTTTGATGGTTATCATAGGTACTTGCTGACTAAATTTGGTTTAGCGTTTAATGTCATCATTTAAAATTCAGTCACTATTCCACCTATGTAAGCAGAAAGCAAGGTTATCTGGAAACCAGTGTTTTTTCTAAGATGATTTACTTTAGAGACAAATATTATTTACCAAATTAATGTTCCCTGGACAACTTGAATCTTTGTTTTTACTATTGTTTTGAATAATTTGGAAGGAGGCTTAGAATTTTTATTAGAAGGAATGAATGCTTAATAAAGATTTCTTCAAGAAAGGAGGTGCATTGCATTTATGAATGCACTGGTTATGGTAGGTTTCTCTTCATTTTCATGCATCTGTTTTTCTTGTGCAGTGAATTATTTCAGGACAAAAACTATGTTGTAGTATTCTTTGTTATTTCTTCATTCATTTAATATTGTATTGCAGAGCAAATTTTTAATAAATATATCTCTAACAAAATGATGAGTGAATGGATGTGAAGTGTTTCGTATAAATTAAAGAACAGCTGTGTCTCCACCGTCACAGTGCAATGACGCAACTTCCCTTTACAATAGTAAACTGTGCAAAGTAGAGATGTTTAATGTGCTCATAGTTCATAGCACCATAGTAAAGACTGCCTGGATTGTAGGTAATGTTATTATGCATGTAGTACTGTTTCTTTCCTAGTGGATTTGCTATTTTCAGAAAAAGATTTTGGAATTTTAAAAATCTATAAATGTGTATGTATGTTGGGCAATGAACCCAGATTCTGCACATACTAAGCATGCCTGCTACCACTGTCAGCCTTGGGAAAGCCCATACCAGTACCTGGCAAGTTAGGCGATGCTACATCTAGCTATGAGCTGAGGCTCACTCATTGTGTGTACTGATAGGAATTCCAAAGGTCTGCACTCTCAGGAGTTCATTTTACCCTGAAGGTGAAATCGGAACATTCCAAACGGAACAAAGGTGCTGGCTAGCTGATTCAGCAGAATGTGTGGAACTGGACTGGAATAGAGTAGGGGATGTGAGGCAGTTGTCCCTCAAAGGGGTGGTGGCGGGGGGAGAAACTATGTTAGTTATTGGTTTCCCTAAATTAATATAACTGTTGTTAATAAATGTGTTGCTAAACCATCACTCCAGGTTCATCTTGCATTCTGCTGCTCCAGCCCTAGATGTATCCATTGTGGTAAGAGTCCCAGGGGTCTGGTCACAAATGGTATCAACAGTTAAGCTCCAGGTGCTGGTATGCTTGTTGCTGGGATGTTGTGGCTTCTCGGCTTGCTCAGTAGAGGGCTCTCAAAAGTAAAGGTGGGTATGCTGCCATGTCTGTACGTTTACTTTTGTAATTACTGTTCTGTGCCACCCTCTGGACATACTGTAACTAAAATTTAGGTTCATGATGATGCCTCCAACTCTAACCCAGTACACATGGCTCATTCTAGGCTTCCATTGCTTGTCTGTAATTTCCCACACCCACAGGGAGAAACCTGACTCCAATCACCCACCGTCCACATTCTTATTCATTCAACCTCATTATATAAGTACATCAGTCCATGAGTTTCCATAGGGAGTCCTTTCAGGACCTTCACAGGCATCAGAATCCCTGGATGCTCAAGTCCCTCAGATAAAATGACACAGTTTTTACATGTAACCTACACATGCCCTTTTGCTGAGTACTTTAAATCATCTCTAGGTGATTTATATCACTTACCCGATACAAAGTAAATGCTACATAAATAGTTGTTACACTGAATTGTGTAGGAAATTATGTCAAGAAAATGCCTTTATTTTTCAAGTACAGGTGCAATTTTTTAAAAAAACGTTTTTGATTCACGGTTGGTTGAATCTAAAGATATGAAGTCTATGGATAGGGAAAAGCCAGTATGTAACAGTTTTACAATTGTTAACCTGTACCACCACGAGAAATAGCTTTGCCAAATAAAGTACATGCTTATAGCAGTTTGATTTTAGTCTTAGGATCTCCACTCAATCCCGAGGTTACTTAAATCAGCAACTCTTCTCCATACCCTCTTCAGTGAGGTCATGGCATACAATTTACACAGAATTAGAGTCTTTTGTTATAATTTGCATTGCATTCTGATATTCCTAGTCAATCTAGTTGACTTTGTTTTCCTTTGCATACATAAAACTTCACTCTTTGTGCCATTAATTTCTATGAGTATTGACACCGTAGCCAATAATGAAGGGCCTTACATAATAGTTTCACCGCCCTACAAATTTGCCTGTGCTTTAAATATTCATATTCAGTCCTCTTCCCTCTACAAACCCTTCAAGCATTAAGCTATTTTCTATCTCTATAACTTTGCTTTTTTTCAAAATGTCATTTAATGGAATCAGGTAGTAATGTAGCATTTTAAGATTGGCTTCTCTTACTCAGCAATTTGTATTTAAGATTCATCCTGTTTTTCCTGCATAGATTATTAGCTCTTTGTTTTTCTAATCACTGAATAGTGTTTTTCCATCGTACACATCACACAGACATTTCCATATGTATATACCACAGTTTGTTTATCCACTTAGAAACTGAAGGACATTTTGGTAATTCTCATGTTTGGCAATTACGAATAAAGAGGATCTAAGTGTTAGTGCCTGGTGTCTTTGTGTGGACTCCAGTTGCTAGATTAACTGATAAAACCTTGTGTAGCTTTGCCAGAGATGGCAATATTTTGTGTTCCTGCCAGCACTGATGGAGAATACCTGTGGCTCTCAGTCCTCACCAGTAATTCATATTGTCAGTCCACTTTGTATTTAACTATTCTCACAAACGTCTAGGAGAAACCCATGGATGTTTTTCTTCACGTTTCTGTACTGGAAAATGACGTGGGGTGACTTCTCCTCTGCTTGTTCATCATCTGCACATCTTTGATGTTCGTGACATCTCACCTAGATTTTAATTGAATGGCTTATTCACCTAGTTGAGTTTGGAGCATTCTTTTGATATTCTGCATCTGAGCCAGAGTAAGGCTTGAAAACACTCTCTCTTAGTCGGTCTATGGCCCATCTGTCCATTATCTTAACATTGTCTTTCAAAAAAGCAAAAGTTTTAAGTTATATTAAAGTCCCACTAGTGACATTTTCCTTCATAGATCATGTTTTTGGCGTCTTGTCTAAAACCTCACCACAAACACTAAGGTCTCATAGAGTTTTCTCAGTTTTGTCTGTAAGTTGTATAGTTTTCCATTTTAATTTTAGGGCTATGACCAATTTTGAGTAAATTTTTGTATAAAACATCTGGCTATTGTCGAGTTTTCTCTTTTGTATGCACACATCCGTTCTGACACAATGCAACAGTGCTCAGGAAAAGATCTTTTCTCTGCTGAATCAGCTTTACGCCACTTTCAGAAGTCACCTGGCTAGATTTTTGCAGGTCCTTGTGTAAGTTCTCTTTTCTATTCCAATGACCTGTTTACTCTTTCCCCAGTACCATGCTGCCTTGATGGATGTAGCTTTATAATAACTTTGATCAGATAATTTCAGTCCCCCATCTCTATTCCTTTTTAGTATTGTGTTGGTCATTCTTGGTCCTTTGCCTTTCTATACAATATTATAATCAGGTTGTCGATATCTACAGAACAAAAAGGATGCTGGGGTTTAGAAAGGAATTTGCTTGAATTGGTGGACCAAGTTGAGAAGCATTAGCATCTTAAAGTGTTAAATATTCTGAACAGAGTATCTCTTCATTTATTTGTATCTTCTGATAGCTTTGCTAGCATTTGCAGTTTTTCTAAACATAGGTTCTGTACCTATTTTGTGAAATATTTAAGAATGTCTTTTTGTATTATAATGTTTGTTTCAAATTCTAAAAGTATTCAATTTTTGACATTAAGAATGGTATTAGGTAGAAGTTATTATTCAAAATGATCTTCATTATGTTAAGTAGGTTCCCCTTTATTCATACTTTGATAGTTTCAATCAGAAAAATGTTCATTTTTCTTGAATACTTTTTATGAATTTACTAATGTGATCATATAATTTTTATAACAAGTATAATAATATGATGTCTTACATTAACTAACATATATATGCAAACAACTTTACATCCCTGGAATGAATTTTATTTGGTTGTAATGTGTTATCCTCTTCATATATTGTTGATATGTGTTAATAATATCCATTAAGGATTTTTGCATCTATGTTCTTTAGAGATTGGACTATGGTTTTCTCTTTTTTTTTTCCTACCAGGGAGTATAAAAGATTTTTTAAAAAAATTAGTATATGTTTGCAGTACATAATGTTTACATTCCTTATGTGGAGTTGGTACATGTACATGACACACCTTCATTCCATTTTATATCCCCTCTCCCTTCCACTCCCTCCCCTTCCCTTCATCCCTTTTTTTTTTCTTGCTTAAATTCTTTTATTGGTATGTTTTAGGTATACAATACATTTACATTTGTCATTGGGTGCTGGTACCTGCACATGATGTATCTTGGTTCTTATTTTTTCCCCATTACCTGTGCGCCCTTCACCCCCTCCACCCTTCCCTATTTATATACTTCGTTTCCATTTGTTTTTCTTTTCTCATAATTTTTCCTTTCCCTTCTTCGCTTTCCCCTTCCCCTCCCACCACCCCTACCCCTTTGTACCTTTTCCTATTTCAAAGTATCAATTATTAGTTATTAATCCTTTTAATCCTTATTTACACTCTCAGTTTCTCACGCTAGAGAAACTATTCGGTATTTACACATGTGTGTCTTATTTATTTCACTTAAGAGTATGGCCTCAGTATGCATCCATTTAGCTATAAATGACTCTAGTTTCTCATTCTTTATGGCTGAATAGTACTCCATTTTATAAAACAACCACATTTTCTTTATCCAGTGTCCAGTTGATGGGCACTTGGGCTGTTTCCAAGCTTTAGCTATTACAAACTGTGCTGCTATAAACATGGGTGGACATATATCACTGTGGTATGATTCTTTTAATTCTTTTGGGAAGATACCCAGCAGGGGAGTAGCTGAGTCAAATGGGACCTGTAGTCCTAGTTTTTTGAGGTATCTGTGTACTGATTTCCATAGTGGTTGCACCAGTCTGCACTCCCACCAACAATGGAGAAGGGTTCCTTTCTCCCCACACCCCCGCCAGCATTTGTTATTGGTTGATTTCTTGATAGCAGCCATTCTTTGTGGGGTGAGGTGGAATCTCAGTGTTGTTTTCATCTCTCCAATGACCAGTGATGCTGAACATTTCTTCATATGTTTATTTGGTGCTTTTACATCTTTGTCTGAGAAATGCCTGTTCATTTCAGATGCCCATTTTTGAATTGGGTCTTTGAATTTGGGGGCGTCTAATTTTTTTCAGTTATTTATAGATTCGAGATAGTAGCCCTTTGATTTACAGCTGCTAAAATTTTTTTCCCACATTGTAGGTTGTCTCTTAGCTCTGGGGGTGGTTTCTCTTGCAATGCAGAAGCTTTTTAATAAGGTGAAATCCCAGTTGTTGATTCTTTCTGCTAGTTCCCATGCTATGGAGGTTTTGTTCATAAAGTCTTTTCCAATGCCAATATCTTCAAGAGTTCTACCTAACTTATCTTCCAGCAAGTTTAGTGTTTCTGTCTTACTATTTAGATCTTTAATCCACTTAGATCTTAGTTTAGTACATGGTGATAGATATGGGTCTAGTTTTTATCTCTGACAGGTTGAAATCCAGTTTTCCCAACACCATTTATTAAATAGGCTATCTTTCCTCCAATATGAGTGGTTGGCTCCTTTGTCAAAGATGAGGTGGCTGAGTGTGTCTGGAGTTGTTCTTGCATATTCTAATCTATTCCACTGATCCTCAGGTCTGTTTCTTTGCCAGTACCATGCTGTTTTTATCACAGTAGCTTTGTAGTATATCTTCAAGATGGGTATTGTGATACCCCCTGCTATGTCTCTGTTGCCTAGAATTGCTTTTGCTATTCTAGGTCTCTTCTGGTTCCAAATGAATTTTTGGATTGTTTTCTCTAGTTCTGTGAACTATATCATTGGAATTTCAATAGGCATTGCATAAAATCCATATAGTAGTTTTGGAAGTATGGCCATTTTCACTATATTGGTTCTTCCTACCCAGGAACAAGGGATGTCTTTCCATTTTCTTATATCCTCCTCAATCTTCTTTTTCAGAGTGCTGTAGTTTTCAGTGTAGAAGTCTTTTGCTTCCTTTGTGAGGTTGATTCCTAGATATTTCATCTTTTTTGGATGCTAATGTGAAAGGAATTGTTTCCCAAATTTCTCTCTCAGTGAGCCTGCTATTTGTGTACAAGAAGGCTATTGTTTTTTGAGTGTGGACCTTGTATCCAGCTACTCTACTCAATCTGTCAATTAAGTCTAGAAGTCTTTTGGCGGAGTGTTTTGGGTCTTCTATGTAAAGTATCATATCATCAGCACATAATGACAGTTTAACTTCTTCCTTTCCCATTGTTATTCCTTTTATTTCTTTCTTTTTTCTAATTGCTGTGGCTAATGTTTCCAGAGCTATATTGAACAGAAGTGGTGATAGTGGGCATCCTTGTCTTGTTCCTGATTTTAGTGTGAAAGTTTTCAGTTTTTGACTATTTATTATGATGTTAGCTGTTGGTTTTTCATAGATAGCCTTAATCAGGTTGAGATAAAGACCTTCTACTCCAATTTTCTGTAGTGTTGTTATCATGAACGGGTGTTGGAATTTGTCAAAAGCCTTTTCCGCATCTATTGAGATGATCATATGGTTTTTGTCCTTGACTCTGTTAATATAGTGTATTACATTTATTGATTTATGAATGTTGAACCATCCTTGCATCCCTGGGATAAATCTGACTTGGTCAGGTTGTATGATCTTCTTAATGATTCTCTGTATTCTGTTTGCCAGTATCTTGTTGAGGATTTTTGCATCTATGTTCATTAGGGAGACTGGCCTGCAGTTCACCTTTTTTGGTTGGGTCTTTCCTTGGTTTTGGAATCAAAGTAACACTTGCTTCCAGGAATGAGTTTGGAAGCTTTGCTTCCCTTTCAATTTCCTTGATGAGTTTAAAGAGTAATGGCAATAGTTCTTCTTTAAATGTCTTGTAGAATTCAGTAGTGAAGCCATCAGGGCTTTTCTTTGTTGGAAAATATTTTTTACATTTTCAATTTCACTCATTGTAATTGGGGCATTTAGAATTTCTATATCTTCTTCATTTAACTTTGGTAATTCATATGTATCTAGGAATCTGTCCATTTCTTCTGTGTTTTCCATTTTATTAAAGTACAGGTTCTTGAAGTAGGTATTGATGATCCTCTGGATTTCTGCTGGTTCTGTTGTGACTTCCCCTTTTTCATTCTTAATTGCATGGATTTGAACCTTTTCTTTCCTTTTTTTGATAAAGTTGGCTAAAGGTTTATCAATTTTATTTATTCTTTCAGAAAACCAACTCTTTGATTCATTACTTCTTTGTATTGTTCTCTTAGTCGCCATTGGATTGATTTCTGCCCTAATCTTTATAATTTCCTCTCTTGTGAGAGCTTTGGATTTGTTATTGTCTTCTTTTTCTAGGAGTTTGAGGTTCTGCATTAGGTTATTTATCTGAGTTCTCTCTGTTTTCCTAATATGGGCATTCACTGCTATGAATTTCCCATGTAGAACTGCTTTCATTGTGTCCCATAGATTCCTGTATGTTGTACTGGGATTATCATTTACTTGTAGAAACTGTCTAATTTCTTCTTTAATTTCCTCTGTGACCCATTGGTTGATCAGGAGGGTGTTATTCAATTTCTAGGTGTTTCTGGGAGTTTTGCAGTTTCTCATGTTATTGATCTCCAATTTTATTGCTCTGTGGTTTCCCTTCATCTCTTGATCACCTCCCTATTTGAGAAAGATCTATCTCCCAATTTCTTTTTGTCTGTTTTACATTTTGTTCTTTATTTATAATTTGGGTTTCTCACATAAGGTGTGATATTTAAGTTTTTGGAGCCTTTTCTTAACTTTTGGAGCCTGTTTCTTACAAGCAGTACACAGCTGAATCTTTTTATATTACTAAATTTATTTCTGTCTTGGTTTCTTTAAATGTGAAAACATTTAAAGTGATTATTATTATAGTTTTACTGTCTTTGTAATTTTGGAGTTCATTGCTTTTTTCTTTCTTTCTTTCTTTCTTTTTCTTTTTCTGTCTGTCTTCTCTATTTTTAACTAAACAATGATTGTTTTTATATCTCCTCTCCTGGCAGATATTATATGTACCTAAAGTTTCTATTTTTTAAAGATTTTAAAGATTGTTACAATCATCATTAGTTTTGTACTTATGGTTTGTAGTAATTTTATAATTTTAATTCATGTTTATATTTTTCCAAAATATCATTTAACAAAAGATTTTGCATCTAATTTTGTATGTGGAAGAGTATTTTACATTTTATTGTAAATTTTAGTGTTATTCTGAGAAGAATGTAACAGTATTTAATAAATCTCTATTTTATTGAATTTACTGATTCTTTTTAATATGTCAGGAGTTGACCTCAGACCAATCCAGTCTTCTGCTTATTTTGTATGACTTGTGAACTAAAAATAACTTGTGCATTTTTAAATGGAAAAAACTAAAAGAATAGTGTTTTATGACATGTGAAAAGTATGTAAAATTCAAATTTCAGTGTTCATAAATGAAAGTGTATTGGAATATGGACATATTCAATTTGTATTATCCACAGCTTCTTTAGTGGGATGGCAGCAGAATTACCACATTATGGCTTCTTATGCCTAAATATTTACTATCTACTCCTTTGTAGGGATGTTCTGTCGACTCTTGCAATATATAATTAATTTTGTGGGAATATTAGGATATTTAAGAAGAATTTGTATTTTCTCATATCTGGGTATAAAATTTGGTATAAAATTATGTTATTCATATCTTGTATTATTGTTTTTGTCCACTGTATCTGTGTTACTCCAAGAATGGCATGGGATAGTCTACTGGTCCTCTATTTATATCTCCTGCAGTTTTGCTCTGCATTGGTGGTTGCTGTGTTACTTGGTGCATAAATATTCATAATATTAAAATATCATGGTGATGGCTCAAACCATTAAAAATTACTTTTTTTGGAGATCTAATACTTCTAGGTTGTATTCTACTTGAAATAAGATTACCAACTCTTTTATCTGTGTGTCATTTACTGTTTTCATACGTACAATTTCATACATACATGAAAGGTACAGGAATGGTGCCCAGAAAGTCTGCTGGGCCTTCTTGCTTATTTCTCTTTACATGGATCGTCTAAACTCTACAGTGTTCTCTCTCAATTCCTGCCAAAGGTAAGGATTAAATGGTGTTCCTTGTTTTCCTTATTGTTCTTTTTTTTTTTTGAAGGAGAGCTTTAGCATTGGATAACCAATATGAGCTTGGCTAGTCATTGGTTTCTAATTATATCCATTTAAAATTTTTAAAAGTTCATAAAATTTAAAGAATACATCAAAGCAGAATAATGGACAATGTATTTATTATAATTCTATTTTTAAACAAATTTTTTAGTTTGCTATACTCATAGCATGTAACAAATCTATTTAAGTTTTAGTTTTTTAGATATTTAGTTCTACTCAGGCCTTAAATTTCACCAAATCCTATTTGGCAATTATTCCTAACTCCTTAGGATGAATTAAAAACAGAATGTTAATTTTGCCCCCTCTAATTTCACAAAGAAAACAAATATAAAATCATATACTTCAACATTTCTGTCATCTTATTTTGGATCCAGATATAATGAAGAGAAAAACTAGCTACTCAAAACAGTTAATTCTTAATGATCCAGTAATGTTTTAAAATTATCTTTAAAAGGTATTTCTTTTTCAGTTTAACTCTGTGAAACATGTAAAAATATTTACTTTTTCTATAGTTGAAGATTAATTTGTCTTGAAATGTGCCAAGATAATAACCCATAGAAGATAGTCCCTTCCAGAAAACAAGTTACTTTAATATGTTTTCTGAATTACACTCTACCATGTATCAAAAAAATTGTGAGATTCTGTAAGATTGGGAGTACAGCAAATGACTGGTATCACAGGTCCTCAGTGAGTGACCCAGGAGCCGACAGATGGCTTCTTCCTACAGTATAATGAGAAACTTTTAAACTATGAGTGTTCAAATGTATAAGAGTAAAATATAATTAATTTTCATGTATTCATTTCTATATCTTAAAATTAATTTTATAGAGATCACACTGGCTTTGACTTTGTCCATAACATTCTGGTTGCTAATACTTGAATTGAGGACAAGTGAGAAATCAAGACTTAGCTCCCTGCTAGGTAGCCACGCGGATGTGGCCCATGCACCGGGGGCTGTCATTCAGTGTGGTTCTAGCACGGAGAGAAAGACAGATCTTCCCGATCAGACAGGGCCGTCAGCCCAGGAAGGAACTGGGCAGGGAGGCCAGCGCTGGCTATGCTGCGGACCAGGTTTCAACTGAGATGCATCACTGCGCCTGTCTGAACTTGACTGTCTTCATCTGCTTACTGGAAGATCTGAGTGAAAAAGAATCTATGATTTTGTTTCACCTAAAATTCTGTCCTTCTCTGATTGAACCAAAGTTTGGACACTGAAAAAATTGTCACAAAAATTCCTATCATTATGTTTATCTCTATTGCAAAATTAAGACGAACTACTGAATAAGAACTGGTTGTGTATTTACAGCTATCTTTTCTTGTCTATTTTGTGTATCAGCAGAATACTTGCAATGAAAATATTCACTTATTCATAGATAGGCAGAGGCAAATAAAAACCAACTGGACCTTGGTTTTTATTCATCAGAATGGCAAAGAGTAAAGATCATGGGCATTAGCAATGTGAGGGACTGGGGATTTAGCTCAGTGGCTCCATGCCTGCCTTGAAAGTGCAAGGTCCCGAGTTTGATCCCTGGTACCACAAAAAACCCCATTAGCAATGTGAACAAAATATTTTAATACCTAAACATTTATGTAAAATATTTATCAAGGTATTGGTTTCTGAAAAAAATTACTAAACTAGTTCTAAAAAGTTAGGTATTAACTGAAACACTGTAATAATGAATAGCATGAACCAACAATATTCAACACTCATGGGTTACTTATAATTAATACATTAGAATACTATGTAGGCATTAAAAGATGATTGGACATTTATAATAATTAGCTCCAAAACGATATTGTCAACATATTGTTTAATTTAAGATAAAGAAGATAAAATACAGACATAATCAGATATTAATGTGAAATTTCTTTTATCTCATGTGTGTGAACATAAAAATGCCTGGTGAAGGACAGAGTACATCCCTTTGGATTCTGTAATTGTGTGTGATTTCAAATTTCTTTTACTTCTCTGGATTATGCTATTATTACATTAAAATATTTGAAAATCAGTGCATTACTGAGTTTTTGGTTTGAGGTTTTAATCCTGTTGGTTTATTGGGGGCCGTGCTGTTCATGATGGGATGGAGGCCATGCCCTCCACATCCCTCATGCTGTGATCTCTTGGTTTTTCACAGTGATAGAAACAAATGTAACTTTCTTAGGAGCCTACTATGGGCTCAATGCATATTTTTTCTTTATAATGAAAAATAACATCTGAGGTCTTTAAGCATAGCACTTTAATGGAAGTTTAGAATTAAATTAATAGGCTTTCTGTATTTGATGATTTTATCTTCTATTTCAGCACTCCTCATGTCCCTAAAGGTGTTAAAATAAAAATTTTCTTAAAATAACTAAGCAACAATGGCAACCCCTTTTAGAAATCTCTAGAAGTATTTCCAGAAGGTCATTTGGATGCTAATTTGTATGGCACAGAAGAAAAGGTGAGGAGGTGGAGAAGTCAATGGATATATTATTTTGGGAAATGTCTTAACTAAAAAGCAGCCAGAGATGCAGAGCATTTTTACATGTTTGATGGTCAAAAGCAGTGTAAATCTCTAAGAAGGAACACATTGAGGTTTCCCAAACTTGGTTGGCTATGCCTTCCTTGGTTTTGGAAACTATTGAGAACCAGTGTTACATAAAAATTATTTGGGAAATTCTGCTAAATGATGTGTGTCATGTGCCTGAGGATGATGGTCATACACAGGCTCTGAAGATAAATGTGCATCAGAGTGCTTCCATCTTGACCCATTGCTATTTGGAACCAGGTATTTCTTTGTGACAGGAGCTGTGTAAAGCAGTATAAGGTCTCTGGCAGCATCCCTGGCTCCCTCAACACCAGTAGCATGCTTCAACTGTGACAACCAAAAGTGTCTCCAGACAACTGAGAAGGAAGTTGATTTGGTTTGGACCCATATACATTATAAATGGAGGTAAGTGTAGTAGAGTCCTCTGAACTACTGGGAGCAGGAAAAACATGTCCAGTCCAGACTCATCTCAGTGAGAGATCTCCAAATATGGGTCATGGGGCTCCTATGATCTGCAATTGGACAATGTCCTTATCCAGTGGGTATGGTAACAGTACCTCAGCTGACTGAGCTGTAAGCCTGGATGATCTCACAGTATTTGGGAGAGCCTTTCAAACCATAAAGTTGGACCTGAGACAAAACCACTGAGTGACCCTAAAATGATGCACTGGTTTAAATTCTAAGGAAATTAATATCAGGCAGTGTTTTCTTCTATTTGACATTTGCAGCCCAAGAATTATCTGTTCCTGAATTGAAGTTCTCTTCTTAGTGCTAGCAAGATAAGGATGATTCAGGATTTTTCTAATAAATACAAGCTTGAATTCTGAATGGACTGAGAATCCTTAAGAATGATTATTTTCATGGGTGGAAAAGAAGTATATCCTCCAGATAGCCCCAAGGACATATAAGTATTTCCAGGAATGTGTACATAATTTGATGTTCACTTTCCATATTAGACTAAGATATATTTGTGTTCAGAATTAGGTAAAATGATCTGTTGCTTTTCTGACATAAAGTAAAACCACAAAGAGTTCTTGTTGGTAAGCAAAGACACTCAGTGGGGATGGGGAAAGGGAGAAAAATAATCCCACTAGAAGAGGTTGCACTGGAAACTATGGAAGTATAAGATTTTTTAAAAAAATTTATTTTATTGGTACATTTTAGGTATACAATATAATGACATTTATCATTGGAAATTTGGACCTTTACATAATCTTTCTTGGTTCTTATTTTTCCCCCTTCTCTTGCCCTCCCTTCAACCCCTCCATTGGAAATATAAGATTTTTAATGTTCGCATTAGGGAACCCCAATTTTTAAAAAGTATTTTAAGTTTCACTGCCAAGAAAATGGAGTAGATGTCCTTTTTCCTATTCACTAAATATGACATATGGAAGAAGAGTCTTAAAAGTAAAGACAAGAAGCCAGGCCAGGTAGGAAAGTGACAGAACAGGAAGATGGTGAATTAATGGCTTTTCTTTTTGTCTTATATCCCAGCCTGGATTGTGGAAAAAGCAGCAACTCTGAAATCCCAAAGAACACAGAGAAAAACAAACAAAACCAAACCACAAAAAAAGGCTGCTGTTTCTAGCCAGGGGCCCAGAAGAAGAGCAACTTAGCAGCACAGAGATGTTTAGACAATATATGTCCTGCTCCAACCAAACCCAAGAAACACAGTATAGTCCTCTTTCCCCAACCCACAGTAGCAAATGCCTTGGGGGCAGCCTAGATTTCTACCTTCTGGAGGCAACGAGGTACCCCAGCACCCTCACAGAGTTTATGTCCTTCGATGGGAGGACACTGTCATCTTACAAGAAAGGGACACCATATTATCTCTCTTGTTTTTCAAGAGAAACTACAAATCAAGCTTTACAGGAAATCTTTACTTTTAAAAATTAAATAAAATCCATTTATAAAGGCAAAGAAACCATATGTTGGCCAAGAAAATAGATCTATGAGCAAGAGCCAAACTATGGCCAGCCAGTGTACATCTCAGATTTCTTGCTTTGACAGGGACTATAAACCATGTAAGTTGACATCCTAAGTCTGTGGGTGATGGAATTATGCAGTACTCATCATGAAACCGTGAGATACCCAGCACATCAGGAGCCAGCACACTGATTGTTTGACAGCTGACAATGAACCTCCACCTCCCAAAACACACAGGGTTGGTGGAGAACATGTGGGAGCCCTAGCGACCACCCCACTCAGCAGTATGAGGGATTCCCATGACATGGTCCTTCTCATAGGAACAGGCACTGGTTCACTTTCTTCTGCTTTCTCTCTGTACTTCACTTTGAGTAATTGTTGTGTTCAGCCTTCTTGTTCTCTGATTCTTTCCTGTCTTTGCTGTTTTGCTGCTGAATTCAATCACTTAAGCTTCTCATTTTGGTTGTTATGTTTTCAGTTCTAAATTTCCATTTGGTTCTTCCTTATATTTTCTGTTTCTTGGCTGAGGCCTTCTGTGTTTTCAGCATGTTTGGAATTACTCATCGAGCCGTTTTTATGATCCTATGTTTTTCCTTTGTCAGATTATTCTAGTATCTTTTATATTTTATCTTTTTATTATTCTAGTATCTTTTATGTCAGGGTGGGCATTAATGAATGTGGGCATTCAGCTTGAGATTTCCTGGTTCTCCATGTGAACAAGTGATTTGTGATGGAAGCCTAGCCATTTGGATTATGTTACAAGATTATGGAGCTCCATTCTACATACTGTGATTCAGTGCCTCTGCGGTGGGCATTGGGGACCAGTAATTCCGTTTTAAAGGTCTTCCTGGCGGTGCAATGCTCACCCAACATTTGGGATCATGACTTCCACACTCTTCGGGGCTTTACAGATCTCAGTAAGTGAGAAAGGGCACACATCACTTTCTGGCAGGGGTGCCCAGTAGCAATTTTACTTATGAGGAGTAATCAACAACTGAATTGACAGATAAATGCTTAAATTAAAACAGATTATTACAGTAAAAGACACACTGCCTCTAATCCCTCTCAAAATCCTCCCTCGTGGTTTGAACATACTTAGCCCACAGTGCTTGCCACCTTCTGAAGCGGTTTTTGTGTGTCCTTACTTGCACTGTGGTGGCTGCCTTGATGTCCTGAATCGATCTAAAACACTTACCCCTTCGTGGTTGCGTTGACTCGTGGGAAGAGCCCGAGTTCCAAGGGGAAGTCGAGAGTTGTGAGGGCCAGGCTCACTGGGATCGGTGGGTGAGGACACGCTGCCCGTCTTTCTGGTGGATGGCACCGGCACCAGCAGCAGCAGCACGGTAGCCACGGTCCCGGCTCGTAAACACACTCGCGCAAGAGGACTCGCCAAGTGGCAGGAATGGTGGGCTAAGCGCTCAGGGCAAGGAGAGCTGTGAGGGCGTTAGTGACAATGCGTCTTTCTCCGTGATAGTTTGTAAGAATTTAAACGTCCACCGTATGTTCCAGTCGCACCTCATGCAGGACCAAGCAAGATGGACGGGTATGCACCTCCCTGGGAACGTGCCCCGACTCGCGGCTCTCCAGGAAGTCTGCGGCTGGGGACTGAGCCATTTCCCTGAGCGGCTCAGGCCGCGCACAGGCGGGAGTGGACCCGGGTGTCTCCCTGTCCTGCCTTTGGCTCCTGTGCTGACATCTCTGCTGGTGCCACTTGGTTGCGGTGGCTGGGGCGAGTGCAGATGAGTGACACACGCGTGCACACTCACACACTCACACACAGTGATGGCCTCCATCCTGTATCTGCTTTGAAAAACGGCTGCACGAAGGAAAAAAGCCTCTGGGTCCCTTTTTGTGTACACACTGACCCTCTGAGAGAGGAAGGCCTGGTCTCTGGCCACAGGACTTCCCACAGCCCTGGATTCCTTGTTCCAGCTCAGAAAGGTAAACGCCCGCTGTCACCTGCGGAGCATCAGTCACTCCTGCTTCTGGGTTGTGCATCAAGAACAAGTATAATGAAACACCTTTGAGGGTTAATTGTGTGGCTATTCAAAATTGGGCTGGGGATTTGGCTCAGTGGTTTCGTCGCCTGCCTCGCAAGCGCAAGGTCCCGAGTTCAATCCCTGTTACCAAAAACCCCCCAAAACAAAACAAATTGAATACGAAATAAGGGAGGTAGCTGCTGCCTCTGTTCACACTTCACACTGTCATGCCGTGTTTATATCCTGTTCGTCCTCTCAGCCCAAAGCTACCAAGGTCTTTTTCTGAGGACAAATAAACCTGTTCCTCAGGAGACTCTGAAAGGCACCGTGGCATTAACCAACACTATTATGCAAAAGATTTCTTATGAACCTAAGATGATTTTTCAATGCAGATTCTGGTAAACAGAATTCCAGATGGAAACAGAAGCTCAATATTGAAATGTTAACAGCGCACTATCTCACCTGCACACTTTGCAAGTGCGTTTTCGGAGTTTAGTTGGCTTTTCAGGAATATTTATTCTTCCACATAATTCTAGAGTAAGTGTTTTCAGTTTCTCAAGGAATCTAACTGAAATTCTGTTAATATTCTATTTATAGAATAATTTAAGAAGAAATAACATCTTTATAATATGAGTTCAAGCTCAGGACTTACAGAGTTCTTGTTCCTGATAGAGTGACCCACAAGTGGGCTGTGTGTTAGAAAGATCTCTAAATGTGCAGATCCACATCAGACAGCCCAGAAATAAAGTTCAGTTCTTTCAGTAAATACACCAATAGCCAGGCATGTTGGCACACAGCTGTAATCTCAACAATCAGGAGGATCACAAGTTCCAACCCAGACCGGGCAACTTGGGGATGTGTTTGTGGGCAAATGCTACACCATATTAGGGACTTACGTGTGGTCAGCGTTTGGTAGCCACTCGGTGTCGGTGTCCTGGACTCACTTCCACTGAGGGTCAACTCCATTTGCAAGTCTGCGCCCTCTCACCAGGAACCTAGCTGTGTGGACAGTGCTGTCCTCGGACATAGGAGTGCAGACGGGTGCCGTCCTGGCATTGCCATGTTCTGTGCAGCAGCTCACTCTGGAGCTCAGGGGCCTTATTATAGGAGCACAGGTATTTGAAAAAGATGAAGAAATGTCCCCTTCCTTCCCAAATCACTGAATGCCGTAACTACTGCTATTGTCCCAGGTGACATGGGTGGCACATGCCAGTCATCACGTGAGAGCAGTTGACATTCCCTGGGGGCGTCAGACCCCAGGCTGGGTGTATTCGTTTCTCCAGCCCAAGAGACTTGGCGGGTGGACACCCTTCTATTTCCCAAGAGAAAGCAGGACTGGGAAATGGGGCCAAGGTCACTGGTGACCATCGGTGGGGATGATGGACGCAACACTGGAGCCGAGAGTAGTCTGGCTGTGAAGCCCTGTCTCACCCACTCTCGCTACCCTCAGACTTAGTTTACGAGGTGGGCAGGGCATACCTGGGGCCAGCTGACCAGCCCTGGAGCTAGGAGCCATGCCCAGTGCCACAGCAGGCGGGCACAGAGGCCAGAGGACTGCGGGGCCCAGGCAGATGTCAGTGCTGTGCTGCTCACGCAGCAGGGCCTAGGGGAAGCCTGGCCTTTGGGGAGGCAGCGGGAGAAGGGCAACTTGGGCAGAGCCTTTACTGTGGTTTTTGTGAGAAGTAGTAGGAAAGGCAGGTCAAGCAGGCTTAGGACTGAATAGTTTGGAAGATTTAGCAGGCGTGGAGACACTGGAGCTGTCTCTAGCCCTTTGATAGTGGACCTGGGTTGATCAGGGAAAGTGGATAATGGCTGTGGTGGAGTGAGTGCTGAGCCAGATAGGAGGAGGGGGCTTGGGTGTGGGCCCTGGGTTGTTTGGTTTGCATGTGAAAGATGAGCTTGCAGGCAAGTGGTTTACTCTTAAAAGGAACCAGTAGCTCTACAAGGGGAGGCCCCTCTTGGAGGCAAGGCCAGAAGTCAAAGCATCTGGTATGGAGCCAAAGGCCAGGCTACTGCGGGAAGTGGCAGCACAGAGCTGCGCTGAGAGGCAGGGCGGAGGGCCCGCCAGTGAGCCAGGTAGTGTGTCTCGCCGCTGGACATGGGGGAGCCTGGCTCTCCTTTCCCAGAGCCACGAACCCTTCCCTGGGTGGACAGCCTGCCCTGGCGCTGCTCCCGAGCACCTGATACACATCACTGCTGTCTCCTCACATTCCCCGCACGGCAGGCTTGTGAGCTTTTTATAGCCTCTTTATTATACTTATGTGAACTCCTTGTAAACTTTTATGAGTATAGCACTGGAATAGGAAAAATATGGTGTGTAGTTATTTTCATAAATGATAATTCTTGTGTCAAACAGGAATGTAAGCCACTCTCAAAACACACTTTAAAAGAAAAAAAAAATGAATCACATATGAATGTCATGGTCTCAACTCACCGGGCCTTTCTAGAAATCTAGCCCAGCGAGCCCTGGACTGCCAGAGCAGAGAGGGCTGGACGCCAGGCCTGGGCTTCCTGCCCGGCCCTTCCTCCATCTAGGGTGCCTGGGGCCAGGGGCGGAGCCCAGTGCTCTCTCCTGGCACCGGAACTTGGTTTCCGCCTCTCTGGTTCCCAGGCCTCAGGACAAGGCACCACCTGCGTGCACTGGCGGCGGCGGTAGACAGGCCTGAGAATCCCAGCTATGTGGGAAGGACTCCTGGTCCAGCAGAAGATGGCAGTCACTTCGGAGCCACGTGGTTGGTGTCCTGTGCTTTGCCTCTGACTCACTGTGCCAACACTTGACCCCAGCACGCAGGCCGTGTACAGCCCCTGAGCTCCTGCTCCGAGCTCCCTGTGCTTGGCCACACCTACACTACGCTGCCTGTGGGCGCCCAGTTAAGGGCCCAGGGTGTGGGCTCTCCCTCCTACTCCAGGCCTCCTGGCACCTCGTCTTACTGCTCTGGGGCGGCTTCCTTCTCTGCTTCAGGACCCTTGGTGGTGGACCCCACTTCCCTCACTGCAGTCCATTTCCCTGGCACAATACCCACCGGCACCCATACCTCCTCCTCGAGAAGACTCATCCAGGAGCTGCCATAAAGTCCCCTTAAACACACCCCAAACACACTGGTCCCATTGTCCTTGCTGCCTTCTGAAGCAGCTCTGGAAGTCTTGTCTTTATGAGGAAAGGCAGGCTGGGAAGAACATCACAGAATGTCCTCAGCCACCTTACTCACTGGATCTGGCACCATGCAACTTCTGCACCATGAAAGGTAAACATTTGGATAAAGTCAGGACATCGAAGCAGCTGTGATAGTGCAACTGAAGACATTTGTGGGAGAGAACTTCCAGAACTGCTTCAGAAAGTGGCAGGAACAAATGGGAAAAGTATCTGAAGTGAGGGGAGTAATCTGAAGGATATCAATGGCAATGTGTCTTTTGCTGTAATACTTTAAAACTCCAAACATTCACAGTAGTTTTTGATCACTTCTCAGGCACATCTTTCAGGTGAAGGAACGTGAATGACACCTCCTGAGTTGTTCCAAGGGAAAGTGTCTGTCTTTGGCTCACACTGGGAAGCGGACCCTTGGACTGGGGTGTAGCTCAGGGTAGAGCATTGACCTAGATTGGGTGAGGTCCTGTGTTCAATCCCTAGCCTTGCAGAAAATCAAAAAGGAGCAATAAATCCTCAGTTCTCAGTGAGGAGAATGTCTGTCTTGTTTTCTCTGGCCCTGCTCCATTGAGACTTGAAGATGAGCATCCTGAGCCTCCGTTTCCTGGGAGAGGGAGGTGGCATAGAGCAGGCTGTGCCATGGATTTGTGCCTGCTGCTTGGGACTGGGTCCTCGGCCCTTTGGCTCTCTACTCGCCCAGGCTCGGGCAATGGGATGCTCCAGGTGCTTAGTTAACGGCTGTTCGGTTGGTCACCAGGGCTTCCGCACTGCAGAGAGCTAAAGCTGAGCTGCCTTTCTGTTGCCAACAAAATGCTGATGAAATGTGGACATTTTGCAAGGATATTGGTTTTATGCATTGTAACAATAGCTTGAAAGATATTGGTTTTTCCCTAGAAGTACTTCTAGAGTACTTCAAATAGAATTTCATAAAACTGGTTTCAAATGCACTCCTCTGTGTACACAGCTACCTTGATAATTAAACCCGGGAGGCACATGTGTGGGGAAAGGCTTACAACCAGTATTACATGCTGCCTAGGCATCTGGTAAACTTGAGAGGAGCTCAGTGCCTGTTACAAGTGCTCCTGACAACTCAGCTCCTGTAGAGAAGGTTCTGGAGCCAAGAGCCCTTCTGCCGGGCCAGCTGCAGCCCTGTCATCCCTGTCATCCCTTCCAGGCCAGTAAAGTTGTGGCCTTTACTGCTGTCCACCCACAGGGTCGCTCAGACAAGCTGATCTCATTCGCCCATAGAGTTACAGTCCATTCACCCACTGGCCACCACAAGGTGGCCTCCCAAGCCCTAGTGTTGGCTTTGTCCCCAAGGGTAACCCCGGTGGCCCTGCCTGGCCCGGTGCCCCCCAGACCCAGGCAGTGGGTATATGTGACTGACAAAGTGATGCTCCCGTGTTCAGCCTTCTCCATGGTGCTGGGGTGGGAATCCCATCCACACCATAAGGAGGGGGTGATCTGCACAACTGACGGGAACAGGCAGGGCCACCACTCCCAGGATACTGGTCAGCTTGACTAACCCACCTGTGCTGTTTCACTGGACACGTAATGCAGTGAGGTCCACCTGAGATGAGTCCCCGCCTGCTGCTGGGCTTGTGCTGCTTGTGGCACTGTGCTGTGGCCTGTCAGCTGCTAAAAGGTTGCTCGACTCTCCTCGGGTGTGGTGTACAGGTGGCCCATCCTACGTGGGCTGCAGCCTCTGAGGTGCCCACCTGTGACAATGGCCTCTCCCTCGGCTGTTGTCCTGAAACCGAGCCGAAGTGATGAGGTTACGGTGGGGGTGGGGGTGGGGGCTCTGGGAGGGTACTGGGGCCCAAGCAGGGTTAGTGCAGAGAGAAGAATTCCCGGAAAGCTCCCCAACCCCGCATCCATGAGGGCAGGCAGCAGGGCCTGTCCCATGAGCCAGAAGGCCAGCCACTTCATCATGGACTTCCCAGCTCCAGGACCGTGGGAAACCCGTTCCCCACCCAACCCCATTGTCGGGAGCCATTCTACATGATTTGGGAGAAAAATCATTTCATAAATAAATCATGATTAGGCCTAGTTCTCCTGCCTACAGGCCAGCTACGGCATGTCGAGACATAACTCCATCTTTACCTCCAGTCACAGCTAAGACCTCAATGGTCCCGTGATGCTGTGATGCTCCAGGGCAAGACTGCACCCCCTGGGGCCATCCTGGGAGGAATGAAATCTTCATCTGCATAGCTTTTCATTGATCTAGGATTTTCACCACTGCTACACCTCTGCCCTCTTCCAGTGTACTGAACTCTCTGTCCCAAGTGGTCTGTTACTTCTGTTTCTCCTGATGAACTGAATAAAGGTGCAGCAACCTCAGGGGGCTGTCACCTTTGCCTCCCAGAGCAGCACTGATCAGTCCCAAAGCTCAGCTTTTCCAAGTCTCATTTTTTCTACCTTTCCTCTATAATAAGTTAATTTGCCGTGTGCTGCCGTGGCTCACAGGAGACTAGGACTCACTGCAGAGGTCCTAGTAACATCCCCTTCCCTGTTCCCCACACCCCACCTCACCTGATACACAGCACTTGTCACAGCAGCCCTAGCAGATTAAGACAACACCCTCGCTGGCTCTTGAGCCCTGCTCACCAAGCTTCAGCTAAAGCTCTCTGGTCACCATGTCAAGCCTGGTGACTGACACTGATGGCTTAGGCAATGTATGGACACCCTCAGGAGAGGCCCGGGGTGGCCTTTGTGAGGTGTGCAGAATGTTGGGGACCAGAACTCTGGGTGGTGGTTGCTCGGGTAAGAGTGTAGGCCCTGCCTCATGCTGCTGCCTCCCTCGAGACCACTCTGGTTGTCCTCCTGATCTCCACAGGGATGGCCAGCCATGTCCACAGCAGCCATGGCACAGGCACTGAGGATGAACAGGGCCCATGCAAACAAGTGGACTGACACAGAGCTTTACAGTTTAACCCACCTGGAAACACAAAATGTATTACAAGAACGGATACCGCAAAGATAATAGAAAGTCCCTGCTTGGCTTTTGCAACACTACAACAGTTCTGAATTGAAATTAACACCTGCTAACATACACCAACTGACCATCCATATTTACTTTTTTTTTTCCATATATAAAAAATTAACCTCAACCCTTTATTTCCATACATGAAAATAACTTGAAAGGATCTATGAACCTAAATATGAAAGCCTAAAAGTATAAAACTTTAAGAAGAAATTATAAGGGAAAATGTTTATGAATTCAGGGTAGGCAAGAACTACCTAGGATACAAAAAACATGATGTATAAAAGAAAAAAAATTGATAAATGAGGTTCCATCAAAATTTAGAACTTTAAATGACATCATTAAAATGAAAAGTAGTCCTTAAACAGACCATATTTACAATGCATATAACCTATGACCAGAATATATAAAGAATTCTTAGAGCTCATTAATAGACAACCCAATTAAAATGTAGACATAAGAAGATGATAAATAGCCAGTACAGCACAAGGAAAGGTATGCAACTTTAGAATCAGAAAAATACTAATCAGTACAATAACAAGATTGAATTATACACTCATTAGGGAGAGGAAGTCAAAAGTTTTAAAAGCCTTGTCATGACTTTTTCTTTTTGTTGGATTCTCCCCCTTTGTGTTTAATTTGTCATACCCAATGGATTCATTCTGCTGGGTTTCCTGGGGTTGTGATCCTCATTGTCTTTTCCTAGGGTATTATCTAAAATTTTTTGGAGTGCCGGTTTGATATTCATGAAGTTCCTGAGGTGCTCTTTATCATGAAAGTATCTTATTTCTCCATCAATTTTGAAAGATAGTTTTGCAGGGTACATCAATCTGGGTTGGACGCTGTTTTTCTTTAGGGCTTGAAATACATCACTCCAAGCTCTTCTTGCCTTGAGGGTTTGCATTGAGAAGTCTGCTGTGATTCTGATGGGATTTCCTTTGTATGTGATTTGTTTCTTTTCTCTCACTGCTTGTAGAATTTTATTCTTCTGTTGGATTTCTGGAATCCTAACTATTATATGCCTATGTGTAGATTTTTTTTTGATCAAGGCTATTTGGAGTCCTATATGGCTCACTTATCTGTATGTCAAGTTCTTTTCCCCTGCTTGGGAAGTTTTCTGCCATTATTTCTGTGAAGAGGTTTTTTATGTCATCTGCACTCTCTCCTGTTTCTTCATTGACTCCAATCAGTCTTATGTTATTCTTCTTTGCATTGTCTAGCAGCTGCTGGATTGATTTCTCATGTTCCTTTACAATTTTAAAGCAATTTTTCTTTTCCTGGTCACTAATTGCAATCTTTTCTTCTATATCTGAAATTCTATCCTCACATTGGTTCATTCTGCTGCTCAGACTTTCGATGGAGTTTTTAATCTCCTGGAAATCTGTTTGCATCTGTTTTATGGATTCCATTTGTTTCCTATGTTGGGATTCCATCATGTTCCTCAGATCCTCTATTTTTTTATCTGTGTCCTCTCTAGATTTATTAATCATGTCTTGCACCATGAGCACAATCTTTGCTGTTATCTGAGTAATTATTTCTGATTTCATTTTTCCCAGATCCTCTTTTGTTGCCAGTTCAGAGAGTCCAGGTGGTTGAGTATCAGATTGTTCCATCTCATTTCCCTTTGGGGTTGCTGTAGGTGATCCAGAAGTCTGTTTTTGAGGCTTGTTTACATGTCTTCTCATTTCCATGGGGTGGGGGGAGTGCTTCTCACACCTGCATGGCTCACCTTCTCTGCCCTAGGAGCTTGGGATGGCAGCAGCGGAGCTTCCTTCCGGGTTCTGGGACTGGCTCATCTTCTCTGCCCTAGGAGTTTGGTATGGCAGCGGGGGTGCTTCCTTCGGGGTGCTGGGACCGGCTCAGCTTCTCTGCCCTAGGAGCTTGGGATGGCAGTGGCCCATATTTACTTTTTAAAGAAAAAGCCAGGCCTTTTCAGCATGACTGCCATGTTACATTTCCTTCTCCAAATGTGAGTGACCCTGTCGCTCCACTTCACCACAAGCACCTGGAGCTCATTTTTGCCATTCTGATAGCTGTGTGGCATGTAATTCTTCCTTGTATCCAGCAAGAAGTGTTCCCAGCATTCCCTGGTTGGGTCACGTAACCACCCCGGGCACAGTTCTGTCTCCATGTTGGTTACACTTCCCAGAGGAACATGGGACTATGATTCCCAGAGTCATATTCTGGAATTCAGTTAATGGATCCACGAGTTTAACAAAAAAGACAAAACAAAATAGAAAAAAACTTGTTTTTAACCATAGCTAGTTGATAGCATTCCTCATAGAGTGTATTTTATAAGCTTCACTCTTTGGGGCTGGGGATTTAGCTCAGTGGTTCTGCCGCCTGGCTCTCAAATGCAAAGACCTGAGTTTGATCCCTGGTACCAAAAACAAACAAAACAAAACAAAAAAAACCAAACAAAAGCTTAGAAGCTTCACTCTGATGGGATGAGCTGAGCAATACACAGGACAGGGGTAGTGAGACACAGGGTGCATGGCAGTGTGAAGTACTGTAGGGAGTTGAGGAAATATGAGGTGTGAAGGACTTGGTCCTTTTCGGCTATAGTCTGTCAGTCTACTCAGTGAGACAAAGTGGAGAATAAAACAGAGTGATTGTCATTTAATGAGGATGCCATCCACAGGGGATCCCTTCTAATGAGGGACTGAATATGTACATTGAGTCTCAAGATGTGGGTCCTTTATCCAGGCACATTTTCTAACAGTTTCCTACATTTGCAAATTATACCAACCACCAGTATTCTCACTGGCTTAAAATGATCTTGTTCTTTTAAATCTTTTAGCTGCTTTGCACCTGCAGCCAACAGTGACAAATTATTGTGGAATGACCAGTAGTTGACATGCTTTTATTGCTTTTTCTATTTTGCTGTCTGGTTTTCCTCATCAGAAAATCACATTACTGACAGGCTGTTAAAAATTTAAGCTTCAGATTCTGGACAGGAATCATTGTGCGGTTCATTTGTTTTATTTATAACTCTGCTTGTATTTTATGGAAACAACACATATGAGACCCTCTGACTCAACTCAGATGGCCAGCTAGTCTGCTTGTCAGTTTTGCATTAGCCACTGAGGTCATGTTAGCCATGTGATTCACAAGATTCACTGTGGTGGTTATTTTAGTTTCCTGAGTGAATCCAGCTAAAACTTTTTGAGCCTCAAGAGGAAAAAGTTTTTTTTTAGCTGTAAGTCAAAGAAAGCTGTTCCAATTTTCAACAACAATTCTCTAGAGAAAATATGTTGGCTGCAATCTTGAATTAGATTCATCAAATTCAGTGAGTCCTGGGAAAAGGGTTTAGTTGCTCCTCTTTGAGAGTTTCTAGAATGTTCTCTGGGATTTCAATACACACCCTTCAACTGAGTTCTCTAAAAGGAGAGATACAGCTCTGCTCATCGAGATGTCCTGTAGGAGAAACCTAAGGGTGTGATTCATGGGTACAGTTAACTAATCAAGAGTGCACATATTTAGTTCAGGGCAAAAAGTCAGGAAATCGCCATCAGTATGAATACGGTAAGTATATTTTGTTCTGTATTGTATGCATGACTTGGGTGTTCAGTGACAGAACAGCCCAGGCTGTTAAAACCTGCATTTCCTGTCTTGGAGTTCTCTAAATGCCCTCTTTACCACCAAGCATCAATTTTTCTCTTTTACTATAAACGTACATTGAATAATGAAATAAAATTTAAAATGTGTATTAATCCCTGTTCCATTTTCTGACACAGAGCTCCTAAAGCCCTGTAAATAAGGGTACTAGGAGAGACTTATGCTCTCAAATTTTTTTTCTGCCCCAGTCCATACCACAGATCTCCTAAATCCATGGGGATTTCTGGGTGATAGGAGCATATTTTGTTCTAATGAGGCAACTCTTGGGGGAGGCAGCCCACTAGAAAGACCCAGCCATGATCGGAACCTTGGAACTTTCAGCCTTATGGCTCTGGGGAGAGGATCTGAGGACTGAGTTAATAATTAATGGTGCTTGCATGATGGAATGTCTACAAGACTCCCTGTACTACAGTGTTCTGGGCTGCTCAAAACAACCACGAACAAGGAAGAGAGTGTAACCCAGCTGCATGGGGACAGAGGCTCCTGGCCTCGAGAGCCTTCTAAACCATGTATCTCTTTACCTGATTGCTCATTTGCATACATTTTAATAGTGTCCAAAATGAAGTGCTAGAGCTAAGTGTGTTTTCCTGAGTTCAGTGAATCAACATGGCATGGTATTCAGTGAACAGGATGTGGGCCTCTGACCTCGGCCATGCGAGACAGAAGCTTGGGCCCTGCTTTTGGTGACATCTGTAGTGGGGCAGTTCTGCAGGCTGAACCTTAAACCTCAGACTCTGAAACAGCTACATAACATCAGAATTGAGTTAAACTGCAGGACACGCGGCATGTGTCCCTGGGCCTGGTGTGGGAGACACCGCTGCATCTAGGGTGAGTGAAGTGCTGAGAGTGTTGACAGCATAGAAGGAGAGGGAATGGCTTGTCTTTCCCCAGGGTGCAAGCCCCACAAGACTCCCACACCCACTGGCTGACCCTGAGTGCCTGCGCCGGGCATCCCTGTCTGCCCGAGTGGCCTCCCACTCCCACTGCACCCTCGGGGGCGTGTGTACCTCCCCACCTTGCTGTTGAGATGAGTGCTCCCTCTGAGGCTCACACTTACCTCTGCCTGTGTTCATGGGCACGTTGCCTTGCTCTGAACTTCCAAACCCTCAGCCTTCTCTCCCTCTGCTCCCTGCATGCACCCTGGCCTCTCCCTCGACTCTGCTCTCTCCCCTGCTCTGCTGACCCTTTGCCTCACCACTCACCTCTGGGGGAACCAGACATGGACCTCAGGAGTCCTGCCTTGCATAGCACCTACAAGTCTATTCCTGTTTGACTTTTGCCCAAGAGGGACACAGTGGCATCTCTGCCAGTGGAAGCCACCACCAAGAGAGGTCTGGAAATACATTCACCCTCTGGTCTTGGCCTGTGCTATGCCCATCCCCACATGCTGCCTAGCATTATCTTCTGTCTTAAACACAGCAGCACCCTGGGCACCTGGCTGACCCTCCCCTGATGTCCATGTGGTACATTAGTTTACAGAAGTGTCCTCTCCTCTCCTGTTAGCAGGGAGATCCTCGAGTGAAGACAGGGTGTTACCTATCAGTTGGTCTGGGACTATGGGCCTTTCCCAGCATGAGTGGGTCTTCAGAGTCCACTTCTACAGCACCAATCAGCCTCCCTGAAGTTTAAACTTGCTTAATCTCAAGATGCTTGGGTTGATCAGATTTCCTATAGTCAGTACTGTTGCCAATGCTGCAGTTTTTTCTGGGTGGCTTCCCTGGACATATGTGTGAGGGTGGGTGGTGTCTGTGGTTATGGTTGACATTAAAATCTGGCATTGAGTCACTTCCACTGTGACATGTGGCTGACATTCTAACTCTGACATTAGATTTCACAGGAGGAGCTTCTTTTAGATTTCAACAGAAACCAGCACTGTAAGGTTGACCTGAGCCTGGGCCTGAGCCCAGGGGATGCCTGATACAGGGAGGTGGATCTGTCTAAGGTGCTGACCCACATGAGTTCAATGCTGGGACACTGAGGTCTCTTCCTTGCTCTCAGCACTGATAGCAGCCTCCTTATAGGACTCACAAGAGGTCCATTCTGTGCTTCTGATCATTTACATTCACCTTTCCTCCTGAAGTTCAAGCATTTTCACTGAACATGCATTTGACTTTGTGCAGGCTATGTAGTTTCCCTACTCAGAAGGCTTGAGTGCCTGCTGCTGTGATTTTGTCAGAAGAGCCTTCCATGTGTGTAATCCCAGCACTCTGGGGGACTGAGGCAGGAGGATCAGTTTGAGGCCAGCCTGGGCAACTCACTGACTTAGCAAAAAAACCTGTCTCAAAATTGAAAATAATTTTTTAAAGGGCCTGGGGATATAGCTCAGTGCAAAGGCCTTGGGTTCAATCCGCATATGAATAAGTATAAATAAACAAACAAACAAATAAATAAGCTATAACCTCATGCAGCAAAATCGTACTGCTAAGGATTAGGTCAGACTGGGGCTCAACACCCATTGCTCACACGCAGCTATTTTGCTGGGCATTCTTTATGATGTGTATCTGTGGACACACACACACCTGTGTATTACAGTAGCAGCTGTGAGCCCGGGGTGCTGCACCTGCCCCAGCCTGGCCTCCTCCAGGGTCCTCTGTGGCACACTGTGAGTCACCAGTGCCACTTTTTCTCCAGCAAAAAGGAACTGTGATGCATCACAGAGGGAGACGAGAACAGCCCAGTTCTCAGGTCCCACGTTGAGCGTCTATCTGCGGGGCTCCTCATGGCTCCAAATTACTGTATGAAGCAGGATGCTGGCAAGAAGCAGGTGGCGCTCACCAAGTATCTGGCTGAATGGAGGGGCTGTTCTTGGAGGAGCAAGCAGAATTCAGGCACCAACAAGGACATAAGTGTTGGGAGGGTGCCCAAAGACAGCACCAGCTGGGACACAGACCACCTTGGCCGGAAGTGACAAGAGGGGTGTGATGAAGCCTGGTGACCCCGGGCCCTGCAAAGAGCTTGCAATGGGGTTGAGACCACAGAGGGCTGTGGCCATTGCCAGGTGCCTGGGAAGCAAGATTGGATCAGGTCACCTGGCGTCCCTCCCTGTTGACCCTCAGTGTCCCCACTGGCTGAAGCCAGAGCAGAAATGGAATGTCATGATGCAGATGGGATCAGCCAGACAGCACCATCAGCAGGGAACAGCAGGGTGGGCTGAATGGGTAAAGGGGACAGTGCCCTGTGTCAGTAAAAGGAGGGGATCGCAGCGAGAGGTTCATTGCTGTTCAGAAAAATCATGTGCATCCCTCTGTCCTGCATCCCAACTGTCATAGCTTGGCCACATCTGTCCTCTGGGGAAGCTGTGCTGTGGCTAGCTCAGAAGTGTCTGCACACACGTGAGTCCCTTTGCTCCAGAGCTTGAGTGGAAAAGAAAAGAGCGGCAGGGAGGAAGTGGGTGCTCTTCCGGGATAAGCCCTGCACTCACTGCACCCTGTAAAGCAGCCAAGGGGCCCGCAGGGCACTTTATTACTCCTCAGCACAACATCTGTCACTGAACAGGGCCAGAGGAACTGCAGGTTCAGGACACAAACCCAGCCAAAAATCCCTAAGGCCAGTGAAGGCACAATAAGCCTGGGCCATCCCTATCTGCAAGTGGGTCTGGTGCGCCTTTCACCTGTAAATTGTTCTTTTTCACTTGTGATTGGTCCCGCCCTTTTGACTTGTAAAGTGGACTACAGCTGTATCCCTAGGGACGGCTGTCACCTATGAAGGGGTGGTCTGCTTCCCTGCAGAAAGATGTGCTGCCTTTCACCTGTGAACAGAATCCTGGCTTCCTGTAGATTCAGAAGTTTTATAGGTTTTCACTCCCGAGGGTCCCATAAATATACCCAGCTCGAGGCTATTGAGTTTCCCTCTCTCTCCCTTGGAAAGGTCTGCTTCTATTTTTTTGAGAGTGTACTTTTAAGATTCTGCCTCTTAAATCCCTTTATGCCTCTTACCAGCATGTCCTAAAAATTCTTTTATTGTGATGGAAGCCAGCGAACTTGCAACCTGCCCCAAGGACGGTGTGAGTCGTCTCCATTTTCGGGCCTCCTTAGACCCTGCTCCCTGAGAGAAGGGCAGCACGTATCACTGTAAATTGCAAATAAAATTTCTAACTACATCATATCCCAATACTGTTACCCTATTATAATAAATTCCTCTTGGGGGAATTTTAGCTCATTATTTCTATTTTAAAATAAATAATCTTTTAACAACTATTAAAACATTTAGATTTTAAAAAAGAGAATAGATCTTCAGAAGTAAAATTATGGGTTTCCAAATCTTAAAATAATCTTTATATTTACCTCATATTATGGTAGTTTATAGGCAGTAGACACAAACTACCAAATCAAAAATAGCCCACAGCATTCACTCAGTATGGTTCCAAAGATTATGCATCTCCTTTGTTACCATGGATGGGGCTTCTTTCTAAATTCTTGGTGTCCTGAACAAAGAACTGGACAAGACACACCGAAAAGGTAGCAGAGTGTACATTTATTAAAGTAGAAAGGAGGCACACTCTACAGGATAAGAAAGGGCTCACAGCAGCCCCAAGGTACGGGAAAGGGTCCTTTTTCATGTAGAACTCCCAGGTTGTCTTCCTTCTCAGGCAAATAAGGCATGGGAACATCTGTCCTATCAAAAACCCACATGGGGTCCCACCACCTATAAATTATCCTGTGGAAAACCTCGCTTGGCTTTCTACCAGATGTAAATGAAGGACTGGGAGCAGTGTCTTTTGATATTGGTTGTTCCCATACACAAAGAAATAATTGAAAAGAATATCTTCTGATTGGTCCTGCAAACAGCACCAGATTCAAAATGAAGGGTTGAAAATATTGCCTTCTGACTGGTTCTGAGCACTGTGCTTACGGCCATGGAGTCCTTTTGCTTCCTGTGTTCTGTACATGTCCTTGCCTTTTAGGAAATGTCTTCTTCATCCTGTTAGCCAGAGGCTTTGACACATTCTGCCCAGTTAGTTGCCTGGTTTGCCCCAACCCTGATCTCCTTTCCAACTTGGTATTAGAGACTGAACTGGGTAAAGGGAATACCATTATAAGCAAACAGAAGTATCTGGCTTTAAGGTGCCAACAAGCTGAGTAACACAGAAATTAGACAAATTGACCTTCAAAATGAGCATCACAGGTCAAGGAAACCTGTAAGAGGTCAGAGTAAGGGCCCCGGAACCATTGTGTGGAGGCCAGCCACCCCAGAGCATGCCATGCGGGCCCCATCCCTGGACCACGCCTCTCGGGCCGCGCGGTATCTGAATCAGCACTGCAGAGGTGCCAAGAGGCCCTAAAGGCCGTGGTTATGAGCCCCAGAAGATAGAGCAGAAGTGAACAACAGAGAGAGGGGCTCTCTGACTCTCCTTAATGAAAATTGAAGCCCACTGGGAAAGTGAAGAAAATCTCTACAATAAAGGCACACCAGACCACCGTGGTTGGTAAGTTGGTGGGATCAGCACCTCCCATAGGAACCCAAACTCGCTTCAGAGGGCAACTGGAACCTGCAGTAGAACTATGCAGAGTTCAACCCTGCAGGAGGTCAGGGAGCTCAACTTTGGCCTTGCAGCCAGAAATCAGCTTGAATCTCAGTGGAGTATGGCTGGCTTGCTGAGACTAATCTAATTAGATCTGCACACTGATGCTCATGTTGCCTACCAGGACATCAGACACATACCCTGAGGGAGGTCCTTTGTTTTTCTTTTTTAAAAATTTTACATATATATATATATATATATATATATATATATATATATGCTTTTCTCTTTTCTTTTCCTCTTTCTTTTTCTTGTTCTGCATTTCTCTCCCTCTTTGTTCCTTTTCCTGTCCTATTTCAGATTGTTTTTCCTCTCTTTCCTCCTCTCAATTGTTGTTATTCTTATAGGAAGGTGAATACAGTTTCTAGCTTCCCTATTGCTGTTAGTTTGATCTGTTCTTGCCTTTGTTCCTTCATTCAGTCTTTCCTTCTAGTCTTCAACGATTTCCCAAAATTCGCACGATCTTCCCATGTCCTCTGGTCTCACCTCTAACCTTTTCCTAACCTTCCACCTTGCTATCCCTCCCTCCCCACTCCTTCTAAGTCCTCATCCTGAAGGGTAAATATTTTATATTGAAAGGTTTATTTACTACAAACATATTTTGGGCTGGTCCTCAATTTTGATCTAGATCACCTGGTTAAAGGTGACAGATTCACTACTACCACAAATTGTCATTTTCTAAGCTATGTTTGATGCTGTTGTTTTTGCTGATTGTATCACTTGGGCTAAGGTGTTGTGATTGATCTAATCAGTTGTCCTCCCTAGTATACTGAAAACAAGATTGCCTAAGACTCATTAGAGACTCAAAGCCTAAAGGCCAGCTATACATGGAAGACACCTCTGAGAAGCAATCATTCCATAAGGTTTCTAAATGCAAGCAACAAAGGTACTCACAATAAGCAATATTGAAGTATCAGCCCAGGAATTAAACCAAAAATAGCACTACCAACAAAAATAGAAATGAGAAGACACCTAAGCAATGTGCAAATCCAGACTTCCAGATCACCACAGGCAAATTCTGGGGTCAAAGAAGTGGAAAAAAATTGATAACCACCTGGAAACCCTGAACTAATTGCATGAGAAGTAACAAAACAGATGAATGAGGCTCTAGAAAAATCAAAAGAGAAATAATTTCCCACATAACTACAGAGATGGTGAGCAGAATGAAACATGTGATTAGAGACTCTAAATCAGAAACAGATAAAAAAAAAATAGATGAGCTCAGGACCACGATGGAAGCCATGAATGACCAGCATAGGAAAGAAATGGAAACCACGAAACAGATTCAAATGGATATCCAGGAGATTAAAAACTCCATTGAAAGTTTACACAGCAGAATGAGCCAGTGTGAGGACAAAATTTCAGATATAAAAGACAGGATTGTGGTTAGTGACCATGAAAAGAGAGATTTCTTAAAAAAGTAAGGGACCATGAGAGAAATTGATCCAGCAGCTGGTAGATGATGCAAAGAAGAATACCATAAGACTAATAGAAGTCAATGAAAAATCAGGAGAAAGCACAAATGACATAAAAAAACTGTTCACAGAAGTAATGGCAGAACACTTCCCAAGCAGAAGAAAATAATTTGACATACAGATAAGTGAGGCATATAGGATTCCAATTAGCCATGATTAAAAAAACTACACCTAGACATATAATAGTAAAACTCCCAGAAACCCAACAGAAGAACAAAATCCTACAAGCAGTTAGAGAAAAGAAACAAATCATCTACAAAGGAAAGCCCATCAGAATCACAACAGACTTTTCAACATAAACCCTCCAGTCAAGGAGAGCCTGGAGTGAGGTATTTCAAGCCCTAAATGAAAACAAATTCCAACCTAGATTGTTGTATCCTGCAAAATTATCTTTCAAAATCTATGGTGGAAATTAGATACTTCCACAACCAAGAACTCCTAAGAAACTTCATGAATATCAACCAACACTCCAAACAATTCTCAACAATATCCTAGAAAAAGACAATGAAGGTCACAACTCCATGAGGCTCAACAGAGCAAATCCATCAGGCAAAGCAAGAAATTAAAGGGAAAGGGGAAAAATAAAAAATAAAAGAGCCAAAAACAGTAAAATATCATGACAAGGATGAATCAATATGTATCAATAATAACCATCAATGTTAATGGCCTCAATTCACCAACCAAAAGAAATAGACTGGCAGAATGGATTAAGAAGCAAAATCCAACAATATGCTATATACAAGAAACACACTTAAATCAAAAAAAATTCATAGACTGAAAGTAAAGGGATGGAAAACAATACTCCATGTGACAGGAACCCAGAAAAAACCAGAGTTTGCTATTCTATTTGCAGACAAGGAAGATTTCAAACCAAAACTAATTAAGAGAGACAAAGAAGGTCACTACCACCTTGTAAAGGAAACAATCCAAGAGGAAGAGATGACAATCATAAATATATATACACCAAATACTAATGCTCCCAACTATATAAAACAAATATTAATGGATATGAAAAACCAAATAAGCAATAATACAATTGTATTGGGGGACTCAATACCCCACTGTCACAAATGGGCAGGTCATCTAGACAGAAAATCAACAATGAAGTACTAGAACTGCACCAAACTTTTGAACAAATGGATTTAATAGATGTCTACAGAGTGTTCCACTCCACAAAATCAGAATATACATTCTTTTCAGCTGCACACAGGTCATTCTCCAAAATTGACCACATGCTAGCTCATAGAACATGTTTAAGTAAATGCAAAGGAATTGAAGTTATCCTCTGTGTATTATCAGACCATAGTGCAATTAAACTGGAGATCAATAGTATAAGAAACCGCAAGAAATCCACAAACACATGGAAATTGAATAACACTCTCCTGAAAAACCAATGGGGCACAGAGGAATTTAAAGAAGAAATTAGTTTCTACAATTAAATGATAATGCCAAAAAAAACTATACAGGAACCTATGGGACACAATGAAAGTAGTTCTATGAGGGAAATTCATAGCAGTGAATGCCTATGCTAAAAAAAAAACCAGAATGAGCTCAAATAAACAATCTAATGCTGAACCTCAAGGTCCTAGAAAAAAAAGAGCAAGGCAAACCCAAAACTTGTACAAGGGAGGAAATTATAAAGATCAGAGCAGAAATCAATGCAATAAAGACTAAGAGAATGATACAAAAAAATCAATGAATCAAAGAGTTGGTTCTTTGAAAGAATAAATAAAATCAACAAAACCTTAGCCAACCTTATCAAAAAAAGGAAAGAAAAGGCTCAAATTCATGCAATTAGGAATGAAAAGGGTGAAATAACAACAAATCCAGCAGAAATCTAAAGGATCATCAATACCTACTTCAAGAAACTATACTCCAATAAAATGGAAAATACAGAAGAAATGGGCAGATTTCTAGATGCATATGAATCACCAAAGCTAAACAAAGAAGATATAAAAAATCTAAACACCCCAATTTCAATTGGTGAAATTGAAAACATAATTAAAAATTTACCAATGAAGAAAAGCCCAGGTCCTGATGGTTTCACTGGTGAATTCTACAAGAAATTTAGGGAAGAGCTAATGCCACCACTTCTCAAACTCTTTAATGAAATCGAAAAGGAAGCAATACTCAAAATTCATTCCTGGAAGCAAGCATTACTTTCATTCTGAAAGCAGACAAAGACCCAAACGAAAAAGAGAACTACAGACCAATCTCCTTAATGAACATAGATGCGAAAATCCTGACAAACAGATTACAGAGGATTCTGTCACAAATAGGTAGATCACCTAGACAGAAAATCAACAACAAAATACTAAAACTGAACCAAATTTTTGAACAAATGGACTTAATAGATGTCTATAGAATGTTCAGTCCCACAAAATCAGAATACACATTCTTTTCAGCTGCACATGGGTCATTCTCCAAAATTGAACACATGCTAGCTCATAGAACATTTTTACTTTCTGGCAAGATACTGCCAAACATAATACAGGGGATCACCAAGAACATCATACACCTGACCAAGTGGGATTCATCCCAGGGATTCAAGGATGGTTCAACATATGTAAACCAGTAAATGTAATACAGTACATTAACAGACTCAAGGACAAAAACCATGTGATCATCTCAATAGATGAAGAAAAAATGTCCGACAAAATCCAACACCCATTTATGATAAAAACTCTACAGAAAATTGGAACAGATGGTCTTTATCTCAATCTGATAAAGGTTATCTATAAAAAACCAACAGCCAACATCATACTAAATGGTCAAAAACTGAAAGCTTTCACGCTAAAATCAGGAACAAGACAAGGATGTTCACTATCACCATTCCTGTTCAATATAGTTCTGAAAACATTAGCCGCAGCAATTAGACAAGAGAAAGAAATAAAGGAATAAAGAGGAAAAGCAGAAGTTAAACTGTCATTATTTGCTGATGACATGATACTCTACAAATCTCTGCTAAAAATCTTTTAGACTTAATTGACAGATGCAGTAGAGTAGCTGGATACAAGAACAACACTCAAAAATCAATAGAGTTCTTGTACACAAATAACAGACTCAGTGTGAGAGAAATTAGGGAAAGAATTTCTTTCACAATAGCATCCAAGAAAAATGAAATATCTAGGAAAAAATCTAATGAAGGGAGTAAAAGACCTCTACCTTGAAAATCACAACACTCTGAAAAAGACTGAAAAGGATATCAGAAAATGGAAAGACGTCCCTTGCTCCTGGGTAGGAAGAATCAATATAGTAAAAATGACCATACTTCCAAAACTGCTATATAGATACAATGAAATCCCAATTGAAATCCCAATAGTATATTTCACAGAACTAGAGAAAACAATCCAAAAATTCATTTGGAACCAGAAGAGATTTAGAATAGCAAAAGCAATTCTAGGCAAGAAAGACATGACAGGGGGTATCACAATCCCCAACCTGAAACTATACTACAAAGCCACTGTGATTAAAAATAGCATGGTACTGGCAAAGAAACAGACCTAAGGATCAGTGGAATAGATTAGAAGATGCAGAGACAAGTGCAGACACACTCAGCCACCTCATCTTTGACAAAGGAGCCAACCACTCTCACTGAAGGAAAGATAGCCTCTTTAATAAATGGTGTTGGAAAACTGGATTTCAACTTGCCACAAATTAAAACTAGACTCATATCTTTCACCATGCACTAAACCAAAATTGAAATGGAACAAAGATCTAAATATTAAAACAGAAACACCAAACTTGCTGGAGGATATGTTAGGTAGGACTCTTGAAGACACTGGCGTAGGAAAACACTTTATGAACAAATCCTCAGTAGCACAGGAACTAGCACAAAGAATCAACAACTGGGATCTCCTCCTATTAAAAAGCTTTTGCACTGGAAGAGAAACCACCAACAGAGCTAAGAGACAACACACAATGTGGGAAAAAATTTTTACTAGCTGTTTCTCAGACAAAGGACTACTATCTAGAATACACAAAGAACTTAAAAAATTCAGACCCCCCAAATTTAAAGACCCAATCCAAAAAATGGGTATCTGAAATGAACAGACATTTCACAGACAAAGAAGTAAAAGCAGCAAATAAACATATGAAAAAATGTTCAACATCACTGGTCATTTGAGAGATGCAGATGAAAACAACACTGAGATTCCACCTCACCCCAGAAAGAATGGCTACTATCAAGAAATCAACCAATAACAAATGCTGGTGGTGGTGTGGGGAGAAAGGAACCCTTCTCCACTGTGGGTGGGAATGCAGACTGGTGAAACCACTGTGGAAATCAATATGGAAATACCTCAAAAAACTAGGATTAGAAGTCCCATTTGACCCCGCTATTCCCCTGCTGGGTATATTCCCAAAAGAATGAAAAGAATCATACCACAGCAATATATGTGTACCCATGTTTATAGTGGCATAGTTTGTAATAGCTAAAGCTTGGAAACAGCCCAAGTGCCAATCAACTGGAAACTGGATAAAGAAGATGTGGTTTTTTTATAAAATGGAGTACTACTCAGCCATAAAGAACGAGAAACTAGAGTCATTTATAGCTAAATGGATGCACTCTGAGGCAATACTGCTAAGTGAAATAAATAGAACACATGTGTAAATACTGAATAGTCTCTCTGGTGTAAGGAACTGAAAGTTTAAATAAGGATCAAAATGTATAATAGGTAATGTGAAACAGGAAGGAAAGGTCTAAAGGGGAAGAGGAAGTGGGAGGAGTAGGGGAAAGGAAAGAAGGGAAAGAAAAAATATGAGAAAAGGCAAAAATGGAAACAAAGTCTTTGTAAATAGGGAAGGTTGGAGGGGGTGAAGGGAGGGCAGGGGAATGGGGAAAAAATAAGAACCAAGATACATCATGTAAAGGTACGAGATCCCAATGATGAATGTAACTGTATTGTATACCTAAAATATACCAATAAACTTAATGAAAAATAAAGAGGTCAGAATAAGGTCTCTTATCTTCTCATCCCAAGCCTTTCTCTGCAGAAGCCATGAGAATCCTCTAAACTCTGGGTAGCTCCAAGGTCTCACCTGTCCTTCATCCTTGCTGGTCACAGCCACATGGAAAGCCCAGACCTCCTTTCTCACTGCACTTCTTGCCACACAGCTTATGTATCCCCTTCCAGAATCGCAGCCTTCAATCTCCTCACTTCCAAACCCCTCCCACTGTGCCTTGGGTTCCTGGTCAGTCAGTATTGATGTCCCATTTATCCAAGCCATTTCCCTGGAAGTTCTCTCACTTCTTTGTTAGAGTGAAGACTTTTCCTTCCACGAGGACTTTGCTTTTCCTATAGTAAACATTAAATGGAGGCTGTTTTTCTCCAGCGCTGCTGTTCCCAGGGGGTGTTGCACTTGTCTTCATTAATAATTCTAGGCTAACACCTCCTTGCCTCTATGGGAGTCTCCACTCTGCATCTCCTGCTCTGAGGTAGGAATAACTTACTGCTCTACTTCTGTAGCGATGGCTCCCCTTCATCCTTTGCAGGTTTTACCTCTGGCTCACTATCATTCAGTCCCATACTATTCCTGTTATAATTCCATTTGCATCCACTCGGCCTTTTATGTTTAAGTAGTTGGACAATAGCAGTATAAGGAAACAAAAACCACAAGAAACCTATATGGCTATTTTAAAATCAAATAAAAGGTCTCAAGACAAAGAATAGTACCAAAGATAAAGAAATATTTCTTAATGTTGAAAGGCCAAATTGTCAGGAAAATATAGCAAATACAAATATATGTGATTTTCTATGGTACTGGGGATTGAATATAAAGCCTTTCCACTGAGCTACATCCTCACACCCCTAGATCTATTTTTCTGAGACAGGATCTCACTAAGTTGCTAATTTTCTCAGACTGGGCCCAGATTTGCAATCCTCTTGGTGCAGGCTCCCACAGTTCTGGAACTGATTACAGGCAGGCACCACCACATGCAGCTATCTGCATGCGTCCAATAACAGCTTCCACACCCTTTGAGGAAAAACTAATACAAATGAAAGGAGAAAATCCCAACCAAACTCATAATCTAGATTTTAACATCTTCTCTTAGAAACTTGAAAAATCAACAGAGCAATAAATAAAAACATAAATATGAAGAACACAAACAACTCTCTTAACAGATCTGACTTTCTATGAAATATTAACCCCCAACCTGAGAATGCATTTCCTTCCCAAGTGCATATGACTCACCAAGATAGACTTGGTAAAGTTAGAAGAACTGAAATCATGCAGGTATCTTCTCTACCTACAGTGTGATTAAATTATGAATCATTAACTATTAGATGTCAAAGAAAGCACAAATAAAACCACAAAAGAAATTAGACTATATTTTCAACTGAGTGATAATGAAAATAAATCAAATTTGTATTGATAAGCTAAAGCAGTAATCAGAGATAGTTACAGCTTTAAACTGTATTAGAAAACATAAAAGTGATGAAAATATGTAATATTCCTCCCCAAGAAGCTATGGAAAGAAGAGCACAATAAACTCTAACTGGTAGGACCAAAAGAAAAAAAACCCATGAATCTATGAATCAGAAAACAAATAAGCAGTAGAGAAAAATAAAGCCAAATGCTGATTTACTTAAAGTGGCAACAGAATTGATTGTCCCTATATTAGCTTTCCTGTTGCTGGACAAAATATTGGATACAACTTAAATTATGAATGATTTAGTTTAGTTTGCTGTTTAAGAAAATTCAGTCCATAGTTATCTAGTTACAGTGGAAGAACATCGTGGGAGAAAGGTATGGATGAGCAAAGCTGCTTAGTTCCTGGCAGCTGGGAAGCAGAGCATGAGAGCCGTCCCAGGGAACAACAGGCAAGGGGCCTTATGATGGTCCCCAAGACCATGCTTCCAAGACCCACCCAACCACACACAAGCATGAGCTTTGCTAATCTACAAGGCATTTCTTAATTCAGTGAAGTTAAAATGTCAGGATTAATGGTCACAACCATTCCTTGTCAATGTCTCATCCAAACACATTTTCTTAAACCATACTTCATCTCCAAATAAAGTCAAAATTCTGCCTTACATAACACAATTATCCTGCATGCAACCAGGGATGCCATCATCCCTTACCTATAGTCTAAGTAGTTTCGGCATTTTTCAAAAGTCCAAGTCTCTTCTGAGACTCATGGCAAACTCTTACTTGTGAGCCTCTGTAAAATTTTTTTAAAATTACATAATAACAAGGTACAATGGCACAGGATAAATATTCACATTTCAAAAAGGAGAAAGAAGAGGACAGAAAAGAATTGGACTAAAGTAATGCTGAAAACCAGCAGAGCAAACATAAAATCTGCATCTCTATGTCCAGCACCCAGGGTACATGGTAGTAAAATGTGAGTTCCAAAAGGCTTAGGTAGCCTTGTCAGTTGGACTCTACAGGGCCTTTCTCTGGGGCTGGCTCTATTCACAGCCTGCAGCTTTCCTTGGCAGGCATCCACAATTCTCCTATGTCTGACTTCCTGGGGTCTCCACTGTACCTTCAGCTTCACTCCCATAGCTTTATGCTCTACTCTCTCAGGGGCTCCTCATCTGGGCTCCTAGGCCTTCCTTTGAAATCTGGGTGAAAACCTCCCTGCCCCACAACTCTTGCATTTTGTATGCCAATAAAAGTAGCATCACATGGACAATGTGAGAGGGCGCTCTCAGAGGAAGCAGTAGCCTAGCTCTCTTGCTCCATGGCTGCAGTGATCTCCAAGGGCTTGGATGGCTGAGCACGGTGGAATGAATCCCAGGGAACACATTACTCAGAGTCCCTTCCTGATCAGGGGCTCCAGAAACTCTTCTCAAAAGAAAGCTTGACACTTTTGCACCCTTGGGGATTTTTGCATGCTGATTTTTGAATCCCACAACTTTGCCGAATTCAACTCTAAAAGTTTTTTTTTCTTTTTCCTGTTGTTTTCAAGGTTCAGAATGAGGTCTTTGTATTTTATAGTTACCAATGTCTTTTTGAAAGTAAAATTTTGTGATCTATACTTAATTGGTAGAAGTTGAAATTGCATTTTTTGCTGTTTTGGTTAAAAAAATTTTATCTGCTTTACTTTTTGTTTGATCTCAAGCCCTTGATCTGGGGTGCAACTGCAATCACAACACAGCTCTTTAAAGAGGAAATTGTCTAGATTGCAAGAAGTGCTACCACTTAGTTCTCCAGAATTCTAAAACATAAATTGTATACCCCAGCAGGCAACAATTTTACATAATATATAAGATTACAATATATTACATAGGCACAAATAAGTTATATTTAATATATCCTACATTTTAATAAGATTTATGCATTTTATTTTAAATTCTTTTTATCATAACAACAAACATTGCTTTAAATGTTTTAGATTTTGAAAACATACTTGTTTTTGACTGAATGAAAACTGATGTATTCCTAGCTAAATGGAGTTGACATCAGCAATATATTGGAAACTAATTCTAAATAGGTTGAGGTATAACTTCAATAAACAGAATGAGAATTATTTTGGGAAATGGAATGAGTAATATAGAGGTCTACATAGAGGTAGCACCTCCAACATTTTATAGAGGAAACATCAAAGATAAAAGACTAATTCTTTAATGCTTTCCATGAACATTAAAATTATCACCCTCAAATGTTTAAGAAAGTATCAATTGTGTATTCAGATAGGATTTAAAGACCTTTATTGGCCACTTTACATCATGTTTGTAGTTCATCTTTTAAAGAGTGGCTTATACTAGTGTTAACAATTTGTTTTCTAATTTGTTTCATGCTTCACTACCTCCTTTTGAAATAGAAGTGGGAAATTTTTCTCTTACAGATGAGAAAAGCATTGGGACTAATTCAAATAAAGATGAGACTGCTGCAAATCAGCAAAACATAAGAATTAATTTTGCCACTGTGGGTTCCAGGGCTATTTGTGCTGCAGAATAGAGGCAGAGGTTCAATTATTCAAAAATAAAACAGAACACATTGGCGAGGGTGATGAGAAGAAGGAACAGAGGGTCGGTACAGATGGCAGGTGACTGCACTCTGTATGCCCTGTTGATGTTTCTATCCTTCTTATTGGCATATGGGTCATTTTAGGCTTTACTCCTTGCCTGAGGAGTATGTGTATTTGTTTTAATGTGACAAATTGGAAGATCCATCTAAAATGGTGTCCTTATTTTTAGCAAACCTTTTAGAGTATTGATAATTTATGCAAATGACGTCCTATTTCTTCTTAAGGAAAGAACTCCTGAGAGTCAAGTACACTTTACCTTCAAAGGTTGGCTTTTTCCTGTCTTTTCTTTTTTCCTTTGGTCAGCCTATAGCTTGGGTTCACATCAGTCCACATAGTGAAATTTGAGAAGAGCCCAGAGACACTTTCTCAGTGGTAGCAAAGAGTTGCTGTCCTTTGTGCTGCTACCAGCCGGGACAGCAGTCATGAAACCTGGCCAGGCACACTCTTGTGTCTCCCTGAGAGCCCTGTGGCCCCCAGGTATGATCTCCCCCATGTCATCATGGAGCTGTGGCAGCCATGAACTCTGTCTTTTATATCCCAGGCAAAGTTGCCAATGTGTTCCCTCACCTTACACAGAAATATACTTTATACATCTGTTCCTGACACTTCTTTTTCTCTTTGTTCAAAGCAATATCCTGTCCTTCTTTAGTGAATCTCTATTAGCCTGAGCCATTAATTTTGTGATTTTTGTATATGCATTTTTTTTAAAAGATGGGAGATTATTCTTTCTTTAGCTGAAAATAACCCTAAAATGTCAATTTTCCAATATTGTCACCAAAAAGAAGTTGAAAATTTCAACCATAATTGAGTAGTTACCTACCATGATTACTTCTGTGTTCTGTGTCTCTAATATATGTGCAGAAATACACAACTTGAGGAATTACCCCATCTTTCCTTGTCCTCTGACCAGTGGCCATCCTCACCTGAACCTGAGTTGGGAAGGCAGTATTAACACTAGAGGCGAGAGAGGAGAAGAGTCTTGGAGTTAAGGCCAAAGACCATAATCTATCTTGAGCACGTTAGAAAAACAATTCACCTTTAAGGGAGGAAGAGATTTTTTCAAAGAAGGAAGAGTCTTGGAGGATGAGATGATTAGTTTTACATGTCACCTTGACTACAACAAGGGATGATGTTGAACATTTTTAATATATTTATTTACTGCTCTTACTTCTTTATCTGAGAAATATCTGTTCATTTCAGATGCCCATTGTTGAATTGGGTCTTTAAATTTGGGGGGTCTGATTTTCTTCAGTTCTTTATATATTCTAGATAGTAGTCCTTTGTCTGTAGTACAGCTGCTAAAAATTTTTGCCCACATTGTAGGTTCTCTCTTACCTCTGCTGGTGGTTTCTCTTGCAGTGCAGAAGCTTTTTAATAAGATGAGATCCCAGTTGTTGATTCTTTGTGCTAGTTTCCGTGCTACTGAGGTTTTGCTCATAAAGTCTTTTCCTATGCCGATGTCTTCAAGAATTCTATCTAACTTATCTTCCAGCAAGTTTAGTGTTTCTGTTTTAATATTTAGATCTTTAATCCACTTTGATCTTAGTTTAGTGCACGGTGATAGACATGGATCTAGTTTTAATCTTTGGCAGGTTGAAATCCAGTTTTCCCCAACACCATTTATTAAAGAGGCTATCTTTCCTCCAATGAGTGCGATTGGCTCCCTTGTCAAAGATGAGGTGGCTGAGTGTGTCCACAGTTGTTTCTGCATCTTCTAATCTATTCCACTGATCCTTGGGTCTGTTTCTTTGCCAGTACCATGCTGTTTTTATCACAGTAGCTTTGTAGTATAGTTTCAAATTGGGTATTGTGATACCCTCTGCCATGTCTCTGTTGCCTAGAATTGCTTTTGCTATTCTAGGTCTCTTCTGCTTCCAAATGAATTTTTGGATTGTTTTCTCTAGTTCTGTGAAGTATATTGTTGGAATTTCAATTGGTATTGCATTAAATCTACACAGCAGTTTTGGAAGTATGGCCATTTTCACTATATTGATTCTTTCTACCCAGGAACAAAGGATGTCTTTCCATTTTCTTATATCCTCTTCAATTTCATTTTTCAGAGTGCTGTATTTTTCTTTGCAGAAGTCTTTTGCTTCCTTTGTTAGATTGATTC